>NW_028234416.1:32422029-32427029 GCF_977035675.1 Penaeus japonicus | reverse complement strand
AGGGCAAGGAAAGAAAGAGAAGAGAAAGGGGAAGGCGAGAAGGCAGTCGCGTGCTCAAGCGACCTCAACGATTCAAACATGACTTTTCTGCGGGTTATTGACAATGTCCTTCATTATGCACACAGTGGTACCCTCACTCCTCCTTCTGCAACTCTTCCTCCTCGTCCTTCATTCCTTCCTTTCCCCTCCTCCTCCTCTTTCTTCTCCTTCTTCTTCAACTTCTTCTCCTCCTCCTCCTCCTCTTCCAACTCCTCCTCCTCCTCCATTCCTTCCTTTTCCCTCCTCCTCCTCTTTTTCTTTTTCTCCTCCTCCTCCTTCTTCTTCTTCTCCTCCTCCTCCTCCTCCTCCTCCTCCTCCTCCTCCTCCTCCTCCTCCAACTCCTCCTCCTCCTTCTTCTTGAGGGAGGGAGGGAATGGAAAAGGAGAGAGAAAAATAAGGAAAGAGAGAGAGGGAGAGAGAGAAAGAGAATGAGAAAGAGAGAGAGAGAAAGAGAAAGAGAAAGAGAGAAAGTGGGTAGGAAAGAGAGGGAGGAGGGGGGATTGAATTAATAAGGGAAGGGGGGAAGGAAGGGTTAAGGGGAAACGAAGTGGACAGAATGAAAAGGGGGGAGGGGGGAGGTAGGAGAGGGTGTCACCTGTAATGAGAGGGTAATTACTTGCATGTTGGTTATGTAATTAG
The DNA here is from genome assembly GCF_977035675.1 of Penaeus japonicus. Taxonomy (NCBI): domain Eukaryota; kingdom Metazoa; phylum Arthropoda; class Malacostraca; order Decapoda; family Penaeidae; genus Penaeus; species Penaeus japonicus. The sequence continues at coordinate 32,426,351 of NW_028234416.1, read as the reverse complement.
TGAATGAACGCAGGTAGGTTGGATAGCAAGGTGGGAGGGGGTATAGGGACGGAGGTAGAGGGACGGGGAAGGGTAAGTAGAGAGGTAGGGAGATGGAAGGGGGGGGGGGTAGGTAGAGAGGTAGGGAGATATGGGGATAGGTAGAGAGGTAGGGAGATGGGGGGAATAGGTAAAGACGTAGGGAGATGGGAGGTGGATAGGTAAAGAAGTAGAGAGTTGAGGGGGGGGATAGGCAAAGACGTAGGGAGTTGGGGGTGGATAGGTAAAGAAGTAGGGAGATGGAGGAGGGTGGGTAGGTTGACATGGGGGATGAGGGGTAGGGGAAGGGGAGAAGGAAAGTAACTATGAGTTTGATAGGGATTCCGGAGTTCGAAGCCCTTGACTGTCCTCGGCCGTCGGAGTGTCTCTAATTTGTCCGGAGGAATGGGACGCGTCTCTTAATGACAGGGTTAATTGCGAGCGAATATGCGATACATGCCGGGCGGTGACTGACTGTGGGGCAGATCGATTGTTTTTTGTTTTTTTTCTGTCTCTCCTTTCTTTCTCTCTCCCTTCTTTTTCTCCTTTCTCGCTCTCTCTCTCTTTATTTCTTCTTTTTTTCTCTCTCTCCTCTCTTTCTCTCTCTCCTTTCTCTCTCTCTCTCTCTCTCTCTCTCTCTCCCTCTCTCTCTCTCTCTCTCTCTCTCTCTCTCTCTCTCTCTCTCTCTCTCTCTCTCTCTCTCTCTCTCTCTCTCTCTCTCTCTCTCTCTCTATTTATCCCTTTCTCTGTTTCTGTCTCTCTCGCATATATTTTGATACGATTAAAATCAAGTAGAAAAAATAACCAAAGAGAGAAAAGAAAGTAAAAAAAAGAGAGACTAAATAAATAATAGGGAAAGAAAGATAGGAAATTCTAAAAAAAGAAGTAGATTTTAGAAAGTCATTGGAAAAATAATAAATAAATAAAATAAATAGATAAATAAAAAAGATAAACAGCTTCTTCCGCGCTACGATCGCGTCCGCATGTCAGTGTTTAAAAAGGTAGTAGCATCGATTCTTCAGGCATTCCAGACGCGTCGCTGTAACGTCCTAGTTACGCTTATTAGAGAATCGCTTTCTTTGTTTTTAATTGACTTTATTAGAGGTGCACCAGTCCGAGGTACGAGTCGTTATCACCGCCTATCCTCCAATTATGTCTAATCATTCGAGCAAATAGTGAATAAGAAAGAAGAAGAAGGAGAAGAAAAAGTCTTTAGTCCTTGGCTCGTTGCGTCGACCGGACTCCGTGTCATTGCGGTTCGAAATTCCTTGTCTTCTTCGAGAACATTCTAGTCGTAATGGAATTATTGATGACGCGGACTTAGCGAGCCAGGGGGTTAAATAAATCATAATTCAAATAATAACAACAACCCGAAGAATTCTTCAGTAAAGTCAGGTGTATATGAAATACTTAGATTAATGTTGACGTGAATGTATCGCCCGCACATTGTTTGGTGTCGTAACTCAGGCTTTATGGGCGGTAATGATGCAGTTTTAAAACGAGATTTACTGTCACAAAGTCGTGTGTCATTCTTTCGATTTGTGTAACGTGAGGAATTACCTCGACTACTTAAAGAAAAACGACACATAGGTTCTCATTCTGGGACTCATTGGAGAGAATGTGTGGGAGCGGTTGGACACGAATGAGAACTGATGGGAATGTTAGGGAGATTACTAGTTATGTATGCTGTGTGTGTATGCATATATATATTTATGTGTGTGTGTATGTATATGTATATATATATAGATAGATAGATAGATAAATAGATAGATATGTGTGTGTGTGTGTGTGTGTGTGCGTGTGTGTGAATGTGTGTATGTGTGTGTGTGCGTGTGTGTATGTGTGTGTGTGTGAATCTGTGTGAGTGCCTGTGTGTGCGTGGGTATATCTCTAAACATCTTTACACACTGGGTCTATTCCGTGTCTTTTAACTAAACAGGAAATATCCATACCTAATTGAACCAGCTTCACGTGCTCTAATATTAAAGGTGATAATGATAGTAATGATAAAAATAACAATGATGATAATAATGATCACGATTATGGTAATAATACTGATAATAATAATGATAATGATGATAATGATAACGATGATAGTGATAATGATGATAACAATAATAGTGTGATAATTATAACGATGATGATAATGGTAATGATAACAATGAAAATCGCAGCCAATCATAATCACAATAATATTAATGATAACGATAATAACAAGCAAAGACAGTGACAATAACGACAGTAATGATAATGATAAGAATAATAATGATAATAATAATGATGATAATAATAGGAATAATGATAATGATAAGAATAATGAAAATGATAAGAACAATGCTAATAATAAGAATAATGATAATGATAAGAATAATGATAATGATAACGCTAAGATGAAAAATGAAATAATCCCACATCGATAAACACCACAAAGACATTATCGGCAAAGTGATCAACAGGTCTGAGGTGATCGCAAGAAACCTCACTGTTTGGTTTTATCTTTTGTGTTGCAAGAAATAGCTCGAAATGTCTTCTTTCTCCTCTTCCTCCTTCTCCTTTTCCCTTTCCTCTTCTTCCTCCATCTCTTCTTCCTTTTCCTCCACTTCCTCTTCCTCCTCCTACTCTTTATTTCCTCCTCCTTTTCCATCTCCTCTTCCTCCTCTTTTTCCTTTTCCTCCTCTTCCTAATCCTACTCTTTATTTTCTCCTCCTTTTCCCTTTCCTCTTCTTCCTCCATCTCCTCTTCCTCCTCCTTTTCCTTTTCCTTCTCTTCCTAATCCTACTCTTTATTCCTTTATTTTCCCTCCTCCTTTCCCTCCTCCTCCTCCTTCTCCTCCTCTTCCTCCCCAGCCTATCCCTCCTCCCTCCTTCCTCCTCCTCCTCCTTTTCCTCCTCCTCCTCCTCCACCACCTCCAACTTCTTGAGAACTGGCGAAGGATTTTCCGGTCCTTCGTCGCGCCTTCTTGATTGTTTATGTTTGATCACGGGCGGAAATCCGAGTTCTCGATCGTTTGTTTATCGGACCGAGGAAAATGAGAGGACCTTTTTTGGCTTTTCATTTTGGGGGCTTTTCTTTTTTTTTTGGGTGGGTGGGTGGGTAGGGGGGGGCTTTTCCTTTTTTGTTTTTTGTTTTTCTATTCTTTGTTTTTTTCTTGGTTTTGGATTTTGTTTTTGTTTTGTTTTTGGCTTTTCTTTTTTTGATTTTCCTTGGTTTTGTTTTTGTTTTCTCTTTTTTGGGATTTTCTTTTTTTTTTGGATTTCCCTTTTTCTTTGGCTTTTCCTGTTTTTAGCTACTTCCATTTTTTTTTAAACATCCAAGCTTGTTTTTTTTTTTTTCTTTCGGAGACCGGGGGTAGGAGATGGAGGTGGGAGGTAGGGGTTAGGGGGTAGGGTGTGTCTTTATTTTCTATCTCCATGTTTGTTTGTTTGTTTGAAAGTAGGGGTAGGAAAGGGGGTAGGGGGGGTATCTCCAGGCCTTCTTTTCTTTCTTTGGGCGGGGGGGGGGGGGGGGGGGGGGTCTTTTGTGTTGCAAATGAGGCTATTGTTTAATCTTAAATGGGAAGAATTGTGGCTATTCTAATTATTTATTCCTGTTATGTACATGGAGTTTTTGTTGTGTTTTCATTTACGGAATTGTAATAAACTTTTTTTTTTTTAAAGCTATGTGGAAAATTAAGATAATCATATATGCAAAGTGAATACTGTTAAAGCTGTTGTATATTAGTAATAGGGTAATTATCTGCTCATTTGGAAGTAAGTTTGTAATGTATGGTAATGAGTTAGCGAATGAAGTTCAAAGAAAACAAAGGAAATGGGGTGTCCATGAGAAACGATTTTCTTTTTTTCTTTTTTTTTTAATCTGTAATTTTGTGTTTCGTTTTTTTTCGTCTTTTTTGTAATTGTGTTTCGTTAATTGTTTGGTCCTTCTTTTATTTTTTTTTTCTTATTTTCTTTCATTCTCTGTCGTTTATATTTTCCTTCCCCTTTATTCTCTGTTTATCCTTCCTTCTTTCGCTCTTCCTTTATTTGTTTATTTCTTCATTCGTTTTTTCCCTCTTCCCCACTTATTTACAAACACATGACATCATAAATTTCTCCACATCATTCTTATCTTTAAGTAATAAAGAAGCAGTAAATAGACAGAGAATTTCATAATAAGTTAAAACAAGGCATACCGCATGCGATCTTCGCCAGAACTATACGTGTAATATATTCCCCCCCCCCGCCCCCCCTCCACCCTCCCATCACTTGTCTTCTTTCCTCTTCTTCTCTTTTCCCATTTCTCTCCATTTCCCTTCTTCTTTCCCC
>NW_028234416.1:32418817-32421929 GCF_977035675.1 Penaeus japonicus | reverse complement strand
ACCTCACCCTCCATTCATCCACTTCTCATCACCACATCCGTTCCTCCCAACGCTCCCATCCTCATCGAAAGCTGCGCTTTTTATCCCTAGGTTCGATTCCACTTCACACACACATACACACATATGTGTGTGTATATATATATATGTGTGTATATATATATATATATATATATATATATATATATATATATATATATATATATATATGTATATGTTCGTGTGTGTGTGTATGTATGTATGTATATATATATATTATAGTATATATATATATATATATTATATATATCTATATATATGTTCGTGTGTGTGTGTGTGAGTGAGTATACATAACACACCCACACACACCACACTACAAAATATATATAATTATATATTATATATATATATATATAATTTATATATATTATGTATATATATATATTTATATATATACTGTATATATACGCAATCAAACATAAACAAACACACAAACACACAAACACACATACCCCCATACCCATCCCATACCCCCATACCCACATACCCGCATACCTACACCCAGACATACCCACACATCTGCATACACATCTCCCCCCACAGACGTCCACAGACCTAGCTCGGCATTACACATAAATTCCAAAATATTTACTTCCCGACCGCTAATCGCCGCCAGTGCTTTGAATTTTCCAAACAACGGTCCCGGCGACGTAAACAAACCATGCTGTAAAAAAAAAAATGAAAGAAAAGTGTGTAAATGATCAGTGTTTACAACTTGGACTTCCGGTCGAACGGGAGTTGTGGAATCGGTGGAGGGGAAGGGGTGGGGGTGGCCGGGTGGGGGGGGTTTGGGGAGGAGGGGGGGTTGTTCGTTAATTTGTTCGTTAGTTTGTGTGTTATTTGGCTCGCCTGTTCGTTAGTTTGTATGTGTTTATTATCTCGCTCATTCGTTAATTATCTCGTTCATTCGTTAACTATCTCGTTCATTCGTTGATTATCTCGTTCATTCGTTAATCATCTCGTTCATTCGTTAATTATCTCGTTCATTCGTTAATTATCTCGTTCATTCGTTAATTATCTCGTTCATTCGTTAACTTTCTCGTCCATTCGTTGATTATCTCGTTCATTCGTTGATTATCTCGTTCATTCGTTAATTATCTCGTTCATTCGTTAATTATCTCGTTCATTCGTTCACTCGTTCGTTTGATTTACTTTAATTCGTTTATTTTCTTTGTTAGTTTGTCGAGTGTCGTTCTGTTCGTTCGCTTATTTTCCCCGTTCGTTAATTAGTTCGTAAGTTAGATCGTTTATTCGTTTATTCGTGCATTAATTCGCTTGTGCGTTATTCATTAGGCTGTTCAATCCCATCTCACACCTCACCCCACTCCCCCATCTATCGCTCTACCAATCCATCCACCTCTCCATTTAACCTTCCACCCTCTATCCACCTCAACTCCCATCCATCCATTCTCTCCACCATCTATCCCCCTCCACTCCCATCAACCGCCCATCCACCCTCCATCTCCCCATCCACCCTCTACCACCACCACCCCCTATCTACCCCCCATTCCCTCATCCACCGCATCCACCTCCACCCTCCCCACCCCTCATTCCCGCACCCACTAACCCACCCTCCCCTCTCCCATATAGCCCCGCCCCGCACGGCACACACTGGCACTCTGGCTGGCATCGTTTACGTCCCGTGGCACCTCCGACTCTCAAGCTGTGATTTGTAGCCTGGATCAGATGGCACTGGCTCATCATTTACACCGGGCCTTTTTCCTCTCTCTCTCTCTCTCTCTCTCTCTCTCTCTCTCTCTCTCTCTCTCTCTCTCTCTCTCTCTCTCTCTCTCTTTATCTCTCTCTCTCTCTTTCTCTTTCTCTCTCGCCCTTTTTTTTTTTTTTTTAACGGGATGAAATTAGGGGGGCGCTGGAGGTAGGGAAGGAGGGGAGGAGGTAGGGAAGGAGGGGAGGAGGTAGGGGAGGGAAAGGAAGAGGGATGGTTAGGGTGGGGGAGGAAAGGGGTATGGGAGACGGAAGGGTGGTATGGGGAGGGAGGAGGAGAGGAAGGAAGAGTAGGGAAAGAGGGTAAAGGAGGGGAAAGAAAAGAGGAAAAATATAGGAGAGGGAGAGGGAGGGAGAGAAAGAGAGAGAGAGAAAGAGAAAGAGAGAGAGAAAGAGAGAGAGAGAGGGGGGGAAGAGGGAGAGAGAGAGAGAGAGAGAGAGAGAGAGAGATGAACTGCTGAGAGAGAGGCGAGAGATGGGGTGGAGGAGGATGGAGAGAGCGAGAGTGGTGAAGAGGAGAGAGAGAGAGAGAGAGAGAGAGAAATGACAGGAAACCAAAAAGCTACTTCAACCATTTTAGAAACTCCTCAAGTCTGTACGAAGGGAAATACCTCTTTTCGTGACAAGCCTATGCGTCCATTAACCCATTAACCCACACGTGAAAAGATACCGAAGCGCCCTTACTCTCTCTCTCTCTTATCCTGTTCTTCTCCCCCTTCCCGCTTTCCCTTCCTCATTTCCCTCCACCTCTTTTCCTTTTCCTTTCCTCTTTCTTCAACCTTCTTTTCGCTCCTTCCTACTTTCCCTTCCTTCCCTCTTCCTTCTTTTCCGCCTCCTTCCTTCTTTCTTACCTCCTTTCCCTTCCTCCTCCTCCCTCCCTCCCTTCTTTTCCCCCCTCCTTCCCTCTTCCCTCTCTCCCTATCTCTCCCTTCTCTTCCCCCCTCCTTTACCATCCATTCCTCCCTCCATCATTCCCTACCCTCCCTCCCTCCTTCCCTCCCTCCTTATCCTCTTTCCCTCCCCCCTCTCCCTTCCTCCTTATCTTCTCTCTCCCCCTCTCCCCTCTCCCCTTCTTCCTCCCTCCTTGTCCTCTTCCCCCCCTCTCCCTCCATCCCTCCTTCCCTCCCTCCTTATCCTATTTCCCCCCTCTCTCTCTCTCTCCCCTCTCCCTTCTCCCCCTCTCCCCCCTCTCCCTTCTCCCCCTCTCCCCCTTTCCCCTCCGGCAATCAACAACATGCCGGGGATGTCACCTCCCCGGGTGTAAGTTATCGGGATAAATATGTAGCGCTATCGGGGTGGCATTCCATTACCGACAGGAGTAGGAGGGAAACAGGGGGTAGGGGGGCGGGGG
>NW_028234416.1:32408817-32413817 GCF_977035675.1 Penaeus japonicus | reverse complement strand
CCCCCTTTCCACCCTCCCCCCCCCCCCTCCCTCTCCCCCCCCCTCCCACCCCCCCCCCTCCCCTCCCCTCACCCTCCCTCCCCCTCCCCCGCCCCCCCTCCCTCCCCCCCCCCCCATCCCAACCCCCTCCCCTCCCCCACCCCCTCCTCCACCCCTCCCCTCCCCCCCCCTCTCCCCCCACCCCCCTCCCCCCCCTTCCCCCCTCCCCCCCCTTCCTCCCCCCCTCCCCTCCCTCCCTCCCCCATCCCTCCCCCTCCAATCCACCCCTCACCCCCCCTCACCCCTCTTCCTCCCCCCCCCCTCTTTACCCCCACCCCCCCCCCCCCCTCCCCCCCTCCCCCCTCCCCCCCCCTCCCCCCCCCTCTCCCCCCTCCCTCCCCCTCCCCCCTCCCCCCCTCCCCTCCCCCCCCCCTCCTTCCCCCCCTCCATCCACCCCCATCCCTCCCTCCTCCCCCGCCTCCATCCCCCCTCCTCCCCCCCTCTCCTCCCCCCCCCCCCCCCCTCCCCCTCCCTCTCTTCTCCCCCCCTTCTCCCCCCCTCCCCTCCCCCCTCCTCCCCCCCCCTCCCCCCCCTCCCCCCTCCCCCCCCCCCCCCCCCCCCCCTCCCCCTCCCTCTCCCCCTCCCCCCTCCCCCCCTCCCCCCCTCCCCTCCCCCCCCCCCCCACCTCCCCTCCCCCCCCCATTCCCCCTCCCCCCCCTCCCCCCTTCCCCTCCTTCCCTCTCCCACACCCCCCCCTCCCCCCCCCTCCTCCCATCCCTCCCCCCCCTCCCCTCCCCCTCCCTCCCCCCCCCTCCCTCCCCCCCCCCCCCCTCCCCCCCCCTCCCTCCCCCCCTCCCCCCCTCCCTCCCTCCCCCCCCCTCCCCCCCCTCCCCCCTCCCCCCCCCCCCCCCTCCCCCCCTCCCCCTCCCCCCCTCCCCCCCCCCCCCCCCCCCCCCCCCCCCGCCCCCCCCCTCCCTCCTCCCTCCCTCCCCCCCCCCCCCCTCCTTCCCCTCCCCCTCCCCCTCCCCCCCCCCCCCCCATCCCTCCCCCCCCCACCCACCCCTCCTCCCTCCTCCCCCTCCTCCCCCCTCCGCCCCTCCTCCCCACCCCTCCCCCCTCCTCTCCCCCCCTCCCCCCCCCCCCCCCAGCACCCGCCCCCCCCCCCCTCCCCCCTCCCTCCCCTCCCCCCCCCCCCCTCCCCCCCCCCCCATCCCCCCCCCCCCCTCCCTCCCCCCTCCCCCTCCCCCTCGCCCCGCTCGCCGCACCCCCCCCCCCCCCCCCTCCCCCTTCACCCTTCCCCACCTCCCACCCCTCCCTCCCCACCCCCCCTCCCCCCCCCCTCCCCCCCTCCCAACCCCCCCCCTCCCTCCCCCCCCCCCTCCTCCTCCCCTCCCCCTCCCCCCCCCCCCCACCCCCACCTCCCTTCCACCCTCCCCCCCCCCTCCCTCCCCACCATCCTCCCCCCGCCTCCCCTCCCCCCCCCTCCCCCCCCTCCCTACCCCCCCCCCCCCCCCCCCCCCCCCTCCCCCCCCCATCACACCCTCCCCCCACTCCCCCCCCCCCATGCTCCCCCCCTCCCCCTCGCCCCCCCCCCTTCCCTCACCCCCCCCCCCCTCCCCCCCCCCTACTCCCCCCCCACCCCCCCCCTCACCCCACCCTCCCGCCCGCCTCCCTCCCCCATCACCCCCCTCCTCCCCCCCCACCCACCCCCCCCCCACATCCCATAATATCCCCCCCCTTCCCCACCCCGTGCTCCCCCCATCCCACCCCCCCACCCCTCCCCCCTCCCCCTACACCTACCCCCCCCCCCCCCCCCACCCCCCCCACCACCCCCCCCCCTCCCCTCCCCCCCCCCTCCCCCCCCCCCACCCCTCCCTCTCCTCCCTCAACCTCCTCCCCCCCTCCCTCTCATTCCTCCCCCACTCACCCCACCCCTCCCTCTCCTCCCTCCCCCACCTCCCCCACCTCCCCCCCACCCTCTCCAAAATAAACACCACCAATCAAAAGCAAATAAAAAAAAATAAAAATAAAAACCACCGAAAAAAACAAACAAAAAAAGATACAACCACGAACTCAAAAATAAAACAGAAAACACCCCCAACCATCGACACAAAACTAACTACCCAAACATACATCAAAAAAACCACAGCTCACGCCAGGATACCGACCGTGTAGGGACTAATACATGATGTAACATATCCACCCCACAGCTGTACGAGAAAAATATCCCACGAGGTGTCTTTCGCGGCGCCCCCTAGGCCTAAATGAGATTTTTTGCGGCGGGGGTTATGGGCCTCAAGTCAAAGGGTGCCAAAATAACAGCTCTTCTCGAGACCCTTTGAGTGTCAAATAACGAGAACCGAGCCAGCATATCCATCGGGTGCCAAAAGTGGGCTGGGAGGGGAGGGGTGTTGGATTAGGGGTTAGGGGTGGGGAGGGAGGAGGGCAGATGGGTGGGTGATGGGCAGGTGATACTTTGGGGTTATGGGATCGGGGTAGGGGGTAGGGGGGAAGGGGGAGAGGTGATGGGCAGGTGATACAGTGGGAGGGGGGATGTCTTTGATTTTTTTTTTTCTGTAATGTTTACTATCGATTTTTTTTCAATCGATTTGTTTCGGCATTTTTTTTTTCTTAATTTCTTTATTTTTTTAAATTATATCTTATTTCACAATTTGGGTGTTGCACAATCAAATTGCTCTTTAGATGATTTTCATATAAACGCGCCGGATACGTAAAATTCCCGTACTGAGCAACCATACATCCCCGTATTGTACAACCATACATTCCCATACTGACCAACCATACACCCCCGTATTGAACAACCATACATTCTCATACTGACCAACCACACCCCCCCGTATTAAACAACCATACATCCCCTTATTGAACAACCATACATTCTCGCACTGAACAACCATACATTCTCATACTGACCAACTACATACATCTCGAAATGAACGACCATACAGTACATCCGCACAATGAACGAATCACATAAACCTTCCAGTCACTATTACCAACGACTGCAGTGTAATAAATAAATATAACGCAAGTACACAGATGCGTAACTACAGCTCAATTTGGATCACCGTGGAAATTGGCGGAGCATCATTTAGTGTTACGTGATGGGCGGGGGAGGAGGAGATGCAGCATCCGATGTCTGGGATCTCTGAGAAGGGTTAATGCATCGGTTTATTAGCCTCCTCTTCTTCCTTCTTTTTCTTCCTTCTTTTTCTTCCTTCTCGTCTTTTCTCTTTCTCTTCCTTCTCGTCTTTTCTCTTTCTCTTTTTTCTCGTCTTTTCTCTTTCTCTTTTTCCTCGTTTTTTCTCTTTCTCTTCCTTCTCGTCTTTTCTCTTTCTCTTCCTTCTCCTTTTCTCTCTTTCTCTTCCTTCTCCTTTTCTCTCTTTCTCTTCCTTCTCCTTTTCTCTCTTCTTCGCTCTTTCTCTTCCTCTTCCTTATTTCTTCTTCAGCACCTCTTCCTCCTCCTTCTTCCCTTCCGTGTTCCCCTTATTCCTTCTCTTCCTTTTCTTCTTTCCTCCCCCATCTTCCCCTTCCTCCTTCTCCTCTTATTCCTTTATTAACCCCACCACCACAACCCCTTTCCCACAACCACTAGCACTACCTGCCACCCACAACCAACACCATAACCGCAATAATCAACCATCCCCACAACCACAATCTCCACCCACCCCCAAACCCACAACCACAATCTCCACCCACCCCCAAACCCACAACCACAATCTCCACCCACCCCCAAACCCACAACCACCACCACCCTCACAACCACAATGACCCCCCTCCCCCCCACACACACATAACCACAACCACTCTCACAATCACAATCACCCCCCACAACCACAGTCATCACACCCACCGCCCACCACCACATCCACCGCCCACCACCACCACGCCCACCGCCCACCACCACGCCCACCGCCCACCACCACACTTACACTAATGACGAGAAGACATGGCTGGCATTCCTGAACTGTTACATCTTCGGCCGCTATTTTTTCCCTCCTCTTCTGATGCTATCAATATCCTTTGACAAATAATCATAGGTGGATATTTTCTCTCCGTTGTGTATTTTTGTTTATTTGTTTTTGATTCGGTCTGTGGTTTCTTTCTCTCTTCCTCTCTTCCCCTCTTCGACGCCTCTTTTTTTCCCCTTGTCTCTTCCACCTCTTTCTCCTCTCCACCTGGTCCTTTCTTTTCCTTCTTTTCCTTCGACTCATTCTCACTCTCTTTCTCTGCATTTCTCTTTGCTTCTTCTTCTTCTTCTTCTTCCCTATTTTTCTCTCAGCCCTTACCTCCCTTTCCCTCCCCTTATCCCTTCCTCCTTCCTCCCTCTGCTACCCCTCCTTCCCCATCCCTTCCTTTCCTCTTCCATCATTCTTCCTCTTATCCCTTCCTCCTTCTTCTTCCCTTCTACCCTCCTCCATCTCCCTCCCTCCCTCCCTCTCTCCCTCCTTCCCTCCCTCCCTCCCTCACTCTCTCCTTCCCTTCTTCCCTCTCTCCCCCACCCCATCCCCCTCCCTCCGCCTCACATCCCTCCCCTCCCCTCCCCTTCCATTACCTTCCAATCCTTGATGTTACCCCTCCCCTCCCTCCCTCCCCTCCCCTCCCATCCCTCCTCCCCTTTACCCTCCAATCCTTTATGTTACCTCTCCCTCCCTCCCCTCTCCCCTCCCTCCCCCCTCCCCTCCCCTCTCCCATCCCCCCTCCATCCCTCTCCCCTCCCATCCCTCCCATCCCTCCTCTCCTCGCTCCCCCCTCTCTCCCTCCTCCCTCCCCCCCCCTACTTCTCTCCTCTCAGTTCCTCTTCATCATTGCCAATCCGCCTCTTATTGTATTCACCTGAATCTTAGGTGCTTGATCTTAATGTATTCATCGCATTCATCATTGTACAGGGACCCCTCCTTGACAGGGGTGTTGCGCTCTCACTGAATATGTTGCATTGTTCAGGCGCTTTGTAATGTGCAAAATATTATACATTAGTTATTTATTACCGGCACTTTGAG
>NW_028234416.1:32381317-32386317 GCF_977035675.1 Penaeus japonicus | reverse complement strand
TAGATTTTTTTTTTCTTTTCTTTTTTTTTTCTTCTTTTTTTTTTGAGGAGGGCGGGAGAGGGGGTGTCTAAGTGAGTAGTTGATATTGAAGGAGAGGGTTGATAATAATTCTTTCTCTTATTCTCTCTCTCTCTGTTTCTCTTTCTCTTTCTCTTTCTATTTCTCTCTCTCTCTCTCTCTCTCTCTCTCTCTCTCTCTCTCTCTCTCTCTCTCTCTCTCTCTCTCTCTCTCTCTCTCTCTCTCTCTCTCTCTCTCTCTTGGGTGATATTAGAGTTAATAATAATTTCGTTTGTTTGAGGCTAGTACCATGGTTTATTGAGTATTATATGTTATTACTTTAAATAGTAGCAGTGTTAATGATAAAATGATAAGAATAATGACCGTAATGATGATGATAACATTAAGGATAATAATGATAATAAAGATGATAATAATAATAATAATGATACTACTATTGATAATTGTGATGATGATAAGCATAATAATGACCAACGAGAATAATCGTGAGAGGAATGATGATAGCAATGATAACGATAATGATAATGATAATGATAATGATAGTAATAATGATAATGAAAATAATAATGATAACGATAATGAAAATAATAATCATAATGATAGCTATAATGAAAATAATAGTAATGATAATTATAATGATATTAATAACCAAAACAATTACCACATTAACAAGGATAACAACCATAATAACAATAACGAATGAATAAACAAAAGCCAAACAAATAAGTCCCCCCTCCCTCCACCACCACCCCACCCCACCAAAAAAAAAAAAAAAAAAAAAAAAAAAAAAAACACGCCATGTTGGACCCAAGTTTCGAAGATATTTCTCGCACCTCTGAACCTAATCTCTGCGGCGGTGGCGTGTCGAAGGGCAAAGTTTTGGTTCAATAAACATGGATGGGGTCCCGAATCAGATGGGACATTTGCATTCACTTCTCATCTGGTCAGTGTCATTTTTAAGCAAGACGAACGCTGTTAGCTCTTTTAAATTTAACGCGAGGGGGGAGGGGGGGAGGGTGTCGGGTTACGCCGAGGTGTTTCCAGGACGTGTTTGTCTTTGTCTCTGTGCGGTCGGCGGGTTTTTTTTTTCTCTCTCTCTGTGTGTGTGAGTGTGTGTGTGTGTGTGACAATGTCGCCTGTAAATTAGTTTTTTGATGTTTGGGAATTTCAGATAAGTGTTCACCAGAGCGTGTGTACTTGTGTTACGATGTACACAGCCGCAAGCACGTACACATTTGTTAACGCTCACCCACACACACACGCTAACGCGCACGCGCGCGCGCACATACACATAGAAAGAAAGAAAGAGAGGGAGAGAGAGAAAGATAGATAGAGAGAGAGAGAGAGAGAGAGAGAGAGAGAGAGAGAGAGAGAGAGAGAGAGAGAGAGAGAGAGAGAGAGAGAGAGAGAGAGAGAGAAAGACAGACAGAGCAAGAGACAGAGACAGACAGAAGCAAGCAGGCAGACAGACAGGAGATAGACATACAAACAGACAGACACAGTAACAACGACCGAAATGAAGATACACACTCACACACACACACACAGAGAGACTTACACATGAGCGAGAGAGCGGATTGCAAATATAAACATCCAGGGCATAAAAATGATTCCAGATCGCTGCTTTGACAATTGCTGTAAAATATTTGCGTTCCAGTGCGTCGAGAGATAAAAAAAAGAAAAAAAAAAACAAGACGAACAGTTATTTATATATGCATTGAACTCGTTAACCCGCACGATAGCAATCATATGCACATTTTTAAACATATAAACTTATTAAGATTAATGACACTGGGAGTGCATAAATCGTGGACTCTTAATGTGTTTCATGGTTGGGACTACACACTGACACAGCAGGAGATGAAGGAGAGGGATAAGAAGGAAAGGGGGAGGGGGGAGGAGAAGGAGAAGGCGAAGAACGGGGGAGGGAGGGGAGAAGGAAAGGGGTAGGGGGAGGGGGAGGAGAAGGAACAGGGGATGGAGGGGAGAAGGAGAAGAAGGAAAGGGGGAGATGAAGGAGAGGGATAAGAAGGAAAGGGGGAGGGGGGAGGAGAAGGAGAAGGAGAAGGAACGGGGGAGGGAGGGGAGAAGGAATGGGGGAGGGGGAGGAGAAGAAGGAGAAGGAACGAGGGAGGGAGGGGAGAAGGAGATGGAGATGGAAGAGGAGGAGGATGGGGTAGAGGAGGAGGAGGGAACGGGGGAGGGAGGGGAGAAGGAAAGGGGGAGGGGGAGGAGAAGGAGAAGAAGGAACGGGGGAGGGAGGGGAGAAGGAAAGGGGGAGGGGGGAGGAGATGAAGGAGAGGGATAAGAAGGAAAGGGGGAGGGGGGAGGAGAAGGAGAAGAAGGAACGGGGGAGGGAGGGGAGAAGAAATGGGGGAGGGGGGAGAAGGAGAAGAAGAAATGGGGGAGGGGGGAGGAGAAGGGGAGAAGGAAAGGGGGAGGGAGAGGAGGAGGAGAAAAAGGGACGGGGGAGGGAGGGGAGAAGGAAAGGGGGAGGGGGAGGAGAAGGAACGGGGCAGGGAGGGGAGAAGGAAAGGGGGAGGGCGAGGAGAAGGAGGAGGAGATGGAATGGGGAAGGGAGAAGAAGAGTAGGAGGGAGAGGAGAATGAGATGGAAAGGGGGAGGAAGAGGAGGAGGAAAAGAAGAAGAAGAAGGAAAGGAGGAGGGAGAAGAGGAGGAGGTGGAGATGGAGAAGGAAGTGAGGGAGAAGAAAAGGGGAGCGAGAGAAGGAGGAGGAGGAGGATGAAAAGGGTGGAGGAGGAAGAGGACAAGGAATAGGAGAAGTGAAAGGAAGGAGGAGAAAGAAAAGTTAAGGGGGAGGGGTAGGAGGAGGAAGAGAATGAGAAGGGAAGGGAGAGGAAGATAAAGAGAAGGGGAGGTGGAGAAGGATGGGTAGAGGAGTAGAATAAGATGGAAAGGGGAATAAGGAGAAGAAAGAGAAGAAAAAAAGGAAAGGAAGTGAAGGGTTTGCATGAAGATAGGATTAGAAGAAAATGGCGAGAATAAAACAGAAAGAGAAAACGTAGGAATTAAAGACAACGAAAAAAAAAAGTTACAGGAAATGAGTTGACTAACATCAAAGGATTTTGGAAAACAAAATGGAAGGTAGTTGATATGTGCCTGAGACACATTATATATATATATGTGTGTGTGTGTGTGTGTGTGTGTGTGTATACATATATACCTATATACATATATACATACATACATATATATATATATATATATATATATATATATATATATATATATATATATATGTATGTATGTATGTATGTGTGTATATGGAAATATCTGCGTAGAAGAAAATTAATGAAGTAATGTGGATGATTAACGCTTAGACATAATGGATAAAAAGTCAAATAATTATGTGTGTGTGTGTGTGCGTGTGCGTGTATATGTGTGCGTGTGCGTGTGTGTGTTAGTAGACCTTTATGATTATTGTTATTTTTATCATCATTGTTATAAGTTTTGCTCCCTTTCGGTATTATTGCAAGGAAAGGGGAGAGGGGAAGGAAAGAGAGGAAGGAAGTGGCAGAGAGAGAGAGAGAGAGAGGAGGACGAGTAGGGGGAGAGAGGGACGGAGGGGTGAGGGAAAGAGGGGAAAGAGGGGTACGGGGGGAGAGGGGGAAAGACGGAAGTGCGACAAAGGGTACAGAATGAAGGAGGAATGGAGAAAGAAGAAGGAGGGAAGCAGGGGGAATCGGGGAGGGAGTGAATGAGGGAGTGAGAAGGAAGAACAAGGAGGCGAAAAGAGTTAAGGGAAAGGAGCAAAGGAGGGAAATGAGGAGGGAAAAGAGAAGGGGAGAAGGAAGGAAAAGAGGAGGAAAAGGAGGGAAAAGAGAAGGGAAGAAGGGGGGAAAGGAGGGAAAAAAGAAGGGAAGAAGGGGGGAAAGGAGGGAAAAGAGAAGGGGAGAAGGAGGGAAAAGAGAAGGGAAAGGAGGGAATAGAGAAGGGAAGAAGGGGGAAAGAGGAGGGAAAGGAGAGGAAAAAGAAGGGAAGAGAGGGGGAAAGGAGGGAAAAGACTAGGAAAATGAGGAAAAAGAGAAGGGAAGAAGGGGCGAAAGGAGAAAAAAAAGAGAAGAGGGGGTTAGGAGGGAACAAACAGGAGGAGAAACCCACCACAACCATGATGGAGATGCGAGATTCCAACACATTTCATCTGCGAAGTATATTTAACTTGAGCTACAAGGACATTAAATACCGCGGGGAAATCCCACACAAGCACGCTATTACGCCTGATGAATGTAATGAATGGCGGGTGTTGGGTGGGGGTGGGGGTGGGGGTGGTGGGGATGGTGGGGATGGTGGGGGTGGGAGTGGGGTGGGGTGGCGTGGTGGGTGTGTGATTTTGGGGGATGGCCTTTGGGGTTTGTATTGTTTATGTGTTTGTTTTTTGTTTCATTTTTTCCGTGATGATTTTTTTTTGCATTGTTTGTATTTTTGTTTTATGTGGTTTATTTGTTTTTTATTTTGATGCGTGCAAGCACGCATACACACACACACACACACACACACACACACACACACACACACACACACACACACACACACACACACAAACACACACACAAATCCTCTTGTTATCTGTCTCTCTCTTCCTCCACTCCTTTCCCCCTCCCTCCTACCTCTCTCTCTCTCTCTCTCTCTCTCTCTCTCTCTCTCTCTCTCTCTCTCTCTCTCTCTCTCTCTCTCTCTCTCTCTCTCTCTCTCTCTCTCTCTCTCACCTACCTCCTCTTCCCTCTTCCTCTCCCTCACCCCCTCCCCTCTCCCCCATCCCTCTCCCTCACCCCCTCCCTCCTACCTACCTACCGACCTCTCACCCCCCACCACCAATCCCAACCCCCTACCTCTCACTCCCTCCCTCCCCCCTACCCCACCCCTACCCCCACCCACCCCACCCCCTACCGCCTCAGTGGCTTGTCTTGAGCACTTAGAAATCGACGAGAATTTACGTAGTGGCGAAATACGATATTGTCTTT
>NW_028234416.1:32371317-32378817 GCF_977035675.1 Penaeus japonicus | reverse complement strand
AACTTTGATTACTTCTAAGCACGAGTATTTATTAATAACATGCGGAGGCTCTTGTTTACGTGTTTCTTTTTCTTTGTTTCGTTGTTTTTGTTGCGTTTGTTTTCCCTCATAGAAAGGGACCAAGGCAAAGGGTGATAGGGAGGGAGAGGAGGGAGGGAGAGGGAGAGGGGTGAGGAGGGGGGAGGGGGAGGAAGGGGGAGTAGGAGAGGAGGAGGGAAAGGGACAGGGAAAGGGAGAGGGAGAGGGAGAGGGAGAGGGAGGAAGGAGAGGGCTGAGGAGGAGGAGGGAAGGAGGTGGGAGAGAGAGAGGGAGAGGGGTGGGGAGAGGGAGGATGGAGGAGGGAGGAGGGAGAGGGAGGAGGGAGTGGGAGAAGGACAGAGAGAGAGAGAGAGAGAGAGAGAGAGAGAAAGAGAGAGTGAGAAAGAGAAAGAGAAAGAGAAAGAGAAAGAGAAAGAAAGAGAAAGAGATGTATAGGTAGATAGATAGTAGCCACACACCTAGACATGTACATTTAAAGATCGACCGACGTTACCGATCCCCTTAAGAGCCAAAATGAATCCTTCGAGAATGGAAACATCGACCTAATTCACCCGTTTTGGCATCAGGGCTCGTGTCTGGCCAAGGTGCCCCGCCCGCCCATGTTGTGAGGCACTATCTTGTCCCCGCACGTGGACTGACGGAGGCGGTGAGGGCGCTGTTTATTCAACTGCTGAACGCATAGTCCCCACGCGATGAGTCAAGCCCCTAGCCCCCTTCCCCCCCCCCCTCCCCCCCCCCCCCCCCCTTCTCTCTCTCTCTCTCTCTCTCTCTCTCTCTCTCTCTCTCTCTCTCTCTCTCTCTCTCTCTCTCTCTCTCTCTCTCTCTCTCTCTCTCTCCTCTCCCTCTTCCTCTCTTCCTCCCCTGCCCCCCGTTCCTCCCCCTCTTCCTCTCCCGCCCCCCGCTCTCTCTCTCTCTCTCCTCTTCCTCCTCCTCTCTTCCTCTCCTGCCTCCCGTTCCTCCCCCTCCCTCTCTTCCTCTCCCGCCCCCCTCTCCTCCTCCTCCCCCTTGCCTTCCTTTCCCTTCCTCCGTCTCCTGCTTCTCCTCCTCCGTCTCCTGCTTCTCCTCCTCCTCCTCCTCCTCCTCCTCCTCCTCCTCCTCCTCCTCCTCCTCCTCCTCCTCCTCCTCCTCCTCCTCCTCCCCTTTCTTCCCCCTCCCCCCTCTCTTCTCCTCATAACCCAGTCGTGGAGGGAGGTGGTGGAAAGGAAAGGGGAGGGAAGGAAGGGGGGAAGGGGGGGAAGGAGCAAGCATGAGAGAAAGAGAAAGAGAGAGAGAGGAAAGAAAATGAAGAGGAAGTGACATGAAGACAAGAGACTTCACTTCAAGGTGGGAAATGCAGAGATTTAAACATGTCTGGGCAAGGCATGCTAAATTTAGGTCACATTTGGCGAAGAAAAAAAAAGTAAATAAAAGCGTAAGGAAGCTAGGAGGGGGAGGGAAGGGGGATAAGGGGGATAGTGGGTATGACCGTGGATGGTAAACTCCCCACCCCCACCCCCACCCCCACCCCCTCGAGGCTATGATGACGTCAGCTATGTCAGCAGGGATCATGACGATAGTGTGAGGTAAAAAAAAAAAAAAAAAAAAAAGTGATATTGTGAATAAAAAAAAGGGTGTGCGACTGGTACCAACACAACATTGTCGATGCTATTACGCCACAGCAGGATATTTGAGAGCCATGGTTCGTACGATAAAAAAACAACAACAACAACAACAACTTCTCATATATTATATGGCCTGCGAAGGAAGGGGAGGAGAGGAGGAGGCCGGAGGGTGGGGAGTGGGTGGATGGGTGGGTGGGGGGGGCGAGGTACAAGTGTCAGGAAAGAAATGTTAACAGGAAAAGAAAGGTCTAGATGTCACAGATGAGAAGTGTCAAGAAAGGTGGGAGGAGGGGGGGAAGGGGGGGAAGAGGGGGAGGGAGGAATATGTGTAACTACTCCCCCTTCGACTGAATAAAAAGGTCAATAGATGAGACACTATATCTAAGATTTTTTAGCTTAGAGACAATAATAATGATAATAATGATAAACAACAATGAACACAATGATATACAATCTCTATGCAAAACGATAAACCATACCCAACAAAATCATAAAAAAATATATATATTACCGATAATAATGATAAAGACATACCCCCATCCCCACCAATAACAATAAAAGCAAAAACGAGGGTGTTTACGTCACTCCATCAGCCATCCTTCCCTGCCCAGTTGTCATGACTGTGATGAGTTCTCACGTAATAATGACATGCCCCAGTTCCGCGGGCGCCCACGAACCCGCCGGCGCGACTCTCTTATTCATTTATTCGCTCATAATTAGAATGCTATCATAATTAAAATTCCCATCAAAACTTTAAATATTTGATCTAGGCGGGTACCCGGGTGGAACTTTTCTTAATTGGAATTCGCTAAAAGGTTCGAATCTCGGCTAGATTCGCGACTGGAATCAGCTGATTGGCTGGCGGGTTGGATGGCTGCCTGGCGGGATGGCTGGCTGCGCGGTCTTTTTCCTTCTCTTTCTCTTTCTCTTTTTTTCTGTTTTTCTTTTTTCTTTTTCTTTTCTTTTCTTTTCTTTTCTTTTCTCTCTATATGTTTCTTTTTTTGTGTGTGTGTCTTACTCTCCTTTCTCCCTCTGTCTCCTTGTCTCTCTCTGTGTCTGTATGTCTATCTTTCTCTTTCTCTTTCTCTTTCTCTTCACCTTTACCTCTCCACTCCCCTCTTCCTTTCTCCCTGCTATCTTCCCTCCCTCACTCACTCATTCCCTCTCTCCCTCCCTCTCTTCTCCTGCCCCCACCCCTTCCCTCCCTCTTTCCCTCCCTCCCTCCCTCCCTCTCTATCCTCCCTCCCTCCTTCCCTCCCTCCCTCCCTCCTTCCCTCCCTCCCTCCCTCACTCCCTCCCTCTCTATCCTCTCTCCCTCCCTCCCTCCCTCGCTACTTCCCTCCCTCCCACCCTCCCTCCCTCTCTCCCTCCTTCCCTCCCTCCCTCCTTCCCTCCCTCCCTCTCTCCCTCCCTCCCTCCCTCCCTCCCTCCTTCCCTCCCACACTTCCTTCCATAAGACTCATAACACTCATTTCACGAACAACTTTGCGTTTGTGTTAATTGATCTTGCGTGAGTGATGTGCTTTGCGTATGATAGCTTAATTGGATACATGCAATGTGATCGTGGTTTGATTGCAGTCTGTGGGGGCGCTCGATGAAAGGGCGAGACCGTTTTTTAAGTAATTATACACTTGTATTTTGGCATATCTCTCCCTCCGACTATGAGATAGAGTTATTTGCTCGTTTTTTTTTTTTTTTTTTTTTTTTTACGAGAGAAGGTAAATGAATGAAGGAATGGATAAATAGATGGGATAGATAGATAAATGGGTAAAATTCAATAAGATGACAGAGAATAACGGGGTCTCACAGTTATTCCAGTTCGGAAGAGAGTATTTTAGGGGGTTTTTTTCAGGGGGAAAGTCCTGGTCGAGGGAAATGTCAGGGAAAGGGTGGGGGAGGGGGGGCTTTGTGTGCGTGTGTGTTTGGGACATTTGTATTCTCTGGATCTCCTCAATACACACGCACGCACATGCACACGCACGCACACACGCACACGCACACGCATGCACACACACACGCGCACACGCACACGTACACACACACACACACACACATACACACACACACACTCATATATACATATATATATATATATATATATATATATATATATAAATATATATATATATATATATATGTGTGTGTGTGTGTGTGTGTGTGTGTGTGTGTGTGCGTGTATGTGTGTGTACTTTGTATAGGCATTCATACTTAAATACATACGTGTTTATGTATCAAGACACGCACGCTTGCACGCCCGGAAAAAAAAGTACACCGCTTAACCAATCGCAATAAAACGCTTTGGTTACCAAACATTGAAATCTCCCTGGGTTATAAAAGCCCCCTTCCTTCCTCCACCCACCCTCCACCTCCACCCTCCTCCACCCTCCTCCACCCTCCTCCACCCCTCCTCCACCCTCCTCCACCCCTCCTCCACCCATCCTCCACCCTCCTCCACCCCTCCTCCACCCTCCTCCACTCCTCCACCCCCCCCTCCCCCCGCCATGTGGAAGGCACAAAACTAATGTTGATAATAACAGTCACGTAACCTTAGCCCACAGAGGAAACGTACTTCAGAATAACACGCGGACTCGAGCCGGGGCGACATTTAAAACGCAATTTGTACAATGCATTATTTCCAGACGGAGAATCTAATTACGAAGCCAGCCAGGCAGGTGGTGGATTTATCCCCAGTTTTAATTAAGATAGCATCTCGTTTTTCATCCCGGATTCAGCGATAATGTTACTGCGCTGCTTGATATCACGGAATCTTATAACTATCGGGCTTGAGAGGGAGGGAGGTGGGGGAGATGGGAAGGGGGAGGGGAGAGGGGGAGGGGAGAGGGGAGGTGGGGGAGATGGAAGGGAGAGGGGGAGGGGGGGAGAGGGGTGTTGGAGGTGTGTGTGTAGGGGGGGTGGAGAAGTGGGAAGAAGGTGAGGAAAGGAGGAAGGAGGTGAGGGAAATAGGGGAGAAGAGGAGGAGGCAGAAGGAGGAGGAGGAAGGAGGAGAAGGGGGGTGGAGGAGAGGAGGAGGGATAGTATGAAAGAAGAGAGGTTTAAGAGGAGAAGGAAGGGGGGGAGAAGTGAAAAGGAGAGGAAAGGAGGAAGAGGTAGGAGAAGAGAAATAGTGAGATGGAGGAGGAGAGAAGGAGAAGAGAGGGGAGGGCAAAGAGCAGAGGAAGAGAAGGAGGGCATGAGGGAAAAGAGGAGAGAGGAGGAGGAGAGGACAGAGAATGACGGAAGGGAGGAGATGAAGGGAGAGGGGAAATAAAAAGTGGGAGGAAGGAGGATAAGGAGAGAAGGAGGAGAAAAGGAAGGGGATAAGAGGAGAGGAGGAGGGGAAGGGCAGGAAAAGAAAAGAAGGGAGAAGAGAAGGAAGAGGGAAGAGGAAAGAGGGGAAAAGGGGTTAATGAGAAAGGAGTAGAAAGGAGAGGATAAGAGAGAAGAGGAGGAAGAGGAAGAGGGAAGAAAGAACACATATCCCCCTGATCTGATTTTTAAAAAATCATTATTATTCTTTTTTTTCGTTTTTTCGTTTTTTTTTGCCTTTTTTTTGTGTTTCTTCTTTAACCAGCTTTGGTTTCAAATCATGAGGCCAGTGATTTATAGATGGTAGATTCCCTTTCATTATTTTAGGAGCTGGTGATATCCCCTCCCCCCTCCCCCCCTCCCTACCCCTTCCATACACCCCCACTCCCTCCCCTCCCCTCCCCTCTCCTCCCCTCCCCTCTCCTCCCTCCTCCCCCTCCCCTCCCCTCCCTCTCTCCTCCCTCCCCTCCCTCTCTCCTCCCCTCCCCTCCCCTCCCCTCCCCTCCCCTCCCCTCCCCACCCCTCCCCTCTCCTCCCTCCTTCTTTTTTCAATTTTCTTTCTTTTTCTTTATTTCTTTCGTATCGTTGATTGCGAAGTTAAGCAATAGGAAGGGTCTTTTCTGTATTTGTTTTTTGTAGTTGTTACTTTGCAACATGAAGACGTTATATATGTTGCAATTGAAATTACTTGAGCTTTGTTTTTGTTTTTTGTTTGTTTGTTTTTTAGTTCTCGTGGTAATTACTGTTGCTTAGTTCTTTTTTTTTCGTTTGCATTGTTGCACATGCCAGAAAAATCACTGTTGCAAGTAATGGGTTTCTGGCGTAATGTGACTCGTTTGGATCTCGTAGATGCTGTTGCTCGTTTGTGAGATGTTTAAACACACAAACATACACAGATGTTTTTTCTTTATTTCATTTTTTTTCTTATTATCATGATTGGTATTATTGTGGTTGTTATTATTACTATTATTATTATTATTATTATTATTATTATTATCATATCATTATTATTTTCATTATTATTATTATTGTTATCATATCAGTATTACTTTCCTTATCATTATTATTATTATTATTATTATTATTATTATCATTATCATTTTAATTATCATTATTGGTGTTTTGTTTTTGTATCATGTTAACCATTATTATTATTGTATGTATCATTGTCATTGTTATTATTATAATTGTTGATTTTTGTTTTAATTATCGTATCATTATAATGATCACTGTTATCATTATTGTTATTGTCACTACTATTACCATTATCATTATTATCATTATCATAATTATTTTCACCATTATTATTATCATTATTATTGTCATTATTATTATCATCATTTTATTATTATTATGATTATTATTATTATTATTATTATCATCATCATTATTATAATTATTATTAATGTTCTTGTTATTATTATTATCATTATCATTATTATTATTATTATTATCATTATGAATATTATTATTATTATCATCATCATTATCATTATCATCATTATTATTGTTATTATCATTATTATCATTATTATTATTATCATCTTCATTATCATCATCATCATAATTATTATTATCGTTATTTTCATCATCATCATCATTAATACCATCATTATCACCATCCCCATCACTATCCCTATAATCTTCACCATCACTATCACTATCACCACTACCCACAGTCCTCCTCCACCCACGTGTACGATCTACATCCCAATTTGATATTTGTCTTTCTTTAAAATGTCTTATTTGTTCATCGCATGATCCCTCCGCATGGTTTCTCCGTGGGCAGGCGTGGTTACATGCGGTCATGCACACGGCTAATTGCGTTCTTTAATCACCTGCTCAGCGCCTGGGTCTTCTTAAGCTCAGCTAGAACCTCTTGCCACCTACTGTTTCCTCTTCTTTTGTTTAGCTTCCTCTTTTTCTTGTTCTTGGGTTCTTGTGAGGGGAGTGGGGGTTGGGGGGGAGGGGGGTTGTTTGTTTGTTTGGTTTTGTTTTTGGTTTTTGGTGTTTCGTGTTTTTTTGTTTTTTTGTTTGTTTGTCTTTTCCTCTGTTTGGTTTTATCTTCCTCGTTGTGTTCGTTGTCGTTGTCGTCTATTTCTTCCTCTTTCTCTTCTCTTCTTCTTCTTCTTTATTTTCCTCTTCCTCCTCCTCCTCTTCCTCTTGATGCTCCGTATCCTCCTCCTTTCCCTTTTTCTCCTACTCCTCATCTTCCTTCTCTTTCTTCTCTTCCTCCTATTATTTATCTTCCCCCTACCTTTCCCCCATCCCCATCCCCAACCCCATCCCCATCCCTCCCATCCCCATCCCCATCCCCATCCCCATCCCCATCCCCATCCCCATCCCCATCCCCATCCCCATCCCCATCCCCATCCCCTCCCCATCCCCATCCCCATCCCCATCCCCAACCCCATCTCCAACCCCATCCCCATCCCCATCCCCATCCCCTCCCCATCCCCATCCCCATCCCCATCCCCTCCCCATCCCCATCCCTCCCCCACCCCATCCCCATCCCTCCCCCACCCCATCCCCATCCCTCCCCTCCCCATCCCCA
>NW_028234416.1:32353817-32356317 GCF_977035675.1 Penaeus japonicus | reverse complement strand
AGAATCCTTCGAGCGTTGTTGAGGGTCTGTGAATCCTTCCCTCAAGTATCAGCTGTTTTGCTTCGAGATCGACGTCCATAACATGGAAGGGGGGGGAGTAGGGAGGGGAGTAGGGTAGGGGGGATCGTCTCTGCTCTTTTAGGGGATGAGGGGGGGTGAGGAGTAGGGGGTGTAATCCCGCTAGAACGAGCACCGCGATAAAAAAAAAATAATAATAAAAAAATAAAAAAAAGAAGGAAGAAGAAGAAGGGTTTGTAATCATAATTCGCAATAGTTTTGATATTTATAGAGGCTGCAGCCATAATGAAAAAGGTCGTAAACCCAGCGGAGCCCCGTAACCCGTCTGTAGGTTCAGCCAAGCATGGGCTCATTAAGCCTCGAGATATCAGAAAGTAATTATGAATAATAATGAGACAAACGTGTTTCTGTCCAGGGGAGGTCGGATTATGAGTCCGTGGGTCGGAGGTGGTGCTGCTCGAAGGGACGTCCGGCGCGGGGGGGGGGGGGGGGGCACCGGGGCGCGGAAGAAGAAGACCTTTCTTGGCCCTGGTGTAATGCTCTCGCCCTTTCTCTCTATCTATCTATCTTTCTCTCTCTATCTGTCTATCTCTTTTTTTTCTCTCTCTCTGTATCTCTCTCTCTCTCTTTCTTTCTCTTTCTCTTTCTCTTTCTCTCTATCTCTCTGTCTTTTTTTTTTCTATCTGTATCTCTCTCTCTCTCGCTCTCGCTTTTTTTCTCTCTCTGCATCTCTATCTATCTATCTATCTATCTATCTATCTCTTTCTCTCTCTCTCTTCTTTTTTTCTCTCTGTATCTCTCTCTCTGTCTCTCTCTCTCTCTCTCTTCTTTTTTTCTCTCTCTCTCTTTCCTTTTTTCTCTCTCTGTCTCTCTCTCTATCTATCTATCTCTCTATCTACCTATATTCTATTCCGAAGGATTATCTGAAGGACGCTTTGCTCTCTCCTATTTGCAGACACAAGGCAAAACTCTTTTTAAAGAGCTTGATATGAATTAAGACAATTCAATATCTTTACTTTAAGTTGGATTCTCTTTAGATCGAATTTCCCTTGTTGTTCGGTCCTTCAGGGTAAAGTCTCCTTTTGAGGTAAATCTCGTTTGCTTTTGAAACGAATTGAAGATTTTTGAAACGATTGAAGAACAGTTTCGCCGTCATTGAAGGATCGATCAGCTGAGTGCCAATACAGTTGAACAGCTGATTGCCTTCGATTTGCTCTTTATTTCCTTGAAGTCATTTGATTCGCTTCGGAATTGAAAACAGTGATCGGAAATGAAATAATTCGGTTTATAAGATTATTTGACTTCCTTGATGATATTTCTGTTGTTCATACGACATTGCATAGAACCGAATTGTATCAAACGCATCGCTTAATAACGCTCACGTCATTTCGGTAGAACGCATAGATTCGAGAAAAGAAATAAAAAAAAAACGAAACGAAGGAATGAAAGAAATTAGACTATGAAAAAATAAAAGTCTCAGAAAATATCCAGAAATTCTCCTTTATCCATTCCGGATTTCTCCCGAATTCCTTCAAATCTTTGGGCGCACAATTACCATCCTATTCATTCTGTCTGAAATCGAGATGAAAAGTAAAAAGGAGAGAAAGAGAGAGAGAGAGAGAGAGAGAGAGTTAGAGTATTTAGAATTAGAGTTAGAAAGATAGAGAGAGATATTAGGAGGGAGAGAGAGAGAGTTAGATTAGAATAGGAGTTAGAGAGAGAGAGAGAGAGAGAGTTAGAGTATTTAGAGTTAGAGTTAAAAAGATAGAGAGAGACATTAAGAGGGAGAGAGAGAGAGTTAGATGAGAATAGGAGAGAGAGAGAGAGAAAGAGATAGAGAGAGAGAGAGATAGACATAGATATAGAGAGAGTGAGTGAGAGAGAGAGAGAGAGAGAGAGAGAGAGAGAGAGAGAGAGAGAGTGAAAGAAAGAGAAAAAGAAAGAACACCCCCCCAAACAAAACAAAAAAAAAATCTCCATTCATATTCGGCCTTTTCTTGAAAAATACTCTTTTTTTCCAGATTCACAGATTAGCCAATCGTAGCGAGGGAGAGCCCGAAAGCTCGACGTAGATAAATATGCATCAAGCAGGACAGGTACTGGTACGCACGGGCATCACACACTGCGGTCCGTCTCGCAAGCAAAAGGGACGCGTATCCCGTAGCTCTGATGCTGCTAGAGGGAGGGGGGGTGATGGGGGGGAGGGGGGAGGGAGAGGGTAAGCATCCATACGTCAGAGGGAGATAACATCGATGGAGGGGCATTATGAGAGAGATGTGGGAGCGAAGGCGGGAGGGAGAAGGGATGAGAGAGAGTGGGATAGATAGAGGGTAAAGAGAGAGAGAGAGAGAGAAAGAGAAAGAGAGAGAGAGAGGAGAAAGAGAAAGAGAAAGAGAAAGAGAGAGAGAGAGAGAGAGAGAGAGAGAGAGAGAGAGAGAGAGAGAGAGAGAGAGAGAGAGAGAGAGAAAAAGAGAAAGAAAGA
>NW_028234416.1:32328817-32338817 GCF_977035675.1 Penaeus japonicus | reverse complement strand
CTCTCTCTCTCTCTCTATCATCTTTAAAGTGGCAAGGAGAGAAAAGAAAGAAAGAAAAAAAAGCACAACATCTCCATATCCTTCATCTCGCGCCGTTGCATCTAAATCGCTCCAATCCATAGGCAGGTAACTCAATCTCCCTCTGTGTATGTCTGTATATGTGTGTGTGTGCGTGTGTGTGTGTGTGCTTCTTCGAGTACACTTCACCATTAATCATCTCAACCCGTAACCCTGCCATGTCATTAAACGCAGACGGCTTGAAACTTGTTAATATATGCACAGGTGTCTTGATAGTTATCCTCGACTTGTTGGAATACCGAGGTGACCGCTTTGTATTTAAACACGCGATCACACACACACACACACACACACACACACACACACACACACACACACACACACACACACACACACACACACACACACACACACACACATACACATACACACACACAAAACACCTGTGAACCCCCCCCCTCCCCGTTTTGTTACAAGTACATGTGCAATTGTGAATTGTGTTTGTGGTGGGTGAATGAGGTAGATGAGATTGAGGTGGGTGAGGTTGATGAGTCGGAGAGGTAAGGAGGAGGATGAGTAATGTGAGTGTGATTAATTAATGAATAAGTGTGAGAGTGAAAGAGAGTGTAAGGGATATGTGCTATATGGGTCTTCAAAGTCCCATAAAGTTGATTTTTTAAGAATGATTGAGTGTGTCTTTCTCTCTCTCCTTCTCTCTCTCTCTTTCTTTCACTCTCTCTCTCTCTCTCTCTCTCTCTCTCTCTCTCTCTCTCTCTCTCCCTCTCCCTCTCCCTCACCCTCTCCCTCCCCCCTCTCCCTCTCCCTCCCTCTCCCTCTCCCTCACCCTCACCCTCACCCTCCCCCTCTCCCTCTCCCTCTCCCTCTCCCTCTCCCTCTCCCTCTCTCTCTCGTTCTCATTGTTATCAACAAACCACAGTTGTGATGAGATGCCATATAGATGAAGAAGTGGAACATGAGGGACAGAGTAGATATTTATGGATATTTAGGATGCACGAATTGGAATGTGTTGCATCATAGTAGGATAGTTAGGATAAGATCATGCAAGCAGTGCAGGTAGAATGACCCTGAACTATCGTTGGGAATAGTCAGATAGTCAGTCGATTGCCCTTCGAAGTAGAGAAGGAGAGAGCTTGTAGATGCTATAGAGAAGGAGAGAGCCTGTAGATGCTATAGAGCTGGAGGCGGACGAGGTGATGATGGGCGTGACAGCGGCGGCGACGCGGGCGGGGTCACCTTGAAAGGCGTGCAGGTGGGCGTGGGAAGCAACACGAGCCGGAACGAGTAAGTCGCGTCGGCGTGGCAGCGGCGCAACACTGGCTATGCACAATTGCTGGCCCGACATAATCGCTACTGACGGAGGAAATAGCAGCTGTGTCACCCCCCCCACCCCCCATCACAGACACATACTCCCTCTCCCCTTCCCCCTAGTCCCCTCGTCTAACTATCTACTACCCCTCTCCCCCTCCCTCCTTCCCCCCCTCCCCTAACCTCACCCTCCAACCTTCTGCTTATCCCCTCCCCCCTCCCCAACACCCCCTAACCCCATCGTTTAACCTTCTACCTATTCCCATTCCCCATCTCCTCCCCTACCTACCTTGTCTAGTCTTCTCCCCTACCCCCCACCCCCCTCTCTCCTCCCCTAAGCATTACCCACACCCTCGCCGACCCGCGAGAATGGGCGTGAGGCATATCGTGGGCGGTGATTCGTGTCAACCGACCGATACCGGAACCCGGGTTTAGTGCGACAACAATCACGCCCAAACTGATGATTGTCGCCTGTGGGAGAGAGTTAACCCTGGGGGTGGGGGTGGGGGTGGGGATGGGGGTGGGGAGAGAGTTAACCCTGGGAGTGTGGGTGGGATGGGGTTGGGGTTAGGGGGGTAGAGGGGGGGAGCATTTATCACCCTAGGTAACTATCGGTTCTCACACCAAACCGCATTCTATGGATTATAGAAATACCTGTAAAAGGGCCGTAATTTATTGGTTTCCTGCTTTTTATCGGGACATTAAGCATCACAATGCCAGTGCCCGTTTATCCGAAGCTGGCCGGTGACACTAACAGGACGCAACGGTGATACATACGCACGGGTTTGTGTATGACACCCACAGCCTCAGTCTAGTTTGCAACATACTATATGGTGTGTGTTTCCCAGGATGGTGGTGGTTTGGTAGGGGGTGGGAGAAGAGGGGAGATAGAGGGGAGGGGAGGGAAATGGATGGAGAGAAGAGGAAAGAAGGATAGAAGGGGAGGAGAAGAGGGGGATAGAGGGGAGGGAAGTGGATGGAGAGAAGAGGAAAGGAAGATAGAAGGGGAGAGGAGGAGGGGGATAGAGGGGAGGGAAATGGATGGAGAGAAGAGGAAAGAAGGATAGAAGGGGAGGAGAGGAGAGAAGGGGATGGGAGGGGAAAGGAAGGGGTTATTGAGAGGAGGAGAGGGAAATGGATGGAGAGAAGAGGAAAGGAAGATAGAAGGGGAAGGGAGGGGAAAGAAAAGGAGAGAAGAGAAGGGGAAGATAAGGAGGAAAGGAGAGGTGAGGGAGAAGAGAGGATGGGAAGTGGAAGAGAGAAAGGGAGGGAAAGGAGAGGAGAGAAGGGGAAGGAAGAGAGTCGAGGAGAGGAGAGAAGGGGAAGGAGAGGAAGTCGAAGGGAGGCGGGGAAGGGGAAGAGGAATGAAAGTTGAGGAGGTGAGGGAAAGGGGAAAGGAGGGAGTAGAGGAGAGGAGAGAAGGGGAAGGAGAGGAGATAAGGGGAAGGGAGAGAGTAGAGGAGAGGAGATAAGGGGAAGGGGAAGAGAAATGAAAGTTGAGGAGGTGAGGGAAAGGGGAAAGGAGGGAAAGGGAGGGTTATTTCAAGAGAATGAATCTGTGCTTGATAAAAGATAAATCACTTGTATGCGTTTTCTGTTGATGTACGGAGTCGAGAGGGTGAAGAAAATTGAACCTCTACTTATCCAATCTTAGGCCTACCTGTCGCATTTTTTGTTTTTTGTTTTGTTTCTTTCTTTATCTTTCAATATCCGTCTTCGTCTCACCCTTCTCTAGTGTCTGGCTGTCTGTTTCTTAACGCCATTCGTATGTCTCTCTTTCTCTCAGTATCCCCCACTCTCTCTCTCTCTCTCTCTCTCTCTCTCTCTCTCTCTCTCTCTCTCTCTCTCTCTCTCTCTCTCTCTCTCTCTCTCTCTCTCTCTCTCTCTCTCTCTCTCTCTCCTCTCTCCTCTCTCCTCTCTCTCCTCTCTCTCTCTCTCCTCTCTCTCTCTCTCTCTCTCTCTCTCTCTCTCTCTTTCTCTCTCTCTTTCTCTCTTTCTCTCTCCCTATCTCTATCTCTCTATCTCTCTATCTCTCTCTCTCTCTTTCTCTCTCTTTCCTTCTTCCTCTCCCCTTCTTTCAGTTTCCGTCTTTCACAAACAAATAAAAGACATTTTTACGTTACTAATGTCACGTGTTGTATTTATTTTATTTATTTTTACTTTTTACTTTTTAGTTATCTGTTTTTGACTAATCTCATTTATTTTTGTGTTAATTAATTAATTGATTAATATGTTTACTTATTCATTTTGTTTATTTTGCTTTACTTTCCTTATTCTCTTGTTCTTTCTTTCATTGGTGTGTGTGTGTGTGTGCGTGTGTGTTTAGTTTATGTGTGTGCTTGTGTTTGTGGAGAGGGTGGGGGATGAGTCTGTTTGTGTATGTGTGTGTGTGTGTTTGTATGGGTGTGTGTGTGTTTGTGTGTGCGTGTGTTTGTGTTTATGTGTGTGTGTTTTTGTATGTGTATGTGTGTGTGTGTGTGTTTGTGTATGTCTGTTTGTATGTGTGTATGCGTGAAAACCTCAACCAGAATCGGATCCAGCAAATATCATATCTATCTCTATAATTTTCCAACCATCTACCTGTCTGTCTACCTACTTGCCACCTGTCACCCCTCCCGAAGCGGAGGCGTCACTCAGCAAGCACTACCAGCGTTCGCCATGCAGTTCCCACCTCCTTGTCAAACACCCCCCCATCTCCCCATCCCCCACCCACCCACCACCCCTTCCCCCTCCCCCTTGAGGTTTACTCGTTCATAAGGACGAGACAAGCAATTAGTCAGCTGACCCCGCCTACCTCCCTCCTTCACACCTCCCACTCCTGACCCCTGCCCCGCCCATCCCTGACCTGCCCCGCCCCTTTTCCCCCTACCCCCGCCCCTCTCACATCCTCCCTTCCCTTCCCGACTCGCCGGCAGACAGGACGTAGGGGAAACTAAACTATTTCTTCTGATTCCGTTTTCTTTCGTTTCTTCTGTCTGCTGTTTGGGGGTTTTACGTAACTCTTAATCCATTTCGTTTTATTAGTTCTTAAAAAGAGATATGAAAATGTATGTCAGTATATCAGCATTTTTCATTTTTTAGCGTGTGTTTCAGATTGTTTAGAGTGTTTCAGTCCCTCCGGTTTTCATTAAGAGGATGGGAAACCATACATTATTGGGGATAAAGAGGGTGGGGGTGGGGGTGGGGGGTAAAAACAGGACGTTTTCTCTAACAAATCCTGTAATTAAGATACGAACAACAAGTCGCACTCAAACTGGCGTTATCCTTATTCTAAATCTATTTGATATGTTCATCTTTTGTAAAGGCAATACACACATCGCTTAAGATGATAAGTGAATATAAATAATTACGATTCTGTGATCTGCATATTGCATAAATCATGCCCGTTATTAGAATTAACAAAAAAAAAACACCAGCCATGTCTTTGCAACAGCGATTACGAATGTCAAAATTTGAGAGAGTCTATCGTGCGTGTTTTGTTTTTATCTCTAATCCACTTCGTGAGAGGAAAGAGCCCGGATGTGTGAAGAAACCTTTGATATTAATTCCGGGGATCATCTGAATCGATAAGAGATAACTGTATTTGGCTGTCCGTAAGTTATATCTACTTGGTCTTCGTGTCGAGATAGTCACAGCGTATTTAGCTAAGTCATCCCTTATTTTCTTTCCGTTCCTGTATGTGAAACAGTGTGTGTGTGTGTGTGTGTGTGTGTGTGTGTGTGTGTGTGTGTGTGTGTGTGTGTGTGTGTGTGTTTGTTACAGAGATAAAGCACAGTATATTTTACCTTTGTCTGTGGTTGCTGTTAGTATGTGAGTGTTTTTGTTTTATTTGTATCATTATTATATTGAATTCAAAGACACAAGTTATTCATCATTATTTTCATCATGATTTCAACTTCATAAATTCATAAATTCGATTTTTATTTTTTAGATATTCATTCTTTAATCTCCATTCCAACGCTCGTAACCCGCCATTATCATTATCATTACCCTCAACTAGAAGGCCGACGAGGCTAAAACAAGCAGCGCCATTTTACAGACCCCAAGAGGAGGACGGAGACTCTGGTAATGACAGTGGCTGCCCTTCGCTGTATTTTGCCCTCGGATACAGCATTTGGGTCACGGGAGCCACTTTATTCCCCTGCTAAAGACGATCATTATCACTGATATATACTTCCGGTCTCAACTGAGGCGTGTTTCTTATCCCTTTTTTTTTTTTTTTCTTTTTTTTTGAGATCTCCGATTAACTCCGTATCCCCTTAACAAACGGATTAGCTTGCTTGATTACTTGCTTGCTTGTTTGATTACGTGCGTGCGTGCTTGCTTGCTTGTCAGTGACGTACGACTAGCGTATTTGATTTTGTTTATTTCCTGGTGAATGGTCCATTGATGAAGATAATAGTCTAGCTTTTGTCTCTGTCGATTATGCGTTATTCTACGTCTCCTTTTTTTTCTTTTTCTTTTTTTTTTTCATCCGATTTTTTTTTCTTCTTCTTTTTTTTCTGAACCTCTCGCGATAAGCAGGCCACAATGACCCTAGCGCAGTCCAGAAGCAGGTGTGAATTTCCCAGACTAAGGGTCCCGGATGGAGAGTCCTAGTGTACGTACGTCCAGCTGTCTGGGCCGTCGACTGTCCTACGCGGAGCCCGCCATGTTGTCTCGTGACCTGCGGCGAAGGGAGCTTCTGTTTTGAGCAACCTCGGGGACAGCTTTCTGGTAGTGTTGTTGCTACGGTTAGAGGGTGTTGTTGTCGTCTTTGTTGTTGTTTGATTGTTTGTTGTTGTTTTTGATACTATTGTTGCTACGGTTTGAGAGCGTTGTTGTCGTCGTCTTTGTTGTTGTTTGTTTGTTGTTGTTTTTGATACTGTTGTTGCTACGGTTAGAGTGTGTTGTTGTTGTTGTTTCATACTGTTGTTGCTACGGTTAGAATATTGTTGTCGTCGTCTTTGTTGTTGTTTGTTTGTTGTTTTTATACTGTTGTTGCTACGGTTAGAGTGTTGTTGTCGTCGTCTTTGTTGTTGTTTGTTGTTGTTTCTGATACTGTTGTTGCTACGGTTAGAGTGTGTTGTTGTCGTTTTCTTTGTTGTTGTTTGTTTATTGTTTGTTGTTGTTTCTGATACTGTTGTTGCTACTGTTAGAGTGTGTTTTCGTTTTCTTTGTTGTTGTTTGTTTATTGTTTGTTGTTGTTTCTGATACTGTTGTTGCTACGGTTAGAGTGTTGTTGTCGTTTTCATTGTTGTTGTTATTGTTGTTGTTTGTTGTTGTTGTTTCTGATACTGTTGTTGCTACGATTAGAGTGTTGTCGTTTTCTTTGTTGTTGTTATTGTTGTTGTTTGTTTGTTGTTGTTTCTGATACTGTTGTTGCTACGGTTAGAGTGTTGTTGTCGTCGTCTTTGTTGTTGTTTGGTTGTTGTTGTTATTGTTGTTGTTTTTATACTGTTGTTGCTATGGTTAGAGTGTATTGTTGTCATCTTCTTTGCTGTAGTTTGTTTGTTGTTGATGTTGTTATTGTTGTTGTTTGGGGGGTTCAGATATATATATATTCCTGATATGTCGTTTTTCTACATGTATGATATCACTTGGATTTTATTTTTATTTTTTAAAACTAGACATTATTTAGTAATTTGTCCGTTGATTAGTTTATATTTTCTTTAGATTATCAGTAAATCTAGTCCAATGATATTCAATATAAACATTTTTTCGTATAAACGTTATTGTAAATACTGAAAAAACATCACAGTGATTATCAGTTATTTTTGGTTATATTCGTTTAAAAACGTTATTGTAAATACTGAAAAAACATCACAGTGATTATCAGTTATTTTTGGTTATATTCATATGTTTTTTCAAACCACGCGTGGTCAAATAAAAAGGTAAACAAAAAGTAAATCACATGAAATATACAGTCCTTTTTTTCAAATGATATTTTTTTACGTCTCTGTATGTACCGAGAAAACGGGATATTTTCATCGCTGTTGTTTCCTCTCCCGTTTATCCCTTCACCTCTCTGTTGTTCCCATCGTTAATCTAACGAGATACACTCCTCCCCCTCCCCCCACCTTTGTAAAAATCAGAGGGAGAGGGGGGGAGGGAAAGAGAGGGGGAGAGGGTGATGGAGATGGAGGGGAGAGAGAGGGGGGGGAGAGAGAGAGGGAGAGAGAGAGAGAGGGAGAGGGAGAGGGAGGGAGAGAGAGAGAGAGAGATAGAGAGAGAGAGAGACAGAAACAGACAGTGAAACAGAGACAAAAAAAAAGATAAACTTACCATTCACCATCTCTTTCCCCCTTCCACCCCTTCCACCCCTTCTACCCCCACAACCCACCCCCCCTTCCATCCCTTCGACCCCCACAAACCCCCACAACCCCACCCCCTTCCACCCCCACAACCCCCCACCCCCCTTCCACCCCTCCCCCCCCCCTTCCACCCACCACAAAGAAAGAAAAAAAAAAGAACAGGAAAATATTTAAAGTCAAAACCAAAATAATTGACGGCGTTCCAGCGCATACCAATCACAGCCAGAGCAATTGTTTTCAGTGGAAACCCAGCAGATTGTTTTTCCTGTCCTAACCTCGGAACTTGGGGGGGGGGGTGAGGGTGGGGGAGGGGGAGGGGAAGGGGGGTTAAGAGAACGAGCTGCGGTTCTCCTCTTAACAGATCAATTAGAACCTCGGGAGACACACTGTTGCCAACTCCCTGAGGTGGGGGGGTGCATTTTGATGAAGGTTTGTCGAGAATAAGATTTTTATTTTTATTTTTTGTATACTTACGCTATGGAATATCCTAATTTAATTTCTGGGATTTAATCCGTTTTTTTATAGATTTCTTCTTTTAAAAAATGTTGATTTTGGTAGAAATTTGAGGATATAGTTAGGAATAGATGATAATGAGCAAGGGCATAGCTTCAGGAACCTGCGTTGGTAACACTGGTCATCAGCGCCCACCAGACCCTGCCTTTTTGACCTTCGTGAACTTTGTCCGAAACAGTTTGATTGATGTCTCTCTAAATCTTGATAACTATTGCTTATTTGGAGGTAAGTGAAGCTTATCCATATCTTGGCCAGCGATCTAATGTTTTTTTTCTTTCTCTCTCTCTCTCTTTCTCGCTCCTTTTTTCTCTTCTCCTTTCGGGAAAAAGACAAAAAAAAAAAAAAAATGGTATAAACATGTTTCCTGAGACGAGCTAAAAGTCCTTAGCACAAGATGCATGTTATTTATGTTAATGATAAGTATCGAAAGATTATAAAAATGTTTTATTAATGAGTATTGATAAGAAGGGTTAATAATCTGCCAAAGATACGTCGCGTCAATAGTTAATAAATGCAACTTTCGATAATTTGCATTAATCATTGTAATATAAACGGATGATATAATGCACCCTCTATTTAAAGCAGTATTTAATAGTAAAGCTTCGGTATAATCGTCTGTTTTATGAATACAGACAAGGAGATATTTCTGATGATAAAGTTTATCGATCATCTTAAGACAGATAGAATACGTGGTGAAAGCAGCATCTTTAAAACATATCTCCTTTGCATATATATTTTTTTTCTGCTTATTATCATTTTTTGTAATTATCGTACATAAATATATATATATATATATGTATTTTTTTATTCAAAAGACTAGGTTTCTGGAAGAGGATGAAGAGGGGGGAGGGGGCGAAGGGAGGGGTGTGGGGGGAAGAGCGGAGAGGGAGGAAGTCATTTAGGCCTACCGTGACCCCCCTCCCCCCCCACCGTCTGACCTGGCCGGCCACGTGGGAACACTCGTTTGACACGCCTGATAAAGGTCAACATACAAGATTCTCCTTGGTGGGTTGTATGGATTTTTTTTTTTTTCGTGTTTTGTCTTCTTCTTCCGCTTTCGTGTTTATCTGTTTTCTTTTTCTTCATCCTGTTTTGTGTTTTTCTTCTCCGTTTTTTTTTTTTTTAATTCTTCTACTTCATCTTTTTCCTTCTACTTCATTTCTCCTTCTGTTTTTTTTCTTCGTCCTCCTCTTCTTCCTTTTTTTTTTTTTTACTTCTACCACTATTATTAATTTTTCTCTTTCTTTCTCTTCGACTTCTCCTCTTTTCCATCATCATTATCATCATCATATTCTTCATCTTCTTCTTCTACTTATTCCATCACCTCCTATTCTTCCTCTTTTTCCCCATATTCTGAATCTACATCATATTAAATACTTTCCAAAACAGAAAAAAAATAAAGAAAGAAAGAAAAAAAAAACAATGACTTTCTTCCCAACCACCACGAGTCCCAAACACCTGTTGCAGGTGTACATACTTCTCGCATTATCCCCCCCACCCCCCCACCACCCTCCCTCCCCCTCCCCCCCCCCCTCCCCCCTCACGACAACACATCGTAACTACCTTAAATTCGCCGCCGCCGCCTCCGCCTCCGCCACCGCCCGTAAGCCTTGACCCAGTGCGCTACGCCCTCGGCCTTGTATTTCCCCCCGATCGATAATCACCTCGCCTGACCTTACCTGACCGCGAGACTCCGCCCACCGCCGATTGTTTTAACACCTGCACACAGGGCGCCTCGTCAGGTCGGGTCACACCTTGGCTTTTGTCTTAGAGGTTCCTGGAGGGATTGGGGGGGTGGGGGTGTGATGGGGGTGAGGGGGAGGGGGAGGGTTGTGTGTGTGTGTGGGGGG
>NW_028234416.1:32296317-32306317 GCF_977035675.1 Penaeus japonicus | reverse complement strand
TGTATTTTCATTTTATTTTATTTATTTTCTCAGTGTAAGTTACCTATATTTATTGGCATATTCTTATTTACATTTTTTATTGTTTCCATATTTAGTCCCTTTGTTCTATTTATTCTTTTTTTCGTTTTTTAAAATCATTTTTACTTTATTTTTACTTTATTTTTTTCGATTCTACCGTTTTTTTTATAATTGGTCTATTTTGGTTAAGAATAATATGTTAAGAATAATATGTTAAGAATAACATTTTAAGAATAACATTTTAACGTTGCTTATTTTTATTCATGTATGTTATTATGTCATTTTATCTTATCTATTTCGCTGGATATATTTACTTTATCTTTTACCCTTTCGTTGGATATACCTCCTTTTTTATTCAACATTCGGTATCATTCTTTCTAATTCAGATATACACACATACCTGTTGTTTATTTTATTATTCTTGTTTCTGTTTCATCCATCTATTTGTATATTTGCTCGTATGTAATGCTTCAGTGAACTGGCCACGCGAGAGCATGGAATTTAATTCCTTTTATATATACACAAATGTGACTATGTATACATATTGGGTACTGTGTGCGAGTACGTGTGTAAATACATTCAAATACACACACACACACAAACACGCATACACACACAAAAACGCACACACACACACACACAGATATAACACACAAACACACACACACACACACACACACACAGACACACACACACACACACACACACACACACACACACACACACACACACACACACACACATACGCATTCACAGACGCTATCAAAATAGCAATATTCATCTGCAATTCGTCTTCAAGCTAGCGATAATAGA
The DNA here is from genome assembly GCF_977035675.1 of Penaeus japonicus. Taxonomy (NCBI): domain Eukaryota; kingdom Metazoa; phylum Arthropoda; class Malacostraca; order Decapoda; family Penaeidae; genus Penaeus; species Penaeus japonicus. The sequence continues at coordinate 32,305,486 of NW_028234416.1, read as the reverse complement.
GAACACATATTTATTCATTTTCATTTCGAATATTAGTCTTAAAAAAAGAGTCAAATAAATACCCCCTTCAAGTACGTACATAATCATTCTATATCATTCTCAAAAAAAAAAAAAAAAAAAAAAAATCTCACTCGATAGGACACGGGATACAGATATATAAAGGAGCGTTAATTACCCTTCATTAGGTCTCAGATGCTATCGTAATTACCCAGAAACAGGATGTGCTGTTGGTCAGTAGCTGTGAACTTGCCATGTGTGCAACGGGCAGATGTTATCATCATCACCTTCAGACAATGATTTCCTGCCTTACCCTCTGGCCGCTACTTATAGATATCGGTATTATAGGATAACATATGAAAATATTAACGCTAATGCAGGTATCAGTATAGGGTACCAGGATAGAGAAAATATAGATAGTAATATAGGGCCGGGATAGAGAAAATGTCAATTAATACAGGTACCACTTTTATATAACGGTCCTGAAGAGTACCAGTGATGGTGAAGATGTAGACGTAAATACAGGTATTTGTTTATACCAGTATCGTAAGGTACCACTGGTAGAGGAACCACAGGGGTACCATTTTTATACCATCACTGACAGAAAATATCATAGAAGCCGGTAGGAAATGGTACAACTGAGAGATATTAACAGTAATGCAGGTACCACCTATAGATAGCATTAGTGCGAGGTACCACCACTGACTGAGAAAATACTAGTAATAAGTAGCTACTACTATCACTAATAGTTTACTAGTGGTAATAATAACATTAACAGTAATAGAGGTCCTAGATATAGATGCCATTATTGTATAGTACCGTTGATGATAAATATATCAATGATAATACTAGTAATGATGATGAGAATAGTGAGTAACAATTGAAATATTCTTAAAGAAGGAAAGTCTTGATAGAAAGGAAAATAATGAAGTTGCATAAGGAATTATACTGATTATGATAACAGTAATTTGAATGGTAATGATAGACCTGATATCGGTCATGATAACTAGTTACAATTTATATTTTGAATATTATAATAACTATAATGAAATATGAATGGTGTATATAAAATGTCGAAAATCGGAATAAAAAAAATAAAAAGACATAACGATAATAATGATAATCTAAAGAATTTTAAAATTAGATGTAAAATTGATACAGGAAATCTCAATAATTATGCTGACTAGTTATCATTTTGTTTCGATTCTTAATAGCTTATTTAAATATTTTGAAAAGACGCTGAAAAGAAGTAGAAAAAAAATATTTTTAAAGATGGAGTCAGTCTGTAAAAAAAAAAAAAAAGTAAACTTTCACATTATGATTCTTTTGATGTCTTCCTCCATTAGTGAAATGTAGACTTAATTATAAGTTCAATTCTAAGATAAATTACTCTTAGATTAAAAAAGTTATCAAATTAGAAGCCTAATCATCGGGGAGGAAATTATACATTACGAAATTACTTGAAGAATCTTTGGCTATAAAAAAAAAAAAAAAAAAGGGAGAAGAAAATTTTCCAGAACGTCCATAATTTCTCATAGCCTGAAAAGACTTGCATGAGAACTATCCAAAAAAGTTTTGTATTCATTAATGAGGCAATTTGTGCAGCAAGTCATTTAAAGTGGAGTTAGGATTGTCGAGTAACTTGGTAAAGAGTCTGCTTACTTATTCTTCACTTAGTTGCCGTGGCTTTGTCCTTCGCGACGGCGCTCTTGCCCTCCGTTAAGACACGCTGCGAGACTCTATGTACGGGGGGGGTGTTGGATGTGGGTGTGGGGGGGTGGATGTGTGTGTGTGGGTGCGTGGGTGGGGTGTGGGGGTGTGTGTGTGGGTGGGTGTGGGTGTGTGTGTTTGTGGGTGTGGGTGGGTGTAGATAGATAAATATATATGTATATATGTATGTATATATATAAATATATGCATATATATACACATATATACATATATACATATATATATGTATATATATATATGTATATATATATATGTATATATATACATATATGTATGTATATATATTTATATATATATATGTATACATATACATATATACATATATATATGTATATACATACATATATATACACACACAGATTATATATATACATATATATATATATATATATATATATACATATATATACATATAAACACACACATATACATATACATGTATATATGTCGAATACCAACTACGAAACCCCTTCTTGACACATTATACGAAAGAACAACCCAAAAGGAGTAAACATACGGAGCCAACCACCAAACCACCAAACCTTTATGAAAATACGGTCCCGTTTTTAGTCTTTTCTGCTACCTAATAAAAAGTTCTGATTTCCTTTCATTTTCGGGATGGTGTGAAGTCATTTCGCTTTTCTTATTTCAATGGTTATTTGTCTTATTACGCATCTTAGTGGTTCTGATGTTATTGTTTTTTTTTTTTTTTTTTTTTTTTTTTTTTTTTTTTTAATTACGGGTATTTGCGTTATCGTTATGATAAACAGCGGATATGCTAATTTGTTATAGTGACTGAATTATATTGATGATGATAATGATTATTGTCTTTATTAATGTGATTGTTGCTATTGATGTTGCGTATGTTATTTTCATTTTGTTTTTGCTATTCTTGTTATCATAATCATTGTTATTTTTTCACTATTATAATCATATTGATGAGGATTGTTATCATTATTGTCATCATCATTATCATCATCATTATTGTTATTAGTGTTGTTGGTAATTATCTTTACTATAGTTTTTGTTATAGTTTTGGACATTAGTATTATTGCTCATTAATCATCGGCGTTGAGTCCTGTAATTAAGATATTAAGCTATTTGCTATATACACCAATACCATTATTATTGTTAATAATGTCAGTATCAATATCGAGTTATGAATTAAGAATAAGGTAATATTAATCGCCTTCATTATTACCGTTTAATCAGCTCTATTAGATTCTTAATCTTAATCTATTTTTTGTTATTTGGGTCTTTATCAATATTGTTCTTATTATCATTATTATTACTTCTATTTTTATGATCATTGTTATTATTGTTATTATTATCATTAGTAACATTATCATTATTATAATTAATATTATCATCCTCATTATTATTATCATTATTATTAATACTACTACTGTTGTTATAATGATCATTATTATTGTTATTGTTATCATTGTTACCTTTATGTTATAATTTTAATTATCAAAATATTGATGATGATAATGCTGATGATGATAATCACAGCAATAATTCTATTATCATTATAATCATTATAATTAATATTATACTTATTAACATTGTTATCATTCTTATTGTTATTATCAGCATTTTTATCCTAAATTATTAGAATTATTGATTTTTTTTACTATTATTTATATCTTTATCATTAATGTGATTATCATTATATATCAATACCTCTTATCAGTCCCATACTACCGCTAGCACTGGACATCATCACTGACACATTGCAAATATCCATTGCAATTGAAATGATCACAGAAGCTTCGACAATGTAAAAAGGCGTTACGATTTTTATCCATTCATTTTATTTTATTATGAATTAAGGGCCAGAAAACAGTCGTGAACTATCTACCAATACAAGGGGAGGCGGGGGGGGGGGTGTAGTCGTTATAGTCGTTCTCGTAAGAGTTTGATTTTTTGTAATGGTCGTAGTCGTCTCCTTAGAGTTTTTTGTGGCTCTTATTTCTCGTCTTGTTAGCGAAGTCGTAGTAGTCGTTTCCCTAGACTTTCTCTCGTCTGAGGAGTGTGGTCGTTCGGGGTCGTCGCCTTGTCGTTTTCTTCGGGGTTTCGCTCGTCCTGTTGGCGTGGTCGTCGTCACAATCGTCGTCATTATTATTTTGTCATTATGTTATAGATAGCATTGTTTGTGATTAATAATATTATTATTATCATTATTATTATAACTATTATCATTATTATTATTATTATTACTATTGTTATTGTTATTATTATTACTATCATTATAATAGTAATAATAATGATAATTATTATTATTATTATCATTATTATCTATATTATTATTGGTATTGTTATCATTTTATCATTATCATTATCATCATTATTATCAACATTATCATTATGATTGTTTTTATTGTCATTATCATAACTATCATTGGTATTAGCATTAGTATAAGTATTGTCATTATTATCATTGTTATTATTATTATTACTAGTGTTACTATTATTATCATTATTTTATTGTTGTTATTATCATATTTTTTATCATCATTATTATTATCCTTGTGACTATCATTATCATTATTGTTATCATTATTGTTACTAGCATCATTATTATCGTCACTATTATTATCAGTATCATTATTGTTATAATTAATGGTTTTGTCATTACTATTGTTATTATTGTTAGTAATATCAATATTGATATCATTATTATCATTATTATTATAATTATTACCATTATCATTATTATCATTGTTATTCTTATTACCATGATCATTATTACTGTCACCCTCATCATCACCATTATTATCACTATTGTTATTACCATTATCATTAGGACTATTATCATAATTTCTACCATTATCGTTGTGATTATTATTGTTATTTTTATTACAATTATTTTATCATTAATATTATCATTATTAGCATTAGCATTAGTATTACAGTATTTATCCTTATTATTCATTTTATTATCATCATAATCAACATTAGTATAATTATCCTCATTATTGTCTCAATGACAAAGTAGCTGCATCAGTGCCATCAATATATTTTTATTGTCAATCATTAGAAATGTAGAATTTCTTCCTATATCATTTGCAATGAAATCCAATCAACGTTATCCTATTCAGTCAATAAAAAAAACTCAATTTTTTCTCTTTGCTTTTTTTTCTTTCTTTTTCTTTCTTTCTTTCTTTCTTTTTTTTTGCTTTTTTTGTGACTATGTATGCATGTGTCATTACATCTTTGGAGTTTGTTTGTTTGTTTTTCTTACTTTTCGTTCTCTTGTTGTTGTTGTTGTTATTGTTATTGGTATCAATGTTATTTTCATTTTTGTTGTTAATATTATCCTTATCATTGCTACTATTAATGTTATTGTTATTATTATCATTATCTTTATTATCTTTATTATCATTGTTGTTGTTTATCATTATTATTATCATCAGCAACAGCAGCATTATTATTATCAAATAGTTCTATTCTCATACATTCTTCTACCTTTTCTTCTTCTTTTTCGTTCTTCTCTTCCTCCTCCTCATTTCCTCATTTTCTCTTCCTCCTCCTTATGTCCCCATTTTGACGACAAATATTATAATATTTTAGATCATAACAATTTCCCTTGTACTTTCGCTCTGCAAAGTCGATAAGTTTATAATTGCAATATGCGATATCAATTTGCACACTTGCTGATATACGCTGCAAATTGGCGACTTTCGCGTTCTTCTCAGAATTACATTATCTATGGAAAAAAGATAAGAAAATGCTACGGTATATACCTCATGTCTTGACTTGTCACGACATGTTTGAATTTTCCCTAACCCCCACCCCTCCCTCCCCTCCTTTTTTCATTTTCTTTTTTAAATCATGAGGTTTATTTTAATAGATTTAACCCTTTGCTGATCGAACGCCGTGTGCCCCGCTGTCCGAGCAGAAGCAACTTGAATTCGCAATGAAACAACAAAGAATAAAAAAATGAAAGAGATACCACAGAATAAAGAAAGGGGGAAGGAAAAAACTGAATGCATGCAAGAAGTAACACCTTAGCAATACCCCAAGTCGGCGGTCGAGGGAGGGAGGGAGGGGAGGGGAAGAGAGGAGAGGGGGAGGGGAGAGAAGGGAGTGAGAGGGGGGGAAAAAGCCCTATAAACGTGAGTGTGCGTGTGTTTGTGTATGTGTGCGCCGGGGAGAGAGAGAGAGAGACAGAGGGTTCCCTGGCCGAAGGGAGCTTAGTGGCTCTCTGACTGTGCGAGGGGCAACACAGCCTCGCGGACGGCCTTAACCTCATTGGTTCCCCAGTTTTCGTTCATTCTTTGTTTACTAGACAAGTTTACGTCTACTCCCCCCCCCTCCCTCCCTCTCTTACCCCCACCCCCATACCACTACGATTCCCTCCCCTCCCATCTCCCCCTCCTCCCCCAATTCCTACGAAAAGCCCTCCTGATATGTAACATATAACACGTCCCTCAAGTTTTCTATCTAAGGGAGGAATTAAATCCATTTTTTTATTCATTCATTCATTCATTATTGTCGTTTTTTATCATTTTTTTTTCTTCCGATTATTCATTTATCGCCGTTGTTTCCCCCCCCCCCCATTTATTATTATTATTCCCCGGCCAGGAACTTCTGCTATGTTTTCCTTCAGTTCGTCTGCCACACCTTTTGGGGCTCCGAAGGTGCGTTTTAAGAATGTATTATTATTATTCTCTATGTTTCTTTTGTCTTTTTTGAGTTTTGTTTACTTTTCAGAACGTGATGATGACGCTTGATTTTGTTTGTTTGTTTGTTTTGTTTGGTTTGGTTGATTGACAGATTGACTGATTGGTTTACTTTACTTTAATCATTTCCCTTCTCTTCTTTGAACAGGTCTAACCATATGTATAGAGAGATGTATGTTTTCGCGATGAATAAAGTGCACTAAGTCCCGGTTCGGACGAAGGGGCGGAGCGAATGTTGAAGGGGGTGGGGGAGGAGGAGGGGAGTTGAAAGGGTGGGGTGGGGGGGAGGAGGAGGGGGAGATGGGAATTAACAGCCCCTCCTCGACACCTCTCCCCTCCATCCCCCTCTCACTCTACACTCCCCACCCCCACCCCACCCCCACCCCCGCTCCCCTCCCCTCCCCCAACTCTACTTGATCTCGCGTGGTTGTGGTGTGTAGTGCCTTTCTCTGCCTCCTCCTCCTCCTCCTCTTCCTCCTCCTCCTTATACCCCCCTCCTCTCCCCCTCCTCTCCCTTTAACTCCTGGGTGTCTATCCGGGAGTAGGCGAAGAGGAAGAGGAAGAGGAAGTGGAAGTGGAAGAAGAAGATAGAGAAGAGGAGTGCCGGTATTAGTCGAGAGATAGAACGTAGCGGCGGGGTCGGGCGGCGGCAGAGAGTCAGCGTGGCACTAGATTTGTTCTTTGGGAGCGCGGGAGGGGGGAGGGGGGGAGGTTAGGATGAGTAGGATGGGGGATAAGGATAGGGAGGGGGGTGTAGGGTAGTGCGGGTGTAAGGAGGAGGAGGGGAGGAAAACGAAGACGATGAAGAAGGAGGAGGAGGAGGAGGATGAAGAGTAGGAGGAGGAGGAGGAAGAGAAGGCAGCGGCGGTGGCGGCGGCGGCGGCGGAGGCGGAGGCGGCGGCGGCGGAAGAGGAGGAGGAGGAAGAGGAGGAGGAGGAGGAGGAGGAGCGGGCTAGAGGCAAGGTTTCTCTAGGCGGCAGATGTGATTATTAATTATTTTGGTCGCGGAGAGTGAGGTGGACGCACAGGCGCAGCACGAGGCAGCCATTGATTAGTGGAGCGCTTATGCCAGTCGCCCCAATGTATGCAAGACCTTGGTGTGCTGGTTCGGCGCGGGCAGTGTGAGGCGCACCGCTGCCACGGCCACACGCCCCCTCCGCCCGCGCCCACGCCCGCCCCTCCGACATGAACACAGGTACCACCCACGTGCAACCAACCTACCTGTCCTCGCCCTGTCTGTAGGGGGGGTAGGGGGAGGGGGGAGGGATCCTGGGAGGGGCACGGAAAGAGAGAGAGAGAGAGAGAGGGGGGTTGGGGTGGGGAGGGGAGAGGAGGAGGAGGGGTCGTAAGCTACCGCCGCTCAACCCCCCTCCTCGTTCTCCTCCCCCTCCCCCTCCCCGCCCCCCATCCCTTCCTCCTCCACTTGCACTCTCCCCCCCCCCCTCTCTCTCTCCCTCTCTCTCTCTCTCTCCTCCACCTCCTCCTCCACCTCCTCCACCCCTTCCTTCCTTCCATCCGCCCGCACTCCTCCCCCTCTCCCCTCCCACACCCAACACCCCTCACCCCTCACCCCTCCCTTCCCTCACCCCTCACCCCTCCCCCCTCTCTCTCTCACACCTGTCCGTTGCTACCGCGTTGTGCAGTCACCTGACCAGTTGACCTGTGCAAGAGGGAGAGGGGTGAGGGATGTTTCATGTGCAAGACAAAAGCCTGTTCCTGCTGAACGCATCCTAGCACTGCTTCCGGTGTGCTTTTGGGGGGCAGCCGCAAAGATGCTCTTTTATCTTACTTGCTTTTTGTCCTTGTTGTCTTTGTCCTTGTCCTTGTTGTCCTTGTTGTTGTTGTTGTTGTTTTGTACTTTATTTATATGTGTATATATATATTTTTTTTTTTTTGGAATTTCGTTTCGGGGGGAAAATGATATATAAATTGAAGGCGTATCTTTAATTAATAACATGGGTGAGCGAGTGATGTCTAAACGAGTGTTAATACAATAATACTTGCCTCGCGATGGTGTCCGGGGGAGTTTTTTGATAGTGCTCGAACCGCGATAGTGAGAGTATGGAACTAAAGGCACGTGTACAATACGCCCCCCCCCCACCCACCCACACACCCTCCACCCCCCTCTCTGACCCTCCCTACCACCCCCCCTACCCCCCTCCACCCCACGTCACGCTCGCCACGTGCCGCCAACACCTGGACGCAACTCGGACACCCAAAGGGACGTGCATGCTCGTGCTCACGTGCTCTTCATCGCTCGTTGCTCGTGTGCTGTGCAATCGTGCAAGGTGATACGAGTGCAAGGGTGTGTGCAAGGGATGATCTCGCCGACTTCGCGAAGGCCGTATTTCTTTGAGTTTTTTGTGTTACTTTGATTCGATTGTGGGTTTATGGCGGTCGTGATATTCGTAAGTTTTTTACCATTATCATAATTATTATTATTATTATTGTTATTATTATGATGATGATGAATGTTATTATTTTATTATTATCATTGCTATTATTATTATTATTATTATTATATATTCGTAAGTTCTTTATAATTATCATTATTATTATTGTTGTTATTATTATGATGATGATGAATGTTATCATTTGTTATTATCATAGCTATTATTATTATTATTATTATTATTATCATATATATATATATATATATATATATATATATATATTAATATATATATATTTTATATATATATATATATATATATATATATATATATATATATATATATATATATATATGTATA
>NW_028234416.1:32288817-32291317 GCF_977035675.1 Penaeus japonicus | reverse complement strand
TTCTCCCCTCCCCTTTTCTCCCCATCTCCCCTCCCCTCCTCTTCCCTCTTCTCCCCTTCTCCCTTCCCCTCCCCTCCCCACGCCCCAACCATAAACAAGACGGCAATCTGGGAACGGCGTTGTGAACAGAGCTCACGCTAGGCCCCGCTAAGCATGGCACGGGCCTCTGTAACCGCAAACCGAGGGAAGAGAGAGAGAGAGAGAGAGAGAGAGAGAGAGAGAGAGAGAGAGAGAGAGAGAGAGAGAGAGAGAGAGAGAGAGGGTAGGGAGGAGGGGAGGGAGGGAGAGGGTAGGGAGGAGGGAGGGAAGGGGAGAGGGAGGGAGGGAGGGTGGGAGGGTGGGAAGGGAGGGAAGGGTAGGTAGGAGGGAGTGGAGGGGAGGGTGGGAGGGTAGGGAGCGAGGGAAGGGAGGGAGGGAGGCAAGGAGGGAGGGAGGGTAGGTAGGAGGGAGGGAGGGAAGGGGAGAGAGAGACATACAGACAGACACACACACACATTGAAATTTAACGAACATAGACAGATGGAAAGAGAAAAAAAAAAGTTGAGAAAGAAACAGACAAGCACGTGGATAGCTACGCAGAGGGGAAAGAGAGAGAAAGAGGAACCGCGAGAGACCGATAAAAAAGAGCGTTTTGCTAATCGAGATGAAGAGCAAAATAAATGGAGAGAGAAAAGAGAGACAGAGGGAGAGGCAGAAAGAGAGGGAGTGAAAGTTAGCGAGTAAATGAGTGAATGAGAGAGATAGCGAAAGAGAGAGAAAGAGAGAGAGAGAGAGATAGCGAAAGAGAGAGAGAGAGAGAGAGAGAGAGAGAGAGAGAGAGAGAGAGAGAGCGAAAGATAGACAGAGAATGAGAGATAGAATCGCTAGGGAGGGATGAAAGAGAGAAGGAGGGGAGGAGGGGGGGAAGGGGGAGGGGGGGCACGCGAGGGAACGACAAACCACGCTTATTTTTTATCACGTTTTTTCCCCTCTGTCTCTTTTTCTTTCGCTCATTATTTCCCCTATAGTATTGTTCTTTTCTCTTTCTCGCTCTCTCTCGCTCTCTCTCTCTCTCTCTCTCTCTCTCTCTCTCTCTCTCTCTCTCTCTCTCTCTCTCTCCCTCTCTCTCTCTCTCTCTCTCTCTCTCTTCTTTCCTCTCTCTTTCCTTCTCTCTCTCTTCTTTTCTCTCTTTTCTTTTTTTTTCTCTTCTTTCTCTCTCTCTCTTTTGTTTTGTTTCTCTCTCTCTAATGATCTCCTTTGTGCAAAGAATTTTATGAATGGTGATGTTTTTTTTGTTTTTTATTTATAAATATTTTTTGTTTGTTTGTTTGTTTCCGCGAAAATGATCGTCTATGTACGTCTATGTTATTATCACTATCTATATTCGATTTCATCATTTATTTATAATGAAGATACTTATGAATTCAAAGTCTTTTATGTAATTGTTATATCAAAATTATAATCATGATGAATTATAATGTCATTATTGTTACAGTGACATTATAATTATATTGATTATTATTATTATTATTAAGATTATATTGATTATTATTATTATTAAGATTATATTGATTATCATTATAATTATCATCAGTTATCATTGTTATAGTGTTATTGTTTTATTACATCAGATGTTATTATGATAATAATAATTATTATGATAAGATTGATACTAGCAGTAATGTTAATAATAGTAATGATAATGATGATGATAGTAATGATGGTGATGATTATGATGATGATAATGAACATGATCATTATTATCGTTATCATTAGCATTATTATCACAGTTATTCTTCTTCTTATAATAATAATAATTATTATTACTATTGCTATCCGCATAACCCTTGTTATTATTATTTTTGTTGTCATTTCTTTTAAAATCATTCCTTATATTATTATTACTATTATTATCATAATTTCGATCATGATAATAATTACTATTATCGTTGTGATAATTCTTATTTCTATTATTATTAAGATTATTATCATTTGTTGCTGTTGTTGTTGATGTTGTTGTTATTATTATTAGAATTATTATTATTATCATTATTATTGTAGTTGTTGTTAATATTTTTCATTTTGCTGTGATTGCTGTTATTATTAGCAAGTATTGTATAATCTTTATCACAGAAATTTAACGGAAATTGTAGTTATCATTATCATCATCATCATCAGTACTATCGGTAATTGCATTGCCGTTGTTATCTTTTAATCGTCATTATCATCATTTTATAAAATTTCATAATGATCATAAAACTTTATCAAAATCAAAATAACAATGTATCATTTAATTATTTATTATTGTCTGTATGATTTTTTTTTTTTTTTTATTATGTATCATTTTGATTATTGCTATGTTGATTTACTTCGTTATTTTCGTTTACTTTCTTCTTCATTATCGATTCATGTTTTTTAATTGTCCAGTTGCTATTCTGTCTTTTTTTTTCTTTTTCTTTTTTGTACTCGTTTTGTTAATCAATTCTCTCTCTTTTTTTCTCGCATTTTTTTTTTATTCATC
>NW_028234416.1:32281317-32283817 GCF_977035675.1 Penaeus japonicus | reverse complement strand
TCTTCTTTCCTTCCCCCACCCCTAACCCTTCACCCCTCTTCTAACTCTAACTCTCCTCCTCCCTTCTTAACTCGAACCCTCCTCCCTACCCCTTCATTCATTCTTGCTGTTCCTCCACTCTTTTTTTTTTATTTCCTCTTGCCCTCCTTGCTTTTCTTATTCTTCTTTCTCATCGTCGTTCGCCGCTTGCTTCTCGTTCTCTTTCTTGCTTCTTGCTTCTTCCTCCTCCTCCTCCTCGTTCTCCTCTTGCTTCTCTTCCTCGTTCTCACCCTCTTCCTCTTCCTCCACCTCCTCCTACTCTTCTACTTCCTCCTCCTCCACTTCCTCATCTTCCTCCTCCTCTACTTCCTCCTCCTCCTCCTCCCTCCTCCCTCCTCCTCCTCCTCCTCCTCCCCCTCCTCCTTCTCCACTTCCTCCTCCCTCCTCCCTCCTCCCTCCTCCCTCCTCCCTCCTCCCTCCTCCCTCCTTCCTCCTCCTCCTCCACTACTTCCTCCTCCATCCTCCCTCCTCCCTTCTCCCTCCACCTTCCACCCTCCACCCTTCCCCCTCCTCCTCCCCCTCTTTCTCCTCTTTCTTTCGCTCTACCCCACCCGACCCATTTCCTCTTCTCCTTCCTTCCTTTCCCTTCCACTCAAGACATAACGTAAATCCTTCCGTTAAAGATTCCTATAACAATTTATGCTTACCTTGACAGCTCGCATGTTAATTAACCCGCTGAGTTTATAGCGAAGTCCCAGAAGAATGACGCGGTACGGATGGTGGTGTATGCGGAGAGAAAGGGAGAGAGGGAGAGGGAGAGAAGGAGGGGGAGAGGGAGAGGGAGGGGAACGGGGAGGGGGAGAGAGAGAGGGGGGGGAGAGGGAGAGGGAGAGGGAGAGGGAGGGGGAGAGGGAGAGGGAGAGGGAGGGGAAGGGGGAGGGAGAGGGAGAGGGAGAGGGAGAGGGAGAGGGAGAGGGAGAGGGAGAGGGAGAGGGAGGAGAAGAGGGAGGAGGAGAGGGAGAGGGAGAGGGAGAGGGAGAGGGAGAGGGAGAGGGAGGAGGAGAGGGAGAGGGAGAGGGAAGGGGAGAGGGAAGGGGAGAGGGTGGAGAAGGAAGAAGGGTAGGCGGGAAGGAAGGAAGGAAGAGAGACAAAGAGAGAAAAAGAGAGAATAAGGAGTGGTCCTAAGGTAGGGTAGGGTGTGTATGTGTGTGTGGGGAGGAGGGAAGGGGGGAGGGAGGGGGGGAGAAAGCGATCTACTGTGACATCTTTTGGGTTCACAGTAAAACCGTTTCGCCGTCTTGACATCTGGCATTGATGTATCGGGCTGTGGTATTGTTATAATCAGCGTTACGACACATCGCATCGGCCGACAAGAAAAGGTTCCCCTTTCTTCTTCTTCTTCCTCCTCCCCTCCCCTCCCCCCCCCCCTTATTCTTTCCCCCCTTCCTCCTCCTCTCCCTCCCCCTCCTCCTCTTCCCCCTCCCCGTCCTCCTCTTCCCCCTCCCCTCAACCCTTTTCTCTACGCGCTTTAAATATTTCTTGTTCATAAATTAGCTTACATGGGCGGGGAAGCTATATTAAGCCAAGGAGTTTTTAGCTTTCATTCTCTCGTTGTGTTGGGTGTGTGTGTGTGTGTGTGTGTGTCTGTGTGTGTAAGAGGTAAGGGGTAAGGGGGGACGGGGTGGGGGGAAGTGACAGGCCCTGTTTACTCGTGTTTAGGGGGTTAAATTGTGGTAGAGGGTGGCGGAATGGGAGGAAGAAGGAGGAGGAACAGGAGGGAGGAGGATGAAAATGAGGGGCAGAAGGAGGAATGGGGAGGATAGGGAAGAGGAGGGAGAGGGAGGGGGAGGGGCAGGGATAGGAGGAAGGGGGAGGATAGGGAAGAGGAGGGAGAGGGAGGGGTCGGGGTAGGGGTAGGAGTAAGGGAAGGGTGATGATTGGGAGGAGGAGGAGGAAAGTAGGAGAAGGAGGAGGGGATGATAAAGAAGAGGAGGAACAGGAGGAAAGGGAGGAAGTGGAGGAGGAGGAGGAGACGGAGGAGGAAGAGAGGGAGAGGGAAAGAGTAGGGTGAGGATGGGGAGAAGAAGGATGAGGGGTATATAATGAAGAAGACGAAGAAGAGGAGGAAGAAGAAGAGGAGGAAGTAGAAGAGGAGGAGGAGGAGGAGGAAGAGGAGGAGGGGAAGACCAGCATCCTCACCGACACTTCATTATCATTTGTCTTAATTAACGGAGCCTAAGAAAGTCAGGGTTGAGAAAATCATACCAAATGTATTTCTTGTATATATTTTTTTTCACCTTTTTTTTATGAAGATTTCCTTTAAGTTGATATGCTGAGAGTATTGCATTTCATTTAATTAAAGTTAACGCTGACGTGGCTGCACTTGATTTATAAAGGCAATTGCAATAAATGTGAAAAAGATGATACTTCCTTGAGATTCTTGAGTGTGGTGATGTGACTATAGTGTTGATTGTGATGATCATCACATTTTCATTGTTATTATTTGTGTTGTTTTGATTAT
>NW_028234416.1:32273817-32278817 GCF_977035675.1 Penaeus japonicus | reverse complement strand
AATTATCATTGTAGTTTTTATTATTATTATTATCATATTGTTATTATTGTTACCACCATTATTTGCATTATCATCATAATCATGATTATAACAATGATAATCATAATGATAACTATCGTTACCACTCCTATTATTATTATTATTTTCATTATTATCACCGTCTTTCGTTATCCCTCATCATGTCCATATTCCTATTTTTACAATTATTAGGAAGGGCATCCGGCCAGGTAAGGGAGACAGCGCCAAATTCCCATAAGTGTGTTCTCAAGCGAAGAGCGAGATTAACTTTTTTTTATTTATTATTACTGTTGTTATTATTATTATTATCTTCTTGTCATTACCATCTTTATCTCTGTTATCTGTTTTTGTTGTTGTTACGGTTGTTTTTGTTATCATTAGTTGTAGTAGGAGTAGCATTATTAGTTTTACTATTGGTATTTTTGTATTTTTTAAATGCGTCTTTTATATATGTTATGTATTTGTTATTGTTATCAATGTTACTATTTTTGTTATTTTTGTTATTGACATTATTACCATCATCATTATTATTATTATTTTCATTTTTATTGTTATTGTTGTTATTATTATCATTATAATTATTATCATATCATCACTATTATTATTATTATTATCATTATCATTACCATCATTATCACCATTATCATTATTATCATTATCATTATTGTTGTTGTTGCATTTATTATTATTATTATCATTGATAATATTAATAATATTATTACTAAGTTTACAAATATTATTATCATTAAAAACACCAGCAAGCAAGTGAAGTGTTTTGACATTAGAGTCAGATGATAATGAATTAAACCATATGATTTCAACCAACACTTCTATTTCTTTTCGTTTTCCATCGTTCCTTATTATCAAAACTCGACTCTCACACTTGAGTAAGCGATACCCAAGGTCGGGGAGGAGGGGAGGAGTGGGTGGGATAAAGGAAGGGTGGGGAGGGGGGGAGGAGAGGTGAGGAGATGAATCAGGTGCCATGAGTCCTCAAGATGTATTCAGCTGAAGATTCAGTCACTCTGTTTACTCTCAAAGTGACAATTATTTAGCTCATTATGACTGTGTTTTGTCAATGTTATTCGTCTCGTGGGGTGGGGTGGTAGGGTGGGGGAGGGGGAAGGGATGTGGAGGGGGAGGAGGGGTAGTGAAGGACACAAGAGAGGGGAGGGGGAAGGAGGGGGAAAGGTGGGGTGGGGATGGGGTGTGGGGGTGAGAGGAAGGGAGAGGGGAAGGAGAAGGAGGGGGATAGTGAAAGAGATAGGGTATGTGGGGTAAGGATGATAGAGATTGGGTGGGTGGGGGGGGGGAGAGGGTTGTACCAGTATGTGTCCACCCTACCCCACTATACCACACCACACCACGCCACACCACACCACGCCACACCCGCACCCGCGCTTGCCAAACACGTGTCCATGGGTGTATTTTCTCCCCCCTCCCTCCCTCCCCATCCCTCTCATCCCCTCCCTCTCCCCCTCCCTCTCCTCCCCTCCCTCCCCCACCCCCCTTATCCTCTGTGGCGTGTCATCGGTGGTCATGTGTGTATGTGGATATAAGTATCTTTTTAATATTTACGCATGTGGGGTTTTAGATTTCCCTGTTCTTGTTTATTCATTGATATTGATAATAGTGATGGTTTTAACGAATGTGATAGTAATGATTATAATAATGATGATGATAGCAATGATAATGATAATAATGATAATGATAATGATAAGAATAATAGCTATAATGATAACAACAATATAAGCAACCATAATGATAACAATAATAACATGAATATTAGTAAAAAGGATAAAAAAATATAAGTTCGGTCCGTGTTTGTAACCGCCGAGTCCACGCGAAGAGACACAGGTGACACGAGGTGATAAAGATGAGGAAAAGCAAACAAGCGATAAAAAAAGCAAAAGAGAAACATATTTTGATTAAGAATGAGATGAACCGACATGTGCCTCTTCTTCCTCTTTCTTGTCTTTGTTTACTTGATTCTCCTTCTCTTCCTCCTTCGTCTTCGCTTTTATTTCCTCTTCTTCCTTCTCCTTAGTTTCTGCTTCTCTGTCTCTTTCTCTTTTTCCGTCTTCTTTTCCTTCTCCTTCTCCTTCCCTTTCTCCTTTTCCTTCTCTTTCCCTTTCTCCTTCTCCTTTCTCCGCCTCCTTCTCACCGAGTCCACGCGAAAAGACACAGGTGACACGAGGTGATAAAGATGAGGAAAAAGCAAACAAGCGATAAAAAAAAGCAAAGGAGAAACATATTTTGATTAAGAATGAGATGAACCGACATGTGCCTCTTCTTCTTTCTTGCCTTTGTCTACTTGATTCTCCTTCTCTTCCCTCTTCGTTTTCGCTTTTATTTTCTCTTCTCACTTCATCTTAGTTTCTGCTTCTCTGTCTCTTTCTCTTTTTCTGTCATCTTCTTCTCTTTCTCCTTCTCCTTCTCCTTTTTCTCCTTCTTTTCCTTCTCCTTCTCCTTCTCCTTCTCCTTCTCCTTCTCCTTCTCCTTCTCCTTCTCCTTCTCCTTCTCCTTCTCCTTCTCCTTCTCCTCCTCCTCCTCCTCCTCCTTCTTACCCGATCCCCTTGTCGGCAGAAGAGTATGAGGACGATGAGGAGGAGAAGGAGGAGGAGGAGGAGGAGGAAGAAGAAGACGAAGTGCATGAGGAAGGCAACCCCATCCCCCCTCCTCCCTCCCATCATCCCCCATCATCCCCCCCCACAATATCCCATCACCCCCCCATCCCTCCATCACCCCCTCACAAAGGATCAGACCACCTATCTATATGGGAGTCGCCGCTGCTACTGGCCTTGGTGCCCTCAGCTCGCCGCCAGACAACATACCTGCATAGCACACACCTGCATCGCACCTGTTTCTTGAGCCAATTACCCCCGCGTGCGCTATGATAGTGGCTCGTGACAGGTGGCTAAGGGGGGTGGGGATTGGGGGTAGGGGTAGGGGTAGGGGTGAGGGTAGAGGTTCAGGGAGTAGGAGGTAGGAGAGGGGGGGGAGGGAATGGGGAGGAAAGTAGATATAAGATCTGGGGGGTGTGAGGGTGTGGGGTGTGGGGTGTTTGGGATGGGGTGTAGGGGGGTGAGGGGGGAGGAGGGGCTTTGTGTGGGGTTTGGAGAGAGAGAGGGGGGGGTAGAGGGGGTAGTAGAAGTGGAAGGATGGAGGTAGATATTGAATCTGAGTTTGGTGGTGGTTGAGGGGGAGGGAGAAGGGGGGGGAGGGGGAAGAAGGAAAGGAGGAAAGGAGGGGTAGGGGTAGGGGTATGGGGGAGGAGGAGGATAGGGAAGGCGTCCTGCCGATAAGATATATAGATGAACAATATTATTTGTCTCCGGTAATCAATATAGCGGACTTACAAGAGGGGAGAGCATAATAAAAAAGGTTGAGACCACAATCAGTTTCGTCGAAGAATAATAATAATAAGACGAAGAAGAAGAAGAAACAAAACGAAGAAAAAGAAGAAACATAACGAAGAAGAAGAAAGAGAATTATGGTGATAATAGTAAGACGAAAAATAAGAAAAAAAAGATACATAAAAAAGGAAAGAAAGATAGAGAGAAAGAGATACATACTAATGAGACGAAGCCGAAACCCGTTGGTCGAAAGTTCTCGAGATTGTTTTCTCGCAGAGAGAGAGAGAGAGCGAGAGAGAGAGAACATCTTTGCAACACATGGGCGGCCAACTAAAATAGAGAGAGGCAAGCGACTTAATACCGACCTCGTAATGATTCATAACACTAAATCTCGTCTCACAGCGAAGCGATCGGACGCCGAGATCTCCGCACAGATGGCGCTCGTCTCATCAACCAATCTCCGAGGGAATCTGAAGAGAACACGAATAACGAATAACCTGCACACGAATAACGCATAGGTAACGTCCTTATTTTCTCTCCCTCCGCCCCCCCCCTCCCTCCCTCTTCCTCTTGTGAATCTCCTTTCGTCATCGATCATTGTTTGGCTGTCATGCTGTGACGTGACACATCGGTGACAGGTTGCGCTTCGTGACACATCGGTTTAGTGTCGCTTGGCGCAATGGCGGGAGGGGAGGGGGTGTTTGAGTGGTATGGGGGGGGAGGGGCGAAGGAGGGGGGAGGGGGGATTTAATTGAGGGAAGGGGGTGGGGGTGATTTAGTAGGGGGAAGAGGGAGGGGGTGATAGAGAAGGGGGAAGGGAGAGGGGGGATTTAATAGGGGAAGGGGGAGGGGGTGATACAGTAGGGGGAAGGGGGGTGATAGAGTAGGGGGAAGGGGGTGATAGAGTAAGGGGAAGGGGAGGGAGTGATTTAATAGGGGGGATGGGGGAGGGGGTGATAGAGTAGTGGGAAGGGGGAGGGGGTAAGGAACTGTGTTAGTTTTAGGGAGAAGGGGGCGAGGGTATAGATAATTAAAGTGGTTTCGAGGGGGGAGGGGAGTTGAGAACTAGGACAGTAGCGAAGGGGGGAAGGGTAGAGATCTAGGGTATTGTGATGGTGGGGGGAGGAGGAAGGGGAGGGGAGAGTATGACCTTGACATTCCGTCATTTTTGCAGACTCCCTCTTGATAAAGTTCCTTACTCTGACCTTTGACCTTCAGATGACCTTCCAGTTGATTCCAGCAGTCACGATTAAACCAAGGTCGATATTTCATATTTGACCTTTTTTTTTTTTTTTGGGGGGGAGGGGGATGACTTATCACCTTAACCTCATCTGACCCTATTATAACGTCCTTTTGTTAATTTTAAAAGCATGACCTCTTAGTCTGACCTAACTCTTGTCTTCCCAAAACTGACCTTTCTCCACGTCGACCTTAGTTTTCGTCCAACGCCTTCTTAGACATAAAGCGACTGTTTGTTTACACGCTGTTTACTAAGTACCTTTGGGTCGATTTCGCCGCAGTTTATAGTCGTGTAATCATGAGAGAGAGAGAGAGAGAGAGAGAGAGAGAGAGAGAGAGAGAGAGAGAGAGAGAGAGAGAGAGAGAGAGAGAGAGAGGAGAGAGGGA
>NW_028234416.1:32268817-32271317 GCF_977035675.1 Penaeus japonicus | reverse complement strand
TCTCTCCTCCTATCCCTCTCCCTATCACTCTCATTCTCACCAAACTCTCCCTCTCACTCACGCCATTAAAAAAAAAAAAAAAAAAAAAAAAAAATCACAAAAAAACATAAAAACGCAGACATCTTTTCAACACAAAAATATGCACTAGTCGCGGCCGCTGAACTCCCACCATAATCTCATCGGGTGCCCAGAGACGTAATTCCGAAAATTGCTCTGATTATGAAGCCAATGATGAACTATTAATCCCGCTAACAAACCATGTGATTGCAATTACCAGTCTGGCTACAGATACAATGCAACCGTCCACTCGGCCATGTTGTTTCTTTGCTTGCAAGTGCGATAACCTTTGTGTTTATGAGTTTGTTCTTTGTTTGAAGGGGGGGGGGATTTTGTAAGTGCGATATGTGTTTTTGTTTGTGTTTTGTTTTGTGTGTTTGTGCGTTTTTGTTCGGGTTTTTGCGTGTATGTGAGAGGGAAACGTGTGTGTGTGTGTGTGTTTGTCTGTGCGTGTTTATTTGTTCGCTCCTGAGAGGCGAAACGTGTGTATGCGTTTGTGTTTGTTCGCGTTTATTTGTTCGCGTCTGAGAGGGGAAATTCAGTGTGTTTGTGTCTGTTTACGTGACAGAGAGACAAGATATACATTTCCTAGAGAAATTTCATGTGGTTTGTTTGCGAATATCCAAAGGAAATCACCGCAATTATTTCTTTAATTGGATTACTGCACTCTCTTTCTCTCTCTCTCTTTCTCTCATCATTTAGAAGGAAAACAAAGAGAGGGAGGGAGGGAGGGAGGGCGGAACAGCTTTTTTTTCTCTCTCTCTTTCCCTCTCTCTCTTTCTTTCTCTCTCTCTCTCTCTTTCTCTTTCTCTTTCTCTTTCTCTTTCTCTTTCTCTCTCTCTCTCTCTCTCTCTCTCTCTCTCTCTCTCTCTCTCTCTCTCTCTCTCTCTCTCTCTCGCGCTCCCTCACATTACCACAGGAAGATACCACACCGCTAGTTAGTCTAGCCCACATGTCAAACGCCAAAGACAAGACATCATCATTCTCTCGTAATATCTCCCCTCCGTTCGCTCTCTCTCTCTCTCTCTCTCTCTCTCTCTCGCGCTCTCTCTCTCTCTCTCTCTCTCCCTCTCTCTCTCCCTCTCTCTCTCTCTCTCTCTCTCTCTCTCTCTCTCTCTCTCTCTCTCTCTCTCTCTCTCTCTCTCTCTCTCTCTCTCTCTCTCGCTGTCGTCGATTCTGACTCTAATTCGTAGCTCTTTGATCTTCTTTTCGTTGTAATATTAATTATAATCTTATTATATGTATACTATGTCTTTCTCGCTCCCCCCTCCTCCTCCCACTCCCACTCCCCCCCCACAAACATACCTTTCTCTCTCCTAACACTCCCCCCACACCTCCCACCCCATAACCCCCTTCCCCCACACCTCCCACCCTCCATAACCCCCTTCCCCCACACCTCCCACCCCATAAGCCCCCCTTCCCCCACACCTCCCACCCCCCATAACCCCCCTCCCCCTCCCCCCCTCCAAGGGACCAGAAGCCCACGGTGCGTCGAGACAATTAGAGATGAGCGGACGAGGTTCCGAGCGCCGATTAGATCATTGGAGTCGTTAGTGAACAAGAAGAATAGTGTCAAAACAAGACTTATCTGCGCCTTCTATCGGATCTTCTCCCTCTTTTTCTTTTTCGTCTTCTTTTTTTCTTTTTCTTTTTATTTTCTTTTTCTTCTTCTTCTTCTTTCTTCTTTTTCTTTTTTCTTTTTTCTTTTTCTTCTTCTTAATCACGGTCTTCTTTCTCCTCCTCCTCTTCCTCTCTTCCCGGTCTTCCTTCTCTTTCTCTTTCTCCTTCTCCTGCTACTCCCCCCAGACAGACACCAATTAAGTAGGTGTTTCTGTCTCCCTCCTTCTCTTTTTTTTTCTTCTTTTTTTTCCTCCACCTCCTCTTCCTTCTCTTCAAACTCATCCTCCACCACCACCTCTTCCTCCTCCTCCCCTCCCTCCTCCACCACCACCTCCTCCTCTCCCACCTCCTCCTCTCCCACCTCCTCTGCCTCCTCCTCCCCTCCCTCCTCCTCCCATCTCATCCTCTCCCACCTCCTCCTACCTCCTCCACCTGCTCCTCCAAGTTCCACAAAAGATGGTTTTCAAGGAAAAGATACACAGCCTAATTTGTGTTATTGTTCCCTGTTCTTTTCTGACATTGATTTTTATTTTTCATTTTCTTCGTTTTTTTTTTTTTTTTTTTTTTTTTTTGGGGGGGGGTTGTTGATTGCAGATGGCGAACTTTACATTTGAGAATTTGATTTTGATTTTTTAAGTGATTTGTCTTCTGTATAAGGATGAATACAGTTTATAGATTATATAAATCTGATAAATTTATCTTTATAGCCTACGTACCTTTATCTAATTACTGTATTTGTATGTTGTTTATGCGTGTGTGTGTGTGTGTTTTAATGCGCATTCTTGCATGTTAGATGATATGCACAGACTAGAACTTGGATCTC
>NW_028234416.1:32261317-32263817 GCF_977035675.1 Penaeus japonicus | reverse complement strand
TTATAGGATTGCAACATGCACGAGGGCTTCGTCCTGCAAACGGCCTGTTGCTCTAGCCTGTGTTTACGCATGTAAGGATTTCTAACAAGTAGTTTTCTTGCCCCCCCCCCTCTACCCTTCTCCCCTCTCTCTTTCCCTCTACACCCACCCACCCCTCCTTCTCTATCTTTTCCTTCCTCTCGCTTTCTCCCCATCTCCCTCTCTCTCCTTTCCCACACCTTTCCTTTTCTCTTCCTCTCTTCATTTCCCTCTCTCTCCTTCCCCCTTCCCCACACCTTTCCCTTCCCTTCCCCTCCCTTTCCCCATCTCCTTCCTCCGTTGCCCTCCCCTTCTTCACATCTTTCCCCTCCTCCCATCCCCTCTTTCCTACATCTTTTTCCTCTTTCCTTCCTCCCCCTACCTTCCGTCACCCTCCCTCTTCCCTTCCCCCTCACCATCCCTCTCCTCTCTCTCGCTCCCCCCCCTCCCCTCCTCCACATCTTTCCCCTCCTCCCACCCCCTCTTTCCTACATCTTTCTCCTCCTTCCTTCCTCCCCCTACCTTCCGTCATTCTCCCTCTTCCCTTCCCCCTCCACCATCCCTCTCCTCTCTCTCGCTCCCCCCCCTCCCCCCCCCCCTTTTTCGACACTGTTTTACACTTGCAAAGCTTCAGGAAGACCCTGAGTATTCCGACACGTGTACATGAACAATGCAAAGATTCGTGTTGCAGATGCATTTTGCTTTTTGGGTTTCGAAAGTTTTTTCCCCCTTTTTTTTACCATTGCAAGAAAAAGTAGCATGTGTATATTCAGTAGTTGATAAAGGTTTGATTATTTTATAAAATAAAGTTGTTTAAATATATTTAGTTGATAAAGGTTAGATTTTTTTTTTTTTTTTTTTTTTTTAAGAATCGAGGGAATATATAAGATATTATAAGCAATGTCATATTTTGTGTTTCCGTCTTCTTGTCATCTTTCTTTCGTGGGAATTCTGTTTTATTGAGGTTGATGAAGACTTGATATTAAAAAGGGTTTAGCCGGGGTTAGCTCGTCGGTGGCGACAAGAAGCCATTGCAAAGACACGAGGAAGAACAGGAAATGATTAACGGCATTTGTCTCTTTTCTTCTTCTTCTTCTTTTTTTCTTTCCTTTTTGTGGTATTCGAAAGGATGAATATGAAGTCATTCAGTTTTCGGAATGACACTAAATGACTTCTGTTTCTCAACCGGCTTTTCTTGAAGAGGTGAAGGGGGTGTGGGGGGGAGGGGGGAGATTCGTTAAAGACTCGAGAAATTAAAGAAAAAACAAGTCTTAGAAAGCGTGTGCGTATTTTTTGTGATTATGTGTGATTATTTGTGTTTGATTCTCCTTTTCCCCTTATCTCTTCCATCTTCCATTCCTTCTTCTTCTCTCTCTCCATTTCCTTCTCTTCTGTCTATTCATCCACTTTTATCTCATTCTTCTTCTCCCTCTCATATTCCTTCTCCTTCTCCAACTTCTCATATCCCTCTTTCTCCTCTTCCTCTTACCGCTCCCCATCCCCATCCCCATCCCCATCCTCCTCCTCCTCCTCCTCCTCCCCCTCCTCCCCCTTACTCCCTCTCACCCTCCCCTTAACCCCTCTCACCCTCCCCTACCCCCTCTCACCCTCCCTATACCCCCTCTTCCCCTCTACATACCCCCTCTCACCCTCCCCTACCCCTTCTCCCCCTCCCCTTATCCCCTCTCCCCCTCCCCTACCCCCCTCTCACCCTCCCCATACCCCCCTCTCACCCTCCCTATACCCCCTCTCACCCTCCCCCTACCCCCTCTCACCCTCCCCTATCCCCTCTCCCCCTCCCCTCCCCCCTCCCCCCCCCCCCTCCCCCCTCTCCCCCTCCCCCTCCCCCCTCTCCCCCTCCCCCTCCCCCCTCTCCCCCTCCCCATACCCCCTCTCACCCTCCCCTTACCCCCTCTCACCCTCCCCTTACCCCCTCTCACCCTCCCCCTATCCCCTCTCACCCTACCCCCTACCCCCTCGCAAACCTCGCTTCAGAAGGGAGAAAGAGAAGCGAAAGGAAAAGCCAAACACCAGGATTGAATTAGGCGTCCGGGCGTAATGATGTAGCCAGCAGGACAAACGCGTGTTTTCGGAAGCAGGAGGTAAACAGAAGTCGGCGACACGGAGGGGGGGGAGGGAGGAAGAGGGAGGGTGAGGGGGTAGAGGGAGGGTGAGAGGGGTGGGGGAGGGCGGGTGTTGACTGATGATGAGTCTAGTGGGTTGGATTGAGGGTTTACGTGAGTCACCCAAGAGTCAGTTACTTGTTAGTCACCTATGAGTCAGATGGATTGTTTTTATTTGTTTATTTTTTTTTTTCGATGGTTTGTTTTGATCTTACAATCTTCTTTTTACTTTTCATTCACTCACTCAACCATTAATTTATTCATTCATCCATTACTTCCTTCTTTCATTCAATTACTCACGTATAACTTCATTCATTCACGACTTCATTCATTCATTCATTCATCCGTTGATCATTTCT
>NW_028234416.1:32248817-32253817 GCF_977035675.1 Penaeus japonicus | reverse complement strand
CTCTTTCGTCCATCCCTTACTCCCTCCATCCTTCCACCCTTCCATCCCCCATCCTTTCCATCCCCCCATCTCCCCATCCTCCCATCCCTCCCATCCTTCCACCCTTCCAACCATCCATCCTTCCATCTTCCCACCCTTCCATCCCCCATTCTCCCATCCTTCCCCCTCCCAACATCCTTAACACCCCCACCCCCTACCCCCCGTTACTCAAAGACAATCCTACGCCCGGAAACGACCATCCTCCGAAGGAACCCCAAGACGCAACCTCGAGTTCCGTTCCTCACGAGACACGCCGCCCATATCCTCCTCCTCCTCCACCCCGTTACCTCCGCGGCCGCCCTCAACACACACACACTCTCCAAGAGTCCATATAACACCTGCGGCGGCGGCGTAGCGTGGGCGGCTGACGTGGAGGGCGTTGTGGGTGGGGCGGAGGTGGGCTAGTGGGTTTACTAGAGTTAGGGGGGAGGGGGGGGAGTTAAGGAAAGGGGGGGAGGGGGAGGTGGAGGTGGACTCGAGATACATTTGGTCCCTTCGCGGTGGACAGTGACGGAGATGAGGTGGGGCGCGACTTGAGGTTTGGGTCGCTTGCCTTGTTACCTGGGTGGAGGTGGGGGTGGAGATGGGGGTGAGGGAAGGAGGGAGGAAGGGAGAGGTGGGCGGGGCGACAGAGGAAGGGGGGGAGAGGGAGAGGAAGAGGTGGGAGGGAGGGAGAGGGAGAGAGAGAGAGAGAGAAAGAGAGAGAGAAAAGAGAGAGAGAGGGGGGAGGAGAGGGAGAGAGAGAGAGAGAGAGAGAGAGAGAGAGAGAGAGAGAGTAGGGGGGGAGGGAGAGAGAGAGGGAGATAGATGGATAGATAGAGAGAGAGGGGGAGCGAGCGAGCGAGCGAGAGAGAGAGAGAGAGAGAGAGAGAGAGAGAGAGAGAGAGAGGGAGAGGGAGAGAGAGAGAGAGAAGTAGACGGAAAGAGAGAGAGAGAGAGAGAGAGTCTTCTGTCTTGTTAGGAAGTGAGGATGTGGGTTCATATTGGTGGTTTAGGGTGTCAAGGAGTTTCGATTGGTGTATAAGGTGGTTCTAACCCTCCCCCCTCCCCCTCCCCCCCATCCTCTACTTCTTCCCCCTCCACCCCCACCCCCATCCCTACCCCCTTTCCTCCATCCTCTACTTCTTCCCCCTCCACCCTCACCCCAACCCCTACTCCCTTTCCTCCCGTCCTCCTCCTCCTCCTCCTCCTCTCCCCCCCCCCTCTCTCTCTCTCTCTCTCTCTCTCTCTCTCTCTCTCTCTCTCCTATGGTTCGATCGAAGGAGGGATTTATGTTTTCATAATCGCGGCTGTAGTTTAAGGACCTCTTTCTGAACTCCTCCCCCCCCTCCTCCCTCCCTCCCTCCCTTTTCCTTCCGAGAAACTTCCAAAAGAGGTATACTTAAGAAATAGCGTCTTGAATTCAACGTCGAAAGAAATTCCAAGGGCCATATGTATACCCTAGTTTTGTCCATTTTTTATTTCGTTTTTTTTTTTTTTTTTTTTTTTTTTTTTTTTTTTTTTTTTTTTTTTTTTTTTTTTGGGTTATTTTTTTTTTTTTTTTTTTTTATTGGAAAGTATCGTAAATGAGGCGATTGTATTGCCTGATTACCTGTCAAAGACTTAATGAACGCCTTGATTGAGGCATTAACTGGCTTTTCTTCTAAGTGGAATGTTTGAATGTGACACAGTATTTCCATGCGGGGTATGGTGACGTCACTCACCCCCTCCCCCCTTCCTCGTCCTCCCTGCTCCCCCACACCATCTTCATTTTGTGTCCCTTTCTCTCTTTTCATCCTCGTTTTTATATTTTCTTTCACCTTCTCCCCTTCTCCCTTTCCTTTTCCTTTCCGATTTTCTCTCTTTTCTTCTTTCATCTCCTCTTCGATCTCCTTCCTCCATTTTCTCGTCCTCTTCCTCCTCCTCTCTATCCCTTTTCTCCTTCCTCTCCTCACTACCTCTCCCTCCTCCTCTCTCCCTTCCTCCCTTTCCTCCCCTCCTCTCCCTACCCTACTACCCTTTTTTCCATACCTCCCTTCCTCTACCTCCCTTCCTCTTCTTCAATCCCCTTCCCATTTCTCCTCTCTTACCCCTTCTCCCCCCTACCCCTACCCTCTTCCCCCTTCTCCCCACCCCCCCCACCCTCTTCCCGCCCTCCCTACGCAACCCCCTCCCTTCTCCCTGCCTCTCCCCCTCCCCCCCTCGTTAAGACGGAGCGGACAACGGTATCCCGTACCACGCTGTTACTTGAGATTTAATAACTCTACCTTAAACATATTTAACCAGCTGTTAACAAGGGCGATTGTCATGCGTGATCTGGTCCTTGGGGGGGGGAGGGGAAAACCCAGGAAGGTTCATGTAAAGAATAAGCATAAAAGAAAAGATAAAAAAAGAGAAGAAGAAGAAGAAGGAGAAGGAGAAGAAAAAGATAAAAAAAAGGGGGGGGGAGTAAATAAAACGTTGTTTGAAGGGAATAGATGATAGTCTGAAATGGGTAAACAAGCTTGTGTTTACATCAGATTTTACTGCTTAAAGACATGCAATCAAGACAGTCGCTTTTGTTCGAATCCATCTTGGCCAGTTGTGATCAGCCAGAGACAAGAACATTTTTTTTCTTCTTTCTTTCTTTTCTTTCTTTTTCTTTTCGTTTTTTTTTTGGGGGGGGGAGGAGGAGGAGGGGGGAAGGGGAGATGGTGATGGTGGGAGGGAAAGGGGGAAGTGGAGATGGTGGGAGGAAGAGAAGGAGGAGGGGGAAGGGGGAGGAAGAGTTGGGGGGAAAGGAGAGGCAGGAGGAGTTGGAGTAGGAGGAGGGGGGAAGGGGGAGTAAGAGTAGGGGGGAGAGGAGCAAGAGGAGGTGGAGTAGGAGGAGGAGGAGCAGGTTACTTAGATCAAATTGTACAGATTGAGTTGAACGCTCGTAAAGTTTTTTTGTTTTTTTTTTCCAAACAAAAGATCTCTTACATTCTACATTTGTGTCTTTGGGAGTAGGGATGTGAGAGAAAGAGAAAAACAGAGAAGAAGAGGAAAGAGAGAGAGAGAGAGAGAGAGCGAAAGAGAAATAGAGAAATAAAAAAAGAGAGATAAAGCGAGAAAGAAAGAAAGAAACGAGAGAGAGAGAGGGAGACAGAGAAATAGAGAGAGAAAAAGAGAGAGAGAGCGAAAAGAGGGAAAGGTGGAGAGGGCGAAAATGTAACGACCCTCGAAATTCTCTTTAACGTTTTGTTCCTCTTTCCCTCCAACTCTTAACGTATTTTCTCTCTTTCTCTCTGTCTCTCTCGCTCTCCTTTTTCTCAGCAGTCATTCCTTACATTGTTTTCTCCTTCCCACTGCCTCCCTTTCCTTCGCTTTTCCCTTGTTATTCTTTCTTTGTTTTCCTCTGTGGTCGTGGTTCCTCCCTCATCCCCCCCCCTCCTCCTCCTCCTCCTCCTCCTCCTCCTTTTCCCCTTCCTCCTCCTCCTCCTCCTCCTCCTCCCTCTCCCCCTCCCCCTTTCGCCTCCTTGTCTGGGGGGAGGAGGAGGGGGGGAGGTGCCCGGCCCGTACCTCGAGTGTTTTCTTGTGGTAGACCGCGAATGCCTTAACAATTAAGCTCTTCTTCTGGAACGTTCGTCCGCCAAAGATACAAATGAATTACTCTTTCGCTCTGGAGTTCACTGCTTCCTCTTCTCTTCCTCTTTTTCCCTCTTTCTCTCTCTTTTTTTTTTCGTTTGTCTTTCTCGCTTCTTCTTTTTTTCTTTTTCTTTTTCTTGTTGTTGTTTTCTCGCTCTCTCTTTCTTTCTCTTTCTCTCTCTCTCTCTCTCTCTCTCTCTCTCTCTCTCTCTCTCTCTCTCTCTCTCTCGCTCTCTCTGTTATTTTTGTCTTGTATTACGTTTTTCGTGTTTTCGTTTTTTAATACTTTATATTACTGGTAGATGCTTTTAAATACGTTGCATAACCGGCAGTCGCATTTATATGACCGGCAGTTGCTTTTGAATACGTTATATAACCGGCAGATGCTTTGAAATACGTCCTATGAAAGGTAGTCACTTTGAAATACGTTATATGGCCGGCAGTCACTTTGAAATACGTTATATAACCGGCAGATGCTTTGAAATACGTCCTATGAAAGGTAGTCACTTTGAAATACGTTATATGGCCGGCAGTCACTTTGAAATACGTTATATGAAAGGTAGTCACTTTGAAATACGTTATATGACCGGCAGTCACTTTGAAATACGTTATATAACCGGCAGATGCTTTGAAATACGTCCTATGAGAGGTAGTCACTTTGAAATATGGCCGGCAGTCACTTTGAAATACGTTATATAACCGGCAGATGCTTTGCAATACGTCCTATGAAAGGTAGTCACTTTGAAATACGTCATATGAAAGGTAGTCACTTTGAAATACGTTATATGAAAGGTAGTCACTTTGAAATACGTTATATGGCCGGCAGTCACTGTAAGTCGCAGTAAGCTTTGTAGGAGCAGTACAGCTCGTTCTTGTCCCTATCTTCGCCTATATGTTGTTCTTGTTTTTCTCTCTATCTTTTTCACATCTTCTCCAGTTCTCCTTTACACATCGTTTCCCCTCTTCCTCCTCTTCCTCCCTTTTTTGCTTATTCCTCCTCCTTTCCTTACTCCTCCTCCTCCTCTTCCTTCTCTTCTTCTTCTTCCACCTCCTCCTCTTTCTCCTTTTCCTATTCTTCCCCTTTCTCTTCCCCTTCCTCCTCCTCCTCCAACTCCTCTTCCTCCTCCTCCTCCAACTCCTCTTCCTCCTCCTCCTCCAACTCCTCTTCCTCCTCCTCCTCTCCAAAACTCTACTTTCCTCTCTCCAACTCCTTTCCTTGCCTCCCTGCCTCATTCCTTGCCTCCTCCTCCTCCAACTCCTCTTCCTCCTCCTCCTCCAACTCCTCTTCCTCCTCCTCCTCCAACTCCTCTTCCTCTTCCTCCCCCTGCTCCTCCTTCTTTCTTTCCTCCTCCTCGTCCTTTTCCGCCGTCTTCTCT
>NW_028234416.1:32241317-32243817 GCF_977035675.1 Penaeus japonicus | reverse complement strand
TCTCTCTCTCTCTCTCTCTCTCTCTCTCTCTCTCTCTCTCTCTCTCTCCTTTTTCCTCTCTCCTTCCTTCGTCCATTCCCCCATGTATATTTATATCATCCATCTATCTCTATCTCTTTCTCCATTATTATCCCTCTCTCTATCTCTATCTCTCTCTCATTATCTCTCTCTCTATCTATCTATGAGTTGATCTATATTTCCTTCGATTTGTGTATCTATCTGTCAATCTATCGATCTATCTATCTCACTCGTTTCTCGATAATATTTCACTTTCTTCGTTTTCTTCTGCTTTATCTCTCTCTCTCTCTCTCTCTCTCTCTCTCTCTCTCTCTCTCTCTCTCTCTCTCTCTCTCTCTCTCATTCTCTCTCTCTCTCTCTCTCTCTCTCTCTCTCTCTCTCTCTCTCTCTCTCTCTCTCTCTCTCTCTCTCTCTCTCTCTCTCTCTCTCTCTCTCTCTCTATCATTATCTCACTTCTCACTCTGCCCTCCACTTTTGCTACTTTACTTCCGGTGACGTTTCAGTTTTTATGCCTCGTTTGTAGTGCACAGATTTTTTTTTTTTTTTTTTTTTTTTCTTTTTTACGAGTTTGAGTTTTGATGTGTTGGATGTGTTTTTTTCGGAGAGTCTTTTGTCTTTTTATTCATTCATATAGATAGATTGATAGATAGATTGATAGATTTATAGATTGATAGATAGATTGATAGATTTATAGATTGATAGATAAATAGATAGATAGATAGATTGATAGATAGATTGATAGATTTATAGATTGATAGATAGATAGATAGATAGATAGATAGACAGATAGATAGATGTAGATATATACTGGTATTTTTATTTGTCTTTGCTTTTTACGTTATATCCGGGTGGAAATATTTATAACTCGATATCGTAATTGTAAATTACATTTATATCGTTTTTCCCTTGTGATCAGAGTTGCCATGTACAGAAGTTTCTAAAATAAATGAAATTAAAAGAGAAAGTTGATTATGAAAATTAATAATAGTGCAACTGATACGATAAGAAACTATGCTTAGGAACTACTATCAGATTTTTTGTTTTCTTTTCTTTTTTGTAAACATTAAAATTGAAGAAATTCAGGAAAAAAAGTGAGATAAATCGGAAGGGGGTAATGAGGGGGAAGAGGGTAGGTAAAGTTGGGGAAAGAGGAGGAGGGGTTTAGGTAAAGAATGGGAGAGGGAAGGGAAGGAGAGGAGAGGGAGTAAAGAGGGGGAGGGAAGGAGAAGAGAGGGAGTAAAGAGGGGAAGGGAAGGAGAAGAGAGGGAGTAAAGAGGGGAAGGGAAGGAAGATAAGAAAGAGGGAAGGAGGATCGGAGGGGAGGAGAAGGTAAAGAGCAGGAAGGGAGGGGATGGAAGAGGAGTATGAGAGGGGGGAGGGATGGGGGGGGGGGGGGCTAAGGGAGGGGAGAAAAAGGGGAAAAAGGAAAACAATAGGAGTGATTTTTTGTTAGAGGAAAAAAAAGGGGGGGGAGGTGTGGAACGAGGGAGGCCAGAGATGACTAGATATGATAGGTTTCTCATTCACGCTCGAGTCTCTCTCTCTCTCTCTCTCTTTCTCTTTCTCTTTCTCTCTCTCTCTCTCTCTCTCTCTCTCTCTCTCTCTCTCTCTCTCTCTCTCTCTCTCTCTCTCTCTCTCTCTCTCTCTCTCTCTCTCTCTCTCTCTCTTTCTCTCTCTCTCTCTCTCTCTCTCTCTCCATTCGATATTTTTGCTTCTTTCTTTTTTATAATGTTAGTGGTCTGGTCGGGGAGAGAGAGAAAGAGAGAGAGAGAGAGAGAAAGAGAAAAAGAGAGAGAGAGAGAGAGAGGGAGACAGAGACAGAGACAGAGACAGACAAAGAAACCGAGAAAAAAATAAAAAGAGAGAGACAGGAAGAAAGACAAACAGACAGACGAACAAGAAAGGAATACAAGGAATACGCTCTCCCCAGTGTCACTCCGTATGCATATTTATCTTAAAAGAAAATGAAAAAAAAATAATAATAATAATAAAAAATAAAAGCCAACTGAGTTTCTCGTTGATATTTAAGTACGAGCGCCTCCTGGTAAAGAAGAAATTGAAACTTTTGCATGTTAATTTTCAGAAGGAATTGCATGTTAAAACCTTAATGGAAAATATGCTAAAATTCCTTCAAAAAATCCCCGTGCCTCTGATGTCAAATACAATTTCCATATTTAATTACGCTGGGTAAATCCAATCAAATAGGCGTATTCTTTTTTTCCCCCAGTGTATACAGCTCGTAGATAGGCCTATGGACTTTACTCATTATTAATGAGACTGCTTGCAAAAAAGAGGAGAGAGAAAGAGAGAGAGAGAGAGAGAGAGAGAGAGGGAAGAGAGAAGAAGAAGGAGAAAAAAAAGCGAATCGATTGTATAATGATACAATTGCCATCTTAATGTAACCAGAGATTTAGATTTTCTTTTTTCTTTTTTCTCTCTTTCTCCAGATATTTAATTAATTAGAAAATGCACTCGGGTCGTA
>NW_028234416.1:32211317-32216317 GCF_977035675.1 Penaeus japonicus | reverse complement strand
GCTAGACTAACCCCCTTTTGTAAGTGTTATTACCTCATAGATACTTATGTAATTATTTTCCCATGGCATAGTGTGTGTGAGTGGGGGGTGGGATGGGTGGGGGGGGGAGCAATGGCATTCCTCCCCTTGCAGATTATCTGTAGGCCTAGGTGAGACAGAGGTAGGGAGAGAGAAAGGGAGGGGAGGGAAAGAGAGAGAGAGAGAGAGAGGGAGAAAGAGATGTGAAAAAGACGAGTATCCGTAAGCACTGAGAGAGACAGGAGGAGGGGGGGGGGATGAGAAACAGAGAGAGAGAGAGAGATATGAGATTGGCGAGAATCCGTTAAGTACTTTGAGAGAGAGAGAGAGAGAGAGAGAGAGAAAGAGAAAGAGGAAGGAAGAAAGAAAGAGAGAGAGAGACAGAGAGAGAGAAAGAGAAAGAGAAAGGAAGAAAGAAAGAGAGAGAGAAAGAGAGAGAGAGAGAAAGAGACTGATAAAAAAAAAAAAGAACACCAACCCCAAAACAGAGACCGAGATAGACAAAGCAACAGAGAAAAAGACCATACAACAAAACGAGAGAGAAAAAAAAACGAAAAAAAAAAAAAAAAGACAAGAGAGAGAGAGAGAAAGAGAGAGAAAGAAAGAGAAAGAGAAAAACCTGTGTACTTACCTGTGGGAATCACCCTGCCTTTGTGTCCCCTTAAGTAAACTGTGAATATAATACCAGAATTAACGAATGAATGGACAAGATTCCCATGCGCAGGTATATGGTAATCGAAGAGTAAGGTTATAAGGGGGAGGTCGAGGTAACAGTGGCTGTGGTGGTTGTTGTGGTTGTGGTGGTCATGGGGGTGGTTGTGGTGTATGAGGGTGGTTGTGGTGGTTATAGTCGGAATAGTTGTTGTGGTTGCTATGATAGTAGTAGTTGTGGTAGCAGTGATATAAGGGAAGTGTTGAATTGATTTAAATAGTTTATGATGAGGATGATAATTAATATGATAATAATGAGTAATATTGTTATTTTCGTGATTATCGTTATTAATGGTTATCATTATTATTATCATTATTGCTATAACATTATTATTATTGTTTCTCTTGTTTTTTCATTATTATTAGTATTGTTATTATTGTTATTATCATTATTGTTATTATTATTATTATTATTATTATTATCATTATTATTGTCATTATTATTACTAACAATATTAATATTGTTATTATTATTATTAATTATGTTGTTACTACTATCCTAATTTTCATTACATTTGTTTTTGTTATAATGGTTACTGTTGTCATTACTTGTAGTACAATTTTTGTCACTACTATCATTAATATAACTACCACATTCGTCCTTCTTGTTTCTTGAATTACCAAGAGTAACTTTTGTGAATTATAGCATCTTTACGTAACTTATGTTAATATGGATTTTTATTACATAAGTACTTCAAATGCTTTATGTAGTTATATGTACTATTCGATTGAAAAGATTTCATAATAACTTACTTGGTAATAGATATCTAGAGTAGATGCACTTCCGATAATTTAGAAAAAAAAGTGAAGTTTGAATACAGTGAAGTTGTAGAAAATAGAAAAGGAATAAAAAAAAAGTTTAGAGAGAGTCAGGGAGAAGGAGGGAGGGAGGGAGGGAGATGGTATAGGGGGAAGGGGGGAAGGGGTCACGGGGGTGATCTATGGAAGAGGGGGGTGAGTGAGTGAGTAGAGAGGGGGGGGGGAGAGGAGGTTGAAGTGGTGTGTAGTATGGGGGAGAGGGGGTAGGGGGAGGAAGGTGAAGGAGAGGGGAGAGAGGTAGAGGATGGGGAGGTGGGGGAGAGTTAGAGGGGAGGGAGGGAGGAGAGGTAAGGTGAGGTAGGGGGTAGGGTAGGGTAGGGGGGGTGTTACCTACCTTTTCCGTCATAAGACCGACACATCTACCTTCCATTCTCCCAAGCCAGCCGACTGAAATGGTCACTGTTGAAGAGTACCTTCGTGGAGATAGGCCTATCCTAACACTCGGCCTCCTTCGCTGGCGGGGATGACCCTTATGGCTAGGGGGTGAAAGAGGCGAGATTCGGCTGCGCGGAAGGAACTTGAGGATAGAAGAGGTTGTGCCGTACTGGAGTAGGGGAGGAAGGGGGGAGGGGGAAGGGGGAAGGGGGAAGGGGGAAGGGGAGGGGGGAGGAAGGGAATCCACGGGGAGGGAGGGAAAGGGGGAGGAGAGGGAGGGGGGGTATGGTTGCTTGTATTGCCGCAGATTTTAGTAACGATATCTTTGTGTGTTGGCCAGTAGCACTAATGTGGGATTGGGGGGATGGGGGGTGAGGGGGAGAGGGGAGTTACCTGGTTTTTCCCCCCCTCCCCCCTTTTTCCTTGTGTTACCTTGATCCTGCCCGCGCTTACGGTGCTGGGGAGAGAGAAAAAGAGAGAGACAGAGAGAGAGAGGGAAAGGGAGATAGATAAAGAGAAAGATAGATAGATAGAGAGAGAGAGAGAGAAAGAGAGAGAGAGAGATAGAGAGAGAGAGAGAGAGAGAGATAGATAGATAGATAGAGAGAGAGAGAGAGAGAGAGAGAGAGAGATAGATAGATAGATAGATAGATAGATAGATAGATAGATAGATAGATAGAGAGAGAGAGAGAGAGAGAGAGAGAGAGAGAGAACACACACACACACACACACCACAAAACCAAAATAACTGAAGGAAAGAAAAAATCATTTATTTGTTTGAACAATAACAACAAAAAAACACAATATTTACACAAGCTGAGTTTATGTAACGCCCAAATCTCAAATTATTCCCAAAGTCAAGAACAAATCATGTGTCTCAGAATTTTCTCCCATCTTGAAAGGTGAGGCATTGCAAGAAAATGCTTCTTTATGGTTTTATGGTTTGCAACAATCGATCTGTCGCTTTCATAATCATTGCAAACTCTAAATCTAGCATGTTTGACTCGGCGAGAAAGACAGAGGGGATGGGGGGGAGGTAGTGGGGAAGGAGAGGAAAGGAAGGGACGTGGAGGGAGAGAGAAAAAGAGAAATACAGAAGGATGGATGGATAGGAGAAAGGGAGAGTGATGGGTCGGGGGAGGGAGGAGGGTAAGAGAGAGAGAGGGAGAGAGAGTGAGAGAGAGAGAGAGAGAGAGAGAGAGAGAGAGAGAGAGAGAGAGAGAGAGAGAGAGAGAGAGAGAAGAAAGGAAGAGGCAGAGAGAGAGAGAGATAGAAAAGTAGAGAAAAAGAGAGAGAGAGAGAGTAAGAAGTCAGGAATGAGGCATAGAGGAGAGAACGAAAGTGAGAGAAGGGGAGTGAATGAAAGATAGGAAAGGCAATTGATGAGAGTAAAAAAACTCAGAAAGGAAGAAGATAATAATTCGTATCGCTTTTAGATTTAAACGTAAACAGTTTATAATATATCATTCCATTAACGCGGTTCTTCCTGGACGCTTGATGTTCGCGGAATCACCAGAAGAAATTCGAAGGTAAGTAGATGTGATATAATGCCATGCTTTCGGTTCTTTGATTGTTGTTTGGCCGTATTTTGGGGTTGTTTTGGTTTTTTTCTTTTATTTTATTACTATCATTATTTATTTATTTATTTATTTACTTTTGATGGGGGCGGGGGGTGATGGTTGGCAATGGGATTTTGTTTTCGTTTTGATGGGGTCTCTTTTAGGGGGGTTGCTTAGGTGGGCGGAAATTATTTTTTCTTTTCTTTTCTTTTCTTTTATTACTATCATTATTTATTTATTTATTTATTTACTTTTGATGGGGGCGGGGGGGTGATGGTTGGCAGTGGAATTTTATTTTTGTTTTGATGGGGTGTGTTTTTTTTCGGTGGGGAAGATGGGTGGACGGGAATGGTTGGGGAATCTTTTCGAAGGGGGGGGAGGAGGTGAATGGGCGGATGGGAGAAGGTGTGTGTGTGTCTGTTTTTGGAATGGGGGGAGGGGGTGAAAAAAGGGAGGAAATATTTATATATATATATATATATATTTTTTTTTTAGATGGAAAGGGGTGTGGTTGTTTGGATGAGAAAAAAAAGATAGTATTAGGTAACTGAGCCAAAGAAAGGGTGGAAATATATATAAATACATATATATATATATATTGTTTGTTTGTTTTTTAGATGGGGGGGGAAGGGGGGGAGACAGGTGGATGGGAAATGAACCGGAAATTCTTTCTCTTGAGCTTTGAATTCCTACATAAAAAAGTGTCATAAGAATACCTCTGGGTATAAAGTGTCATTTCTCCTTTATCGGATATGTTTAATGTTAAACTTTGTTTTTCTTATTGAATATCATTAATCGATGGCTCTAACTGCACACGAAAGCGAATTGAGTGCAAAACTGCGTGCAAATGCGTGCGTATCGCCGGTGGAGGAATATTATTCTTAAATATTGAGTATGATTCTCCAATATACAGGTCGTTAGAGAGGGTGGGTGGGTTGTTCGAGTGGGATGGGGGTGTGGGGGTGTAGGGGATGGGTAGGGGGTTCAAAGAGTGGGGGTGTGGGTGGGGGATATACAGTAGGGTATAGTGTGGGTGGGATGGGG
The DNA here is from genome assembly GCF_977035675.1 of Penaeus japonicus. Taxonomy (NCBI): domain Eukaryota; kingdom Metazoa; phylum Arthropoda; class Malacostraca; order Decapoda; family Penaeidae; genus Penaeus; species Penaeus japonicus. Next base: position 32,211,791 of record NW_028234416.1, on the reverse strand, counting down.
TTACAGGGGTTGCGTGTGGGGGGGGATGTGAAGAAAACTGGGTTCAGATGTGAAAATATTTGTTTTACGATTTTTGTTGTTGTTGTTGTTGTTGTTCTTGCTTTGAGAATGGGGTGGGGTGGGGGTGGGGGTGGGGGTATTTGTCACAGTCTGTTTTGTTTGTCTGTTTTATCTGCTGATTCGTTGAAGGCTTGGTGACCGTGACTTGTTTGGAGGTTCAAGCCAAAAGGGGTTCAGTTTGTCAAGCTTTCGGCTTTGGAGTTATGAGGTGATGTCTGCTGGACTTCATGCTCTCTCTCTCTCTCTCTCTCTCTCTCTCTCTCTCTCTCTCTCTCTCTCTCTCTCTCTCTCTCTCTCTCTCTCTCTCTCTCTCTCTCTCTCTCTCTCTCTCTCTCTCGCTCTCTGACTCTCTATGACTCTCTATGACTCTCTATGACTCTCTCTCTCTCTCGCTCTCTCTCTCTCTCTCTCTCT
>NW_028234416.1:32198817-32208817 GCF_977035675.1 Penaeus japonicus | reverse complement strand
AAAAAAGTCCGTCAAGCAGGTAACTCACGCGAGAGAAGGAAGGGTATGGGTATGGGTGTGGGTATGGGTAGGGGGAAGGGGTAGGGGTATAAGAAGGAGGAGGGGGAGGCGATGTTGGTATGGGGGTGTGAAGTGATCTAACCTACGGAGATTGTGTCCATGATAGGCCTAGAGGTTCATTAGGGCGGATTCAGGAGGGACCCATTTCTCGCGAGCCCCCCTACTAAGAGCCCCGGAGACGCCCTCCGAGGGGCCGCCACACCCACCGGGGGGCAGCCATGTTGGCAGATTATGGGCACTGAAATAATTGGACGCGACTTCTAGCTGCTGATTCAGGGATGTCGTTACGACTATTGATTCAGCGTCGATAGATCAGGCTGAACGCGATTATTACCGGTATTGCCTCGCCGACTAGGTCACCGAAGGAGGAGGAGGAGGAAGAGGCGGGCGGGCGCGGGGCGTGAATGGCGGGCGTGCAGGAGGCCGGGCGTAAAGCACCTCCGGCGACCCCCTCCCCGCCCCTCCGCTAGGTCTCGGCGCATGCGCACTGGGATTCCGGCGACTACATATTAGCGAGTAAATGGCCTCTAGAGGTGCGAGGTTGGAGGTCAGTGGGCATCACCTCCGTGGCTGCTTTTGGAGATCCATTATAACCTCTCCCCTCCCTCCCCCCCTTCCCTCCTCCCTCCTCCCTTCCTTCCTCTCGCTCTCTTCCCATCCCTTCCCTCACCCCCCTCTCCTTTGTCTCCCCCCAACTCCTTTTCCTATATTCACCCCCCAACTCCTTCGTCTCTCTATCTATCTGTCTTTCTTTCCATTTCTTACCTCTCCATATCCCCCCTCTCTCTCTATTTCTCTTCCCATCCCGTCCCTCTCTATCCCCCTTGCCCCCCGTTCCCTCCCTCCCTCCCTCCTGCCTCTCGCTCCCCTCCCCACCCGTCCCGTCCCTCCTATCCACCCCTCCCCTTCCCCTCCCCCTTCCCCTCGTCTCCGCTTATTCTTCTTCGCATTTGGCGTGTCGCCCTTTTTGCGCGTGTGTTTCTCGTTGTGGAGACGACGCCTCCGCCCGCTGTCTTCGTCAGACGGAGGGGGGGAGGGGGGAGGAGGGGGTAAGAGGGGGAGGGGGAAGAAGGAGGGGTAAGAGGGGGAGGGGGAAGAAGGAGGGGGGTTTAGGGAGGAAGGGAAGGGGGTGGAGGGAGGTTAGGGCGGAATGGGAAGGGGGGTTTAGGGTCTCATGGGAAGGGAGGAAGGGAGGAAGGGAAGGGAGTTTAGGACGGAAGGGGGAAGGAAGAAAAAGGTGGGTGGGGGGGGTTTAGTGGGGAAAGGAGACGAAGTGAGTGAGGGGGTTAGGAAGGGGATCTAGTAGTGGGTAAGGGAAGAGGGGTTTTAGGAGTTTAAATGGAAGGGATGGAGATAGGGAAAGGGGTCAAGGAGGAGAGGAGACGAGAGAGTAAGGCTCGAAACGCTCGAAAGTGAACACAAGAGGAACCCCCTCGATCGCGTGATGGCCGTTCCGAAAAGGCCGCAACTCATGAATATCGCGCTATCGCCGGTCCCATTTGCGATAATAGCCGACATTTACATCGCAATTAATTAACGCCGCGAGGCTTATCATGACGATATCTCTGGTGTCAGTAAGGGCATCGCGACCCACATGGCAAACCCAGACTAAATAAGATAAGCATAAGGTAAGAGCGAGAAATGAGAGCGTCTCATTATCTCTTCCGCCCCCAGACGTCCGAAGGGAGGAGGAGGGGAAGGAACGGGAGATGTAAAGGAGGAGGAGGAGGAGGAAGAGAACAAGAAGAAGACGAAGGAGAAGAAGAACAAGAATAAGAAGAACACGGAGGAGAAAACGAAGGAAAAGAAGAACAAGAAGAAAGAAAGAAGAAGAGGAAATGGAAGACGAGGGGGAGGAGGAGGAGGAGAAGGAGAAAAAGAAAAAGAAGAAGGATAGGAGACATTGGAGCTATGGGAACGGGGTATAAAAGTGGAGAAAAAAAGAAGAGGAGGAGAAGGGAAAGGGAGAAGAGGAAAAGTGAGACGAAAAGGAAGTGAAGGAGGAAGAATAGGAGGGAAAACAGAAAATGGAGACTAAGAAAAGGGAGAAGAAAATAGGCGGAGGAGGAAGAAGAAAACAGGAGATATGAAATGGAGAAGGAAGAGGAAGAGGAGGAAGAAGGTGAGAAGAGTGAAGGAGACGGAAAAAAAGAACAAAAAAACAAAAGGAAATATATACAGAAGAGATAAAGAACGAAAAGGACGAGAAAAAGAAAAAAGAAAGAGGATAGGGGATGGCGTAGGGTAGGGGGTTTGGGAGGAGGTGAAGGAGATGAGGATGGGCGTGTACGCGCGCGCGCATTCCATAGCATTCATAACGAGGAGGTTGAGAGCTGGTTGGGGGCTTCCTGGATGGATCGCCTCACGGTAGGGATGCTGCGCGTCTCAGGGATGCTAACAAGAAAGGTGACTTTCCTTGGCCGGAGGAGGAGAGAGGGACAGGAGGCGAAATCTGGCAGGAAAGGAGGGTGACGCGGGATTTATTGAGTGGAAATAAAGAGGGAATTATGATGGATAGATGGAGATTACTGGAGATGGATTAGAAGAGAGGGGTAGGTGAGTTATGGTGAGTTGGTGTGAGTATTGAGGTGTGTTAGGAGAGATGGGTAGGTATTTATAGATATATATATATATATATATATATATATATATATATATATATATATATATATAGAGAGAGAGAGAGAGAGAGAGAGAGAGAGAGAGAGAGAGAGAGAGAGATTTTGGTAAAGAGATGGGTAAATTAGTTGGAGTGATTATGAAGTTGTATAAAGATATATAAAAGAAAAAAAGAAAAATCAGTAAATATGTATAATGAATAGGAATTTACATAAAGGTAGATGAATAAATTATTTCTAACAACCTGATGAATAAATCAATGGAAACAGATAAATAATAACAACATCAAAAGATCGAAATGATAATAAATACAGACATGGATAAGAATAAACACATAAATAGAGAAAAGAAAGTTAATAAATAAACGAAATAAGAAAAAGGTAGAAAAAAAACAGAAACTAAAATTATTTTTCTATAGTATTCGTCAATTAATTAATTTCAGGAAAAATATACATTTCATCTGCGTTGCCGTGATTATGGAATTGGAGAATGATTCACGCAATATTGCCCTTTGCAACGTGATCTCTCGCCTTGTCATTTCTCTTTGTTCGCATATTTAAGAGAGTGAAAGAAATAACAAGACGGATTTTCACGACTTGAATAAATGCATTTCTTTATTATTGTTACTGGCCAGAAGTCAGAGGTATCAGTTTCAAAGGAATATTCTGACGTGGATGCAAATTTGAAGAAAAAATGGTATGAAAGATTTTTTTTTTTTTTTTTTTTTTTTTTTTTTTTTTTTTTTTTTTTTTTTTTTTAAGGGCAATGGTCGTTGATCTCTTCAGAAGAAAAAATATGTAGGAGGTTTGAAGTAGTTTGAGGAACAAAGGAAGTCGAGATTCTTGGAGACTCTCTGCAAATGAAAAGAATAAGAAAACAATGTACGTGTTATTATTGTTATTGTTATTATTGTTGTTATTGTTATTATTAATATTATCATTGTTATTATTAATATTGTTATTATTGATATCATTAATATCCTCATCATTCTCATTATCATTATTGTTGTTATTATTACTATTATTATTATCATTATTATTATTATCATTATTAATATTATTATTACTGTTATTATTGTTCTTCTTATCATTATTACTCTCATTATCCTTATTATCACTATCACTGTCATTAACATTATCATTATCATTACCATTATCATTATCATTAATATTGTTACTATTACTAATTCATTTATCTAATATCCTTTTGTTGTTGATAATTACATATTTGTCACTATTGTTCATTTAAGGAGAGTACACGAGACGAAAATTATACACCCCTCCCCCCCCTCTCGTACCTAATAAAGAAAAAAACACGTAATTTCACCATACTTATTAACTATTTATTTTCCGAAACCTCCTTAAACCTTAATTCCTTTATCTCGTTTTCTCATCATCTCTTTCCTATGGTGAGTGGTCGGCGAGGATCATGATTACAAATATTGTACTGAAATTACAGCATGATACGGGAACCAGATACCTCATTAATATGCAGAGTTGAATCACGGCGCGTCATATGATAGGTTGCTAATGCCCGGGTGATTAGAATGCGATGTGCTTTTGTTATTGTTCGTTTGTTGTTGTCTGTGTTTGTCTTTGTTTTCGGTGTGTTTTTTTATTCTTCTTCTTCCGTGTGTTTTTATTTTATTTATTTATTTATTATTATTTTTTTTTTTTTGTGTTGTTTGTTATGTTTATTAAAGGAGGAAGATTGGGAGAATATGAAAGGAAAATCGTGAGGTTATTGGCAACGCTGATGAGATCTTGGTTAAGTTGTGGTTACCTTAAACCGTCTTACCAAACAGCTGGTAACCCTGGGGAAAAAAAATCGGTATCGTTTAAATCACCTCCCTTTTGGAAATTATAAAGAAAAATAAGTAAAGAATATAATAAGAATACTAAATGAATAAAAAAAAAGAATAAAAACAATCATACAATCTTTCTCAAATAAGTTTTAAAAAATACACTTGAGAAAAAAAAAATCGGTCAAAAACCTTGTATTTTTTTTTCTTCTTCTTCTTCTTCTTCTTCAGCATCCAGGGACATACATATCTCTCCGTCGCGGGAGAGGGTAGCGCTGTTGCCCAGAGATGCTCCCTGCGGACTGAGATTCGGAAAACCTGCGGATTCTTTGACATAGGCCTAATTGTGACTTATGGCAGTTTTTAAAAGGAAGGAGTGGGATGTAGGGTAGGGTAGGGGGTAGGGAAGGGTAAAAAGGGGGGGTGGGGAGGAGGGGTGGAAGGAGGAGGGAGGGGGGGGAGTCGTTGTCGCTTTTTAGATGACTCGCCGAGATGGAGTGAGGCTGACTGACTCTTCACTGCCTCGGATCTTAGGTAACAAGGTGCCATTGTGAGGTTGATGTGTTTTGACCTTTTGTTGTTTTTTTTTTTTTTTTTTTTTTTTTTTTTTTTTTTTTTTTGAGGGGGGGAGGTTGGGTTATGGGGTTTGTTTGGATGGGGGGTTAGGTGGGGGGTTGGTGTTGGAGGTGGGTAGAGGGGTTGTGGTGTAGGCGGGGGGGAAGGGGGGGAGGGGTAGGAGGAGGGTAAATGAGGGAAGGGAAGGCTTTACAAACCTCTGAAGAGATTAACTCATTATCTCATTTTTTTTCGGTTTGTATTTTCCTTCATCTCTTTCTTCATTTCTTCTTTCTTCCTTTCTCTCTTTTCATCATCATAACTCTTTTTTCATTTTTCTTTCCCGCTTTTTTTCTCTGTATTTAAATTCTTACACCTTATTCCATTCATTATCTTCATTTTTTCCCTTCCCTTCCCCTCCTTTTCTTTCTTTTTCCCTCTGCATTTTAATTCTTATACCTTCTTCCACTCATATTCCCTCCCCTCCCCCTCCCCCTTCTTCCTATCGTTCCTTTTCTCTCTCTCTATCTTTCCCCTTATTCTATATTTTCTTTTGTGTGTAGGACCTCTTGTCATATCGAGACATCGTGCCTACCTCCTTCGCCGGAAACTTGATACGTTTTTGCAAAATTTAGCGTCTCGTTTTATGAGATATAAATCGCTCATTAGCATAATTGATTTACTGGGCGACAGTGAGCGAGCGCTTTCTAAATGAAAAAAAATAGGAAAGATAGGAGTACAAATAAATGAATGAAGGGAAAATGCGTAGATAATGATAAAAAAAAATGATGGTTAAATATGTAGATAAGTAAGTAAGATAAGAATCGGATATGAGTAAAGATAACATTCACTTTAGTTAGATTTTTTTTTTTTTTTTTTTTTTTTTGGTAATGGTGTAGATTTCGCTTCGACTTTTATTCGATTTTCACGTTTATGGAAGTGAGTGACTCCGTAGGTGAGTAACTTAGGGAATGAGTGACGTGGAAGGAGGTAAAGTAAATGAATGTATGAGTAAGCGAAGTCGAATAAGAAGGTGAGAAAGACCGAGATAGTCTTAAAAAGATAATTTCCGATCAACAAATGCTATCCCTTCAACCCCCCCTCCCCCCAAAAAAAAAAAAAAAATCCTTTCGACCTCTTAAGTATTCAACCATCATTCTCGCTCTTAATCGCCTCTAAGAAAAAAAAACGAGTATTTGACCTTTTCAGCTTTTCCAACGGTGCTGTATGACCTCCTCCCCCCCCCATACACACTATTGACCATTTCTGCTTTTGATATCCCACGCATCTTTTCCACGTCTTTTCCTTTTCTTATTTTACTCCTTTTCCTTCCTCGATTTAAGTCTTGTTCTCGCGGGACTTGCTTTGTTTTATTACTTCGGTTCCTTCGTTACCGATAATTTGGTAACTTTTTTTTTCTTTTACTTTTTAGCTGTTTCTCTGTCTGTGTCTCTCTTTCTTTCTGTCTGTCTGTCTGTCTGTCTGTCTGTCTGTCTCTCTTTCTCCCACTTTGTTTCTCTCTCTCTCTCTCTCTCTCTCTTTCTCTTTCTCTCTCTCTCTCTCTCTCTCTGTCTCTCTCTCTTTCTCTCTGTCTCTCTCTTTTCTCTCTCACTCTCTCTCTCTCTCTCTCTCTCTCTCTCTCTCTCTCTCTCTCTCTCTCTCTCTCTCCCTCCCCTCTCCCTCTCTCTCTCTCTCTCTCTCTCTCTCTCTCTCTCTCTCTCTCTCTCTCTCTCTCTCTCTCTCTCTCTCTCTCTCTCTCTCTCTCTCTCTCTCTCGCTCTCCCTCCTCCACTCCAAGAACAATCCACCAATCCACTTCTCCCTCCCTCCTATTCCCCCCCCCCTCATCTCACCCTATTCTTCACTCTCCACCTTCCCCTCCACCACCACATTCCCCACCCCCCTCCACCCCTACCCTACCCCCCTCCTACAGCGGCGGGACCCCCCACCGCACAGCCGACCCCCGGGTCTTGTTATAGTAAGATTGAAGACGTTTGAATATTCACGGCCTCGCCCCTTCCCCCCTCCCCCCACCCTCTTCCCCCCTTCCCCCCACCCTCTTCCCCCCCCCTTCCCCCTCTCACCCTCCCCCCACCGCCAGCTAATTAGAATTTGATCATCGAAGCTAGAGAAGAGAAAATGCCCATTAATATTAAACCTCGCCTTAGCTATCTGCGGCCTCATGCAACATTCCTGTGACTTTGCCACCTCGCCACCCTGGAGATTATTGCCCGAGGCTGTTTTTGTTTGTTTTATTTGTTTTTGGGTTTGTTTTGTCTCTTTGGTGTCTGTGTCATTCTTCCTATTTTGGAGTTTTTCTTTCTTTCCTTCTGTCTCTCTCTCTCTCTCTCTCTCTCTCTCTCTCTCTCTCTCTCTCTCTCTCTCTCTCTCTCTCTCTCTATTTCTCTTTCTCTCTCTTTCTCTTTGTTTGTATGTGTGTGTGAATTTGTCCGTGTGTTTGTTTGTTTGCGTGTGTGTGTGTGTGAAATTTGTTTGTGTGTGTTTGTGTGATTCTCTCTCTTTCTCATATTTTATCTCTTCATATTTCAGACTACGAGATACGTGTAAGGGTGGAGGTTATACGTGTGTCTGTGCGTCTGTGTGTGTGTCTCTGTGTTTGTGTTCGCCTCTGTACGTATATAAGCTCATGTGGATGATGCACACATGTATGTATAGGAGTGTTTGTTGACTTGTGTACATGGCAGAGAGGCGTGTGTGTACGCATGCATTTGGATTTACGATATCCCATTTGCCAGCGTGTGCGTATGAATGTATGTGTGTGTGTGTGTATGTATGTTTGGTGCGCGCAAGGGAGCAGCCGTGTGTTGACAGTGAGTGTGCCAACGTGTAAATATTCATAGGGCAGGTGATTTTGACAGAGCATCCGTTACCATTATTTGGATAATTGAGGTCTCTGGTGATTTCGAGATGAATCATGCATTTGTCGATTCGCGGGGGTTTGTGATTTCCTCCCCTTCCCCTCCTCTCTCTTCTCTCCCCCTCCCCTCCCCTCTCCCCTCCTCTCTCTCTCCCTCCCCTTCCCCTCCTCTCTCTTCTCTCCCCCTCCCCTCTCCCCTTCCCTCTCTCTCCCTCCCCTTCCCCTCCTCTCTCTTCTCTCTCCCTCCCCTTCCCCCTACTCCCTACTCCCTACTCCCATGTACCCCTCCCCCCCACGTGGTTTTATTAGAGAACATGTGAACGACTAGAACATTATTGTCGATGTTCGCATCCACGCGCCATTTTGCCGCGAAAGAAAGAACGAAAGAAAGAGAGAAAGAAAAACACCGGCTCTCGATTTCAGATGGTGTCGCGACCGTTAACGGTGACTTTTTAACGATGATTAGATTTTGAAAATTTGAATGCAACCTCATAAATAAAACGGCGATAACATTTGCCGGATCATCGCCGAATGAGATTTTACATATATGCAGTCGTTACTTTGGGATTACGGTGAATAAATTCTCCGATTGTGTTAAATTTCTAAAGCAAGATTAATGCTTTAGCACTCTGATTGGCTGATGTCATGACCAACAAGGAGACAGATGAACAACAATGGGTTTTACTATTTTTTTTGGGGGGTGGGGGGTGAGGGGTGGCTTATTTGTTCCTTTATTTGCGTTTGTTTGTGTTTGTTATCTCTGCATGTAAGTGAATGCTACCAGCGGCCGATTGTGTGTTGATCAATTTGCAAAAGAAAAAAGAATCAACATTGCATATTTTACTTCGTGTTGCAGAGTGTACGTTTACATACCCTGTTGCACGCTACTTTGCATAGATGTGTTTGTTTCTACAAATGTATATACAAACAAGGTTAGTGTTGAAACGTTGACCTAACTAATACTAGCCTCAAAGTATCTTAACAAATGAATAAATGTATAAATAGATGTATATAAGTACAACCTTGTATAACCTCCACATTCGAAACACGATATTAATTTCAGTTTCACTTCCTTTTCGAGGAAGTAGTGAGCAATTAAGCAAATGGCAACACCTGCATTAAGCCAATTAATCGCGTTCCATCTATCAAGCTATAATAAACGTTGATTTATTGCAGTTCCAACAGCTTGCAGTTGGATTATCTGGATAATGATATACATTTTAGATTTTTTTTTTTTATTATTTGTATTAATTATATTAATGGTGATTTACATATGAGTGTGTGTGTGTGGATATATATATGTATATATATATATTATATATATATATATATATATAATATATATATATATGTATATATATGTATATATATATATATATATGTATATATATATATATATATATATATATATATATGTGCATATATATATATATATATATATATATATATATATATATATATATATATATATATGTGTGTGTGTGTGTGTGTGTGTGTGTGTGTGTGTGTATGTGTGCGTGTGTGTGTGTCTGTTTGTTTGTGTGTTTATATATGTACATACATATGATTTTTTTTTAAATATTGCACATTAACTATATATAGATTTTCGTAAGTTGGATGCGTTATAGAGTGTCATAGTTAAAGAAAGGGCGGAAGATGCCATTCCACTGTCAAGGAGGAAACAACAAAGTCCTTTGACCAGCCTCCCATAAGCCAATTAACAAAGACACTTCGAGGTGGAAATCACAGAAGAGCTGGAGGTCAGGGCGGAGTGGGCGGCGGTGGGTGGGTTAGCCACGGACCACAGCGGGGGTAGTTGGGTGGGTATTGCCCCCCTCCCCCTGTCCTATGCCTTACCTATTCTTGGATGGGTAATGGCCGCTCCTATAACCCCACCCCGCCCCCGTCTCCTCTCCTCTTATTCCCTCCTCCCCATCCTCCTCATTCTCTCCTCCTCCTCCTCATTCTCTCTTCCTTCCTCTTCCTCCTTCTCTCCACCTTTCTATTCTCTTTTCTTCCTCCCTCTTCCCCCTACCCTCCTCCTCCACCACCTCTTCCTCCACCTTCCCCTACTCCACCCCCTCCTCT
>NW_028234416.1:32188817-32191317 GCF_977035675.1 Penaeus japonicus | reverse complement strand
ATGTTCTTGTTTATTTGTATATACATGTGCGATTGTATTTGTAGACTTGTTTATACTTTATGGGGTCCGGATGCCAGATTTGTTATGCTTGTGTGCGTTCGTAGACCAGGCAGAGCCATAAAGAGAGCGCATATGCGTGTGTCCTATATACGTTAAGGTACACAAAACGCACACAATAACAAGGAGACCCAAGTCCCATCTGCGAGCGGGTCGTGCAAACCCTCGTGCCTGTTACACGTCGAGGAACTAGTAACGCACTCTCTCTCTCTCGCTTATCGGGACGCCCATCCTTCGACGCTCTCCCAGCCCATTTGCGTCGACACGTGTTTTTCTTACGAAGGATTCTGATATATTGATTTAACCTCTAAGGCTCCGGGATTTCTCAGAAGACGGACGAAGAGAATGTGCTTTGTCGAAAGCTCTCCTTTTGGGAATTTCTAGTATTTATTCAAGGAGAGAGGGGGTGAGAGGGGAGGGAGAGGGGGGGGGGGTGAGAAGAGGAGGAGCAGGAGGGTGAGGAGGGGAGGGGGGGAGGGGGGGTAGGGACGGAGAGGGGGATATCTTGTATGTACTATATCTGTGTGAGTGTGAGTATGTGTGTGTGTGTGTGAAGTGTATTTCAGTCTATGTGTCTGTCCAGTTGTGTGTTTATTCTTATAAAAAAAGCGAGAGAGTCGACCAGACAGACATGGACAGTTGATAAAGGAAAAAAAAGAAGAGAGAATGATAGGGAGAAAGAAAAAAAAAAAAAGAGAGAGAGAAGGAGGAGCTACCTGCGTTCAAAGAAGTGTGAATGACATAATTCTTACAAGTGTATTTGCATGTCTCAAGAGAGGCTTGGCGTGCGTGAGCGAGAGTCCACTTAAGTGAACCTCCCTCTCCCGCGGCTAAATCATAGGCCGGTGATACAAATGTTCTGGGAATATTTAATCCATTTTAACTATCATCCATCCCCCCCATCCCCCCACCCCCCACCACCACCCTCGCTTCGGTGCCCTTATGTCGAGCTCGGGGGAAGAGGGGAGAAGGGGGAGGGAGGGAGGATGAGAGGGAAGGAGGAGGAGGAGAAGGAGGAGGAGGAGGAGGAGGAGGAGGAGGAGGAGGAGGAGGAAGGAGGAAAAGAGGGAGTGGGAGGGAGGGAGAATGGGAGGAGGGAGAGGGAGGGTTGGAGAAGGGAGAGGAAGGGTGGGAGGAGGGAGAGGGAGGGAGGGAGGAGGAGGAGGAGGAGAGGAGATGATGGGAGGAGGAAGAGGGGAAAAGAAGAAGAGAGTAAGTCCGAATGAGAGGGAAGGAGGGAGAGGAAGGCTGGAGGAGTGAGAAGGATGGAGGAAGGAGGAATTGTGGAGGAGGGAGAAGGAAAGAGGAAGGAGAAAAAAAGGAAAACCGGAGGAAGGGTGAAGGAGGGAGAAAGAGGAAGAAGTAGGTAAGACAATCAGAGAGGGAAGGAGGAGGGAGAAAAAGAGTGGAGGAGGGAGAAGGAGGGAGGAGATAAGAGACTTAAAGGAGGGAGAAGGGAGGAAAGACGAAGAAAAAAGGATAGAGAGAGAGAGAGAGAGAGGGAGTGATTATCTCAAGTTGTATTATTGATGGATGGCTGCGGTTCCTGCTTAATGGCGAATATATTGATGATGATATTTCTAAGGACCGCTCTCTCTCTCTCTCTCTCTCTCTCTCTCTTTCTTTCTCTCTCTCTTTCTTTCTCTCTCTCTCTCTCTCTCTCTCTCTCTCTCTCTCTTTCTCTCTCTCTCTCTCAAATCAAATCAAATCAAATCTTTCTCTCTCTCTCTCTCTCTCTCTCTCTCTCTCTCTCTCTCTCTCTCTCTCTCTCTCTCTCTCTCTCTCTCTCTCTCTCTCTCTCTCTCTCTCTCTCTCTCTCTCTCTCTCTCTCTCTCTCTCTCTCTCTCTGCATAATGTCCTTCATCTCATTAGCTCTATTTCGCTCCACCTCAGGGAGACTAATCCCAACATCCTCGTTTTCCAATGGTTAGTTTCTTCCTCATTTAACAGGATTATTCCATACCGAAATGCCACAAACTGATTAACTGATACAGACCATTCTAATCTCCCTGGGCTTATGTCCGTCATTCCTACTACCCTTGGTCTCTGGGTCCGTCTAGCCCTCCCCTCCTCCCTCCCTCCCCCCCACCTAGTCCCGTAGTTTCCTAGTATCCACGGCCCTACTGTATATAGCCCTGCCCTCAGTTCCTCCGTTTCCCTACCTACCCACCAACCTACCTACCTACCTACCTACCTACCTAGCCACCTACCCCCCTATCCATCTACCCACCTACCCACCTATCTACCTACCTACCTACCTACCCTACCTATCCACCTATCCACCTACCTACCTACCCACTCTACCACCCCCTTCCACCTACACACTACCACAACCTTCCTCCACCTACCTTACCTACCTACTATCACACTACCCACCATCCCCTACCTACCTATTCTACCTACCCTACCTACTCCAGCTACCTACCTACCCACCAACCCACCC
>NW_028234416.1:32178827-32183827 GCF_977035675.1 Penaeus japonicus | reverse complement strand
GACAGAACACAAAATAGAAAGAGAGAGAGAAAAAAAAACTAAGAGAATGAGACATACAAGAACCAATACGGCACAAAGTATCCACCCTTCGTGACGCCACCACCTCGCCTCCCTCCCTCCCTCCCTCCCGCGCCAGGCAGCCACGAGCCGCTTCCGACACTAAGGGTCATTTACATACCAATTCACGCGAGGGAAATGGCCCATACTACCTGTCGTGGATTGGCCCTAACTTCATCCAAACCGCAGAAATCAGTGTCCTATGTTTCCCACCGGTGGACTAGAGAGGTGTTGGCGGTGGAGGATGTGTGAATTAGGTGCAATTATCCTTTGCCTGGCTGTTCCTAACTGCTGGGTGACCGTCACTGCCTCACGGACGTACCTTTTGTCTGTCTGTCTGTCTGACTGTCTGATTCTTATGTCGATTTTTTTTTTTTTTTTTTTTTTTTTTTTTTTTTTTTTGTGGGGGGGCGTCGGGAGGGATTTTGTATGTGTGGTGATGGTTGGGGGTAGGTGTATGTGTTTGTTTGTTGATGGGTCGGTCTGTTTTAGTGTGTTGTGGTAGTTTTTTTTTTTTTTTTTTTGGATGGCGGTTCGTGTGTGGGTGGTTTTGTGTGTTCGTGTGTTTGTTCGTTTGGGTGCGTGCGTGAGTGAGTGGGTTTGTTTCGTGTTGGGCTGGTTTGATAAGCGTTATATATATTCAATTCTTTTTCCTTCCTCGTTTGTATAGAGCTATGCGATCTCAACAGATGCATTGTTTGCCATTTTGCTAGGGTCATGCAACAAAGAGATCAGTGCATGACAGCCGTACCGATCTTTACAGACTCTCCAGAAGCTACTGCAATTTTTGAGCCATGCAATTCACTTCCAAGTCTTTCTACCACCCGGTCATGCACTGAGGAACCAAACTAGCATCGTACTCGAATCCGAATTTTACTCGAATCTCCATTACAAAAAAAAAAATAAAATAAAATAAAAAAAAGTGCGCGATAGGGTGTGAGAAGGAGGGAATAAGCAGAGTCTCGATATCGAAATGATGGAAGAAGAAGAGGGAAAGGGAGTATGGGTGAAGTATGGAAGGGGTATGGGGGTAAGAGGAGGAGTCTTAGGGAAGTGGAGAGGCGGATATGGGGGTGTGAGGTATGTGGAGAGGTGGATATGGGGGTGTGAGGTATGTGGAGAGGTGGATATGGGGGTATGAGGTATGTGGAGGGGTGAATATGGGGGTATAAGGTATGTGGAGAGGTGGATATGAGGGTGTAAGGTATGTGGAGAGGTGGATATAGGGGTATGAGGTATGTGGAGAGGTGGATACGGGGGTGTAAGGTATGTGGAGAGGTGGATATGGTGGTATAAGGTATGTGGAGAGGTGGATATGGGGGTATGAGGTATGTGGAGAGGTGGATATGGGGGTATGAGGTATGTGGAGAGGTGGATATGGGGGTGTGAGGTATGTGGAGAGGTGGATATGGGGTATGAGGTATGTGGAGAGGTGGATATGGGGGTATGAGGTATGTGGAGAAGTGGATATAGGGGTATGAGGTATGTGGAGAGGTGGATATAGGGAGTGTAAGGTATGTGGAGGGGTGGATATGGGGGTATGAAGTAAGTAAGGAGGAGGGGTAGAGGAATAGGGAGCGAAGCAATAGTTATGTGGTGAAGAGGATGAATAGATGGATAGACTCAAGACTATCCCTTCGTGTAAGTAGTTGATTTATTGCTGGTAACTACGATCATCATTCACTTATAAATGACAAATGCGTCGACAATCGTGGCTAGCAAACACCGCTACACAATGGCGGATTATCGAGGAGGGGGTGAGGGGGGTGATAGTGGGGAGGAGGGGGAGATTGTAATGCCGGGCTTCAAGATCTTCAGTAAAAAAATAAAAATAAAATAATGTCCAAAGCAAACACGTCATGCCACTTTTCAAACTCCATGTCTACTGCAAATATATCTTCTTGATCACTGCATTCTTCCCCCTTCCCCTCCCCTCCCCTCCCCCCCTCCTCCTGATACCATTCTTATATCACTATAACAGCCTTTTTCTTTTAGAGCTACCGTGGCCTCCCCTCCCCTACCCCCCCTCTTTCACCCCCCAACACTCCACCATCAAGTCTCCTTCTACATCTCGACTAATATCCCGACCTTACTTTGACCCCCCACCCCCACACTCCCTACCTCACCACCACTTCCCCCTTCGAACACCCCTACTTCAGCTCTGACTCCCCCCTCCCGCCTCTTCTCCCCTCTCCCCCGCTACTTCAACACCACCATCATCACCCATCACCACCAACCACACTTCAACCATGACACCCTCTACCATCAGTAATACCACATCCCCACCAAAACCCTCCTTCTCTCCTCATCTCATCCTCCCTCCCTCCCTCCCTCCCTTTTACCCCCTCTTATTCGCTCCCCTTTCGCCCCTCACCCAATCTCATTCCCTCCCCCCTCCTTCGTCTACCCCTTCACCCCATATCCACACCACCCCTTCTCATTCCATCTCCTCCCACCGTTTCACCCCATCTCTTCACCCCATCAACTCACCCCATCTCCTCACCCCCTTCCCTTCACCCCATCAACTCACCCCCTTCCCTTTACCCCATCTCCTCACCCCCTTCCCTTCACCCCATCTCCTCCCCCCTCCCCCCCTCCCCCCGTTCACCCCATCTCCTCCCCCCACACCTTTAAGAAGACGTCGCATGCAGTTCGAAGGGCACTGCGTTAACAAGTCCAGACGGAGAACCTAGTTTTATTGACAGGTCTCTTAATTCGCTTTTATCACCTCTCTTCCCCTTCTTGCATTTCCGTCCTTCATTTCCTTCTTTCTTTCCTCCCTTTTCTGGTTCTCTACCCTTTATTCTCTTCCTCTTTTCCCTTCTCCTACTTTTTCTCTTCCTCTTCATACGATGGATGTTTGTGTGGTAAAGAAGAAAGAGATTTATGATTTTTATTTATTTATTTATTTACTTTTTATCAAATAGGAGAATATATTAGAGAAGAGGAGGAGGGAGGGAGGTAAGGGGAGGGAGTTTGGGAAGTGAGAAGAAGGGGAGGAATTGGAAAAGTAGAAAGGAAAGCAAGGAGTAGAGACGGTTAAGGGAGGAGGATAGAGATAAAGGAAGAAAAGGGGAAGGGGGAGGGATAGAGAGAGAGAGAGGGAGACAAGAAGAGGAGAGGGGTAAGATAGAGGGGAAGGAATGGAGAACGATAGGGAGAGAGGAAGGTAAGGCTTTAAGAGTGAGGCAGGGAGTAAGAAGAGAAGAGAAGGGAAAAAGAGCAATAGGGAGAGAGGGAGGTAAGTGGCAAGAGAAGGGAGAGGCACCAGGTGGAGGTAGGGTTAGAGTAGGGAGGACCACCTGAATTTGCCTGATGCTACTGTGCATGACGTTTGGTCAGGCGAGAATTATTCATATATACATTTTTGTCATTTACTCCTTTTGTTGGGTGGGCCATTGGCTCTGCGTTATGAGTCATCGCAGTGTATAGACCGTGGCACATACGTCAGCAATTTTAATGACACGTTTTATTGTGCATTGATTCATAAGTCTTCCTAAGGATTCATGTCTTCTTCGTTTCTTCTCTTTTTTTAGCTGTTTGCATTTGATGATTTGATTGATGTTTTGAGATGCTAAAAAAAGAGTAGGGAGGAGAGGGAGAGAGGAGGAAGGGATGGAAGGTGGGAGAGGGGGAGGGGGAGGAGGAGGGAGAGGGAGAGAGAGAAAGAGAAAGGGAGAGTGGGGGAATGAGAGAGATTAAGAGGATGGAAGAGAGGAGGAAGGGAGGGAAGGTGGGAGAGGGAGAGGGGGAGAGAAGAAGGGAGAGTAGGGAAAGGAGAGAGAGAGAGAGAGAGAGAGAGAGAGAGAGAGAGAGAGAGAGAGAGAGAGAGAGAGAGACGGAATGGAGGGAAAGAGAGAAGAAAAAAAAAAGAAAGAAAGAGACAGAAATAGAGAATGATCTTATGGACCGCTCATAGTTTTGCTTTATGAGTAATTCCTCATCATTCAGCACATCCTTCCCTCTCTCATTTTTAGAGCAATGTGTTTAGAGGTGCAGGACCATGAACATATCGTTGTGTAGTTTATGGCCCTCAAATACCCCGGCGTCCCTCCTCCACAGAACCCCAATGAGACGTAGGAATGGAAATTGAAGATATTCCGCGGAATTTTTATAGAAACAACTATTGTCCTCCTCAGCAAATACCATAGTCTGCCCCGTAAAGAATCCCATTTTTTGATATTCAGAAGGTCCGAGAAAGCGGTGGAACGTTATCTCGAGTCTAAGCAGATTTTGTTTTTTTTTTCTACTTGTTTTTTTGTCTTTATTTTGTGTTTGTGCGTTTGTGTGTTTTGGGGGAGGTATTGTGGTTTTGTGGGTGGATGGGAGAGGGGGGGGGGGTTGGGTGTATTTTTGTGGGTGGATGTGTTTGTGTGTGTGGGGGGGGGAGTCGTTTGTGTGTTTGTGTATGTATGCATGTGTGTATTTTCGTGTGTGCGTGTGTGTGTGTGTGTGTGTGTGTGTATGTTTCTCCCTTTTTTTCCCCATTTGCAAGAGAAAGGGAGCGTGTAGCCGGGTGGGGGGGAGGGGAGTGGATACACAGTCCCCGTTAGTTCTTATTAATCACAGTATCAAAGAGTGACCGATGAAAGACTGTCGGGGAGGGAGGGGTGGGGTGGGGTGAGTGGGTAGGGAGGGGAGGGGGGGTATTGCTGAATTGAGGCAAAGTCGCCGAAAGAAGCAATGAGGATCATAACCAGTATTCCATTTGCAATTGCACGCGTGGTCCCGCTGGTCGTAATTTAGAGCAACGGAATCACAATGAGCTCTTTGCAGATTGATTAGAAATTATTTACGAATTACCGTCCCGCCCCCTCCTCCCTCCTCCTCCTTCCTCCTTCCTCCTCCCTCTTCCTCCTTCCTCCTCCCTCTCTCCTTCCTCCGTCCTCCTCTCTCCTTCCTCCTCCTCCTCCCTCCTCCTTCCTCTTTCCTCCTCCTCCCTC
>NW_028234416.1:32168827-32171327 GCF_977035675.1 Penaeus japonicus | reverse complement strand
CTTACGCTACAAGTCAATATAGATTATGTTTGTGTATGCGTAAATATATATATATATATATATATATATATATATATATATATATATATATATATATATATATATGTATTATATATATATGTTTATATATATATATAATATATATATATATGTATATATATATATATATATATATATATATATATATATATATATATATATATAATATATATATATTTATATATATATAGATATATATGTTATATATATATATATATTATATATATATATATATATATATTATATAATATATATATTATATATATAAATACATATATATATATATATCACATACTTACCCATATAGAGCGTAAGAGCCGAGAGCCGGCAGCCGCACACTACCAGCGGCGCCGACGAGGCGCGTCTTGCGACCACGTGGCAGCGGCGTAGCGGCGGAGCGCGGAGACGAGCGACCGCGAGCGAAACTCTCCCATATGAAAATGAGGAAAGGCCAAAGGAAGCGGAAATACAGAAATAATAATTACAAATCCTCTTCGATCCCACACCGGCCGTCAGCGAGGTCTGCCGGGGTTGCCAACGGTCGGTCGCTCTCTCTCTCTCTCTCTCTCTCTCTCTCTCTCTCTCTTTATATATCTCTCTCTCTCTATCTTTATTTGTCTCTCTCTCTCTGTATCTCTATCTCTCTTATCTCTTTTTTATATATATATATATATATATATATATATATATAATATATATATATATATATACATTTATATATGTGTATCTATATCTATGTATTACATATATATGTGTATGTATATATATATATATATATATATATATATATATATATATATATACATTTATATATGTGTATCTATATCTATGTATTACATATATATGTGTATGTATATATATATATATATATATATATATATATATATATATATATATATATACAAACATTCTTCTATGTATATATGAATATGTGTGCGTATGTGTGTGCGCGATAGTGTGTTAATATATATATATATATAATCAACTGCATTTATCTGTTTACTTATTTGCTAATTAATATTATCTCATCCGTTTCTCTGCAGTGCGATATTTCGACGAATATTATCAACTGGATCAGTCGATGAAATGGATGGCTTTTAATCGCTATATCTTTTCTGACTTTAACGAAATGATTAACAAATGTAGGAATAGATACCCCCCCTCCCCCTCCCCCTCCCCCCAGCACCACACCCTTAATAAGAGATCAGTTAGCAGCCAGGGATTACTGGGGGGGAGGGGGGAGGGGTGAAGGTGAGGGAGAAGGAGGTGGGTGGGGAAGGGAGGGAGGGAGGTGGGGGGGACAAGAGAGAGGGGGGTGGTCATGAGTAGGTGAGGGATGAGAAAGGAGTAGAGAAGGGAGGTAGGGATGTAGAGGGTAGGGGGAAGGGGGTAGGGGGAAGGGATGTAGAGGGTAGGGGGAAGGGGGTAGGGATGCAGGGGGTAGGAATAGGGACATAGAGAGATGGGGGGAGGGATCTAGAAGGGGATAGGGGTGGGGGGGTGGTGGAGGGGGTAGGCCAGTCTCGGTTGTCATTACACAGTCATCCGATGAGAAGTCTTTGGACACTTTAATTGCTGAGGTGGCCGGCCATTCCTCAAACTGCCCGGGGTACCTGCTTGTCTCTGCCCATTCCTTCCGGTCGGCGCGACTTCGATTCGTGATTGGGTGGGGGGGAGGGGGGAGGGGGTGATGATTGGATGTGTGTCTGTGTGTGTGTGTGTGTGTGTGTGTGTGTGTGTGTGTGGGTGTGTTACCGACGGTTGTGATTGGGGTACGGGTGATGAGGGGTGGGGTGGGGGGGTAATTTTGATGAGGAAGAGGCCTTCGATTCTGATTTTTTTTTTAATGGGAAAGGGAGGGAAGAATGGGTGGGGGGAGAGGGAGGGTGGGAGGGTGGGAAGAATGGGTGGGGGGAGAAGGGAGGAGGGAGGGGGGAGGAGGGAGGGGAGGGGGAGAGGGAGAGGGAGAGAGAGAGAGGGAGAGGGAGAGAGAGAGAGAGAGAGAGAGAGAGAGAGAGAGAGAGAGAGAGAGAGAGAGAGAGAGACAGAGAGAGAGAGAGACTGGAAGAAAACGTAGGAATGCGCGGGAAGCTACAATGGCGTCCTTCTCGTGTTATGTATCCATTATCATTCGGTTATGTTATTATTGAAGGTTATTGTCATCATCATCACCCCCATCATCACCATCATCACCACCACCACCACCATCCTCACCCCCACCATCACCACCACCACCTTCACCATCACTACCACCACCACCATCACCACCAATCTCACCACCACCACCCTCACCACCACCACCACCCTCACCATCACCACCACACTCCCTTTCACTGTACCTCTTCCTCTTATCTATCACAATACACTTTTCCCATTCGCCTGTTTGCATCGTACATCCGAACAAACCACATTTATATATTCGATCGTATCAAGAGATTATTATATAATTTTCTGAATAAGA
>NW_028234416.1:32146327-32156327 GCF_977035675.1 Penaeus japonicus | reverse complement strand
TAATGTGCTTATGATATTATTTTTGGTTCTCACTGTAATGATAATGATGATGGTTGTGCTTTTATTGCTTTCGATATTATTGATAATGGAATTTTCTGTTATTTCTGATTTCCTAGTGTTGATATTGTTATTATCATTATTATTAATAGTAGTAGTAATAGTAGTAATATGATTATTGTTATTGTTGTTATCATTATGAAAATAATGATGATAATCATTATTAGTATTACTATTATTAGTACTATCATCATTATCATCATCATCATAACCACTGTATTACCTTAATCATTATTATCACTGTTGCTATTACTACAAAATTATTATAACAATAATCATAATCACTGATATAATTATCACAATTACAATATTCACTATAACCATTATCACCGCATCATTATTCATCTAAGAATTTCGATATACTAATAATGACATAGATAATAAATATTATTATTAGAAGCGCCGTTCAAAACAATATTAGAACCATCATCATTAATGCTATTGTTATAGTTGTTCATTTCATAACTATCTGTTCATTTGTGATAAGAATATCTGGATTATCTTCAGTTATATTTTATTAGCATTATTATTATTATCACCCTTGTTGATATTACTAAAACAGTAATGATTACAATTATTATGATTATAATTACTAATTGCTAATTATTGGTATCACCTTCAGTGTCATCATAATTTATGTTGATATATTAACCGTTTCAGTGTTTAATTGTTTTAAGTTAATTTCCTGATTGCATATAGAAATGTAATAATTTTTATTATTATCACTATTATTGATGTTATTATTGTTATCATTATCTTGATAATCATAATAATAATTATAATTGTCGTTATTATATAATTCATTATGATAATAGTTTTAAAATTATAATTATTATTACTATCATCATTATTGTCACTATTATTATTATCATCATAATTGTTTTTGTTTCAAATCAAATAGTATTAAGGAAAATAGTAAAAAGAATTTATAATTACAATCATTATAATTAAAACAATATTGATAACTGTGATGACAATAGCATTTTATAAGAAATAGCTATGATAATCACAAACTCTGTTGATATTCATAATTGTTATGAAATTAGAATGATAGTAATAACATATTCACACCGAAATTTTTATCAGTAAGAAAAGTCATTTTAATATTGTCATTGTTGTCATTATCACTGTCAAATCACTCTTGTTATCATTATCTTCATTATTATGATTATCATCGTTATCATTAACATTATTATAATTTATCATTATTACTATTATCATCATTAATATTACTACTACTAGTACTTCTAGCAGTAGTAGTTTTATCAAAATGTCATTAATAATAACGGATATTAATGGTAGTCATAATGTAGAACAAACCCGCGGTAATAAAGATAATAATAATAATAACAATAATAACAATAATAATTTGAAATATAAAACGTGTTAATATCGCAAGGACAGCAATAATGTAGATGTTAATTAAGAACACCGCTTACTATAATGGTAGTAATAGTAGTAGCAATAGCAGTAATAAGGTAATCCTGTTGATAATAATGATGTTGATAATGTTAATAATAATTTGAATAATAACAACAGAAGAGATATTATCAATGATAATGATCATAATAATGATGATGAAGATAATAAAAAGAATGATGTTAATTGTAACAATAATCATAAGAATATGTAGTTTGTAAGTAAAATATAAGTAATCGCTTATTCACTTTAGAAATTATTTAAATTACAGAATGTTACATATTGAAACAAATATTTATATAGACAAAAGTCAAACAATATATTTCAAACGAATAACCAAGGCATTTTCACTTAAAATCGGCTAAGTATTAAAAAAACACAAAGTCAGTAATATAAGATAAAGACAAAAAAACATAGATTTTGTATCATATAAGATTTTATTAAGTTCACCAGAACAGTGCGATGTATTGAACAATTGAAATATATATATATATATGTATATGCATATATATATATATATATATATATATATATATATATATATATATATATATATATTACTAGTATACTATATTCGATGTAGCGTGAACATTCAGTATTTCATAAGAAAAACAAAAAAAACATTGAAGTTAAGACCTTTGGTAATGTTATATCACAGGATGTTAACATATGGCTATACTACATATATTAAGTATAATATTTACCTGTCTGTCGGAAATTGTGTAAAATGAAAAGTATCCCGGCCTGTGTTTGGAATTTCATATTGTGTGAAGAACTTATAGAAAAACAAAACAAAACAAACAGTAGTAAGTCTATTTCATTCCGAAGTAATTTTTTTTTTCTATTTTACGTAATATTATCAAAATCGCGAGATACTGTCAAATAATGTCACTTCGTCTTGATTTTAGGCCATTTTGGGTGACTGGAATTTTTTATTATTTGTTAAATATTCGATTATAAATCTGTGATCTAATGTTGCATGTAGGCCCGAGTCTGTACTGAACGTTCGCGTACTATGAAAAAAACACAGTCGATGTAATTAGAAATATCATTAAAACAATATCAAGGCATGAATTAATAGCAATGCAAATAAAAATCGAAGGGAAATCGGATCCACGTACTGCGCTATTTCCGTCGCTCGCTGTCAAATCCGAGCCGTAAAATCTGTAAGTAACAAACTCGTAAATCGGCCAAGAGTTAAACCTAAACAAACCTAAGAACAGAAACCGTTAAAGCAAATAAAAGCAAAACACTCTTCCAAGCACAGGGTCTGCACCTCTCTCTCTCTCTCTCTTTCTCTCTCTCTCTCTCTCTCTCTCCTTTCTTCCGTCCCTCCCTCCCTCCCTCCCTCTCTCGCCTCCTCCTCCTCCTCCTTCCATCTCCCTTCTACGGCGCGTGGGGAAGAGAGATGGAGAGGCGACCGGAGAAATATGGGGCGGGAGCTGGCCAGGCAGTGTGGCCACGAGGGCTGGTGGCGGCACGCGGCCCGCCAGGAGAAGGTGTTGCAGGAGGTGCTGGCGAGGGCGTGAGGTGGCCGCCGCGGCGCCTGTTGCCCCTGGAGGAGTGGGGATTTATGATGCCGCAAAGTCCGGTGCGAGGCGCTGGTGGGGCGGCGGTGCCTGGGTGGTCCGGCCAGCGCTGGTGGCGGCCGTGGCTTCTGGGGCGACAGTGGCAGCGGCGGCGACGGTGTGATGGTCGCCGCCGCTAAGAGCCTCGTTTGCATACCGCGGAGGGGGGCGTGGCTGGGCGGCGCGGGGGGCGGGGCCAGGGGTGGGCGGCGGCCGCTCATTGGTCGAGGCGGCGGTAATTAGCAGCGGGGTCGGAGCGGGTCCGCCGCCTCCAGTCCGCCGCAGTTACTCGGAGCGGCCGCATGACAGTCCGCGCTCGGTGCTCGCTGAGGAACGTGTCTGGAACACTGTAGAGTAGAGGTGTAGCGGCTAGTGTGAAGTTACGTAGGAGTAGCGCGAGCAGTGGTCGGTCGTGAGGGAGAGCGAGACGGCAGCTGTGTGCTCAGTGTTGGCTGAGGAGTTGTGTGGTGTCGCGGGGCGCGCTTCCCCCCTGCGCCTCTCATTTCCATATGGGCGCCCCCCCCACGGGGAGGTGGCGGTGGTGGGCCAGCCCGCGCATACTCGCCGCCACATTTACCTACTAATTCTCGCCGGGGCGTCATTACTATGTGCAGACGGTGGGTGGCGGCCGCGGAGGTGCCACGCCAGTGATACTTGTGCATGTGGAGTGGTGGTTGTAGGTAGCCGCACAGTGTGGTGCTGTGGCGCATGGTGCTAGTGACGGCCCAGGCACGTGCACCCTACCCAGTGGCACGGCCGGGCACGGGGGCGAGGCCACGCACATACCATCAGAACAAGATAGGACAAGACGCGAGTCAGGAACTTTGTGAGAGGGGCGTGCAGCTCACGTACCCAGCCCAGCCTCGGCTTGAGTATGAGGCACGGCCAGGCCAGGGACGATGTGGACCACAGGTAAGGCAGCCAGTGACACTTTGCACTTTGACTCAGTTAGGCACTTGTCAGCAGCGAGAGTGTATGTAGCAGTGTGTTTTGTGTGTGTGTACTCCATCCATCAATCCATCCATCCATCTAGTGCGGCGCTGGTGCGTGTCGACTCTAGCGTTGTGGGTGTCCGCCACTGGTGCCCAAGTGCCAACATCCGGTGGCTCTCCGTGGCTCCGTGGCTTAACTTCAGTGCGGAGACCGAAATGTAAATTTGGGGACTTGTGCGAATCTCGGGTCAGTAGTCATCGCCGATGGTCATCTCAGTGACACGAATTACGATCTCTTCTCTTCCGCTAAAAAAAAAGTTGCAAGTCCCAATATATATTCATATTATCACTCGCTGTGAAATTCCCTTTGAATAATCGTTTCACAATTTAGAACGATTTTCGGTGGTCAGGAACTTTACGATAATGAGGACCCCAGATGGATGGATGTCAATGTCCTGTTGTTTTGACACCGCGGTGAATAATTGTTCTCAATACACACGAGTGGAAGTGCAATTTGCATAAATATTACCGAGAAAGATGACTAACAGTAATCCAACGCAATCAACGGAATGACCGGGGGAATAAAATGGAGTTTGGTCTTCATTTCACAGTAGTTCTCGCGGCGGCGTTGGATGTGAAAAAAATGCAGAGTCCCCAAAATTGATGATGAGGCCCGCCCGCCGCCAACATCACGCGAGGAACAGCATTCCGCATCTCGGCAAATCTCGATCGTGTTTTAAGCCGAAGATGTTCGAGTAAATCGGGGGGAAATCGCCAAAGTCTCCGGCAAACGGGGAACTCTCCTACACCGGAAACCGCGATAGGTTGGCCAGTCATCTCACAGCGCCAGTCTACGGACTTTACTTTTGGCGCACAGTATCCTTCGCTCGGGCTAACATGGCCCTGTTGTTGTTTTTTGCATAACTCTGTGAGCTCTTTTGTGTTTTTTTATACTTGCGATCATTTTTTGGGTTTTAATTTCTTGCGCTGTGGGTATTTTGTGAATATGCGAATGATCACCGGAAAAAGAAAAACTTGTTCATTTTTTAGTCATCTTGTCATTTCTTTAGCGTGTCCGAACCGAGACTGTCAATCACGGGAGTTGATGTTAGATATTTTGGGGACTTAGTTCCAGAAATGATAGACACCCCCTCCCTCTCCTATTCCCTCCCTCCTATCCTCTCCTCCCTCTCTCCTCTATCCTCATGTAAACGGGTTAAGAGCGAGTCCACTCGGTAATTAGCTAATGGAGAGAAGCTTACTGCAGACTACAGAATGAGAATTTCCTGCTGGCCCGTTTCATTTTATGTAATGGAAAAGTTGTTGAGGAAAACATGCATTCATTTAATTAGGCGAGTCTTCTCTCCCCATTTTTTTTTTTTTCTTTTTTTTTTTTTACTTTTATGATGGCCTTTAGGGAGGAGGAGGAAGCATGGTGTATGTTGTGGAACCAACCAGCTGGTAGATTGTGAGGAGGTGGTTTCAAAGAGAGTCTTTCTATTGTGAAAAGATGAATGGCGAGAAAGAGAAATCTTGATGGTGGAGAGAAAAAAAGAATCTTGACGATAGTTCATTGTCGCTGGAGTGTTGTTACTTAGAAACAATCTTTGTCTTGGATAGTGTTCTTTGCAATGCGAGGGAAATAGATATCAAACGTTGTCAACACACACTGACCAGCCAAGGAGAAGTGTCGATTATAATGATTAAGAAAGGAGGTGCAGAGAAAAGGAATACTTAAATTTAATTGCAATAACACGAGGTTCACTTATGAGGAATAGTGTGGATAGTGCCAATTGAAGGCTGAGATGAATTGCAAGCAACCTCCACCAAATATAAGTACGGTGCATTTTTCAGTACACAATTATAGGACATCCACGACTCCCGGCGAAGTGTTCGAATAGAAAGAAAATACTATAGCGTGTTTGAGTAAGACAGATGTGTACACGGAACACCTGTGCTCCGCTGCCGGGAACAGGTGTTGACAAATGATTTCTGTTGATAGTGCAAGACTCAGATGTGAAAACATAAGTAGAAGTAAAACCCATGTGCTGATTGTTGATAAACTCCAAGCCCTTGTGACATGCGAACCTGTGCTTATAATTACTAGAATCTCTTTGTTGTACTGAAGTTGTTTTCAATAATATTGTGGCTCTCGCAAGTGTTGTTAGGATGTGACAGCTGTTCTCTTTGCTTTGTTAGATGTGGTTGTGTGATGCTTGTTAGTTAGATGTGCTTGATGTTCTGTGATCACGTGGAATGCGATTAATTTTTTTGAGCTCTTGTGTCTGATGTGAAAAAGTGTCATCTCCACCAATAATAAGTTTGGAGTTTTTTTTGGTTGTTAAACAAAGAGAAAGGAAGTGAACGTCAGTTGACTATTCTTAAATCAACGTTGATCAAGTCTGAATTATGTTTCCTATTGAGGAATTCTGTGGTGACAGTGTTTCATTTCCATAGCCATACATGCATAGGTCTGATTAAAAATATATATATACAAATAAATATATATTCATCTGAAAATTTGAATCACAGGCATGTTTTCACTTCAGTTGCATTTCCTGACTAGGGAAATTGTCCTTTCGCGATTTCCTTGCCATTCTGCTGCCCTCGCTGCCATGACAGCTGTCAGTCTCTTGCCAGGCTGATAAGAAAAAGTCTTGTCTCTTTGGTAGGGTCTTTTACTACCAATACAAACAAATGGATCTGTTAACACCTAACCTGGCGTCATCAGAACAGCTTTTGTTATCTTGTCGTGTTCTGTATTTTCAAATTTTGTTTTAGTATATACTTTGCTCCCCTTTTTTATTATTATTATTATCGCCCTTTCGTCTTTTGTCCTAAGTAACCCGCGATAGGAAGTTGTTATTTTTCGCCATAAACACTTGAAGAGAGAGAGAGAGAGAGAGAGAGAGAGAGAGAGAGAGAGAGAGAGAGAGAGAGAGAGAGAGAGAGAGAGAGAGAGAGAGAGAGAGAGATGTGGCGAAAAGGACAGTGCAAGTCAATGGAATCTCGATACTGGTGATGATCTAATTGTTGAGAATCAGACTTTTACTCACTGTCTCGAGACCTTTGTTGTCCATTCATTTATCTTTATGAAGAGTCTTTTAATGATTGTTATTATTATATATATTCATTATATCGTTATCTTTGTACAATGAGAGGTTTGTTCTCTAGAGCTTCGGATGCTTATGAAGTTAAATAGCGAGCGGAGGAACACAATGGGACAATTCTGTGAACAGCAGGCTTAATGTGTTGCAAAGAAGCTATTGTGTAGCATGTAAACAATAAAAAAGAAAATTATGACTTTTTTGTTATTAAGATTGAAGGGAGCGACAGGCCAGCACACGGGGAAGTGATATAACTCACGCCCATCCCAAAAGAACAACAGGTTTTTGAACACAAGGACTGACCAAGGAGGAGGAGGAGGAAGAGGAGGAGGAGGAGGTGGTGGTAGAGGTGGTAGAAGTGTAAGAGGAGGTGGTCAGGAGGAGGACGATGACTTAATGCAGTTGAAAGACATGGGCGTTGAAGAGGTTCATCTTGCAAAGGGAAAAGCAGGTTTCGGGGAGGGCCAGGCAGGGTGTGGAACATGAAGTGATTTTTGAAAGATAGACTGACAGTAGGAAGGGTAAGGTTGTCTAGAGACTGTCACTCGTGGCGGATTGGAGAGCTGTCTATCACTCGAGGGAGAGGAAGGGAGAGAGAGAGAGAGAGAGAGAGAGAGAGAGAGAGAGAGAGAGAGAGAGAGAGAGAGAGAGAGAGAGAGAGAGAGAGTCTTTATAAAAAAAACAAACTCGCCGGAACGAAGACGGGCGCGATGCCCCGTCTAAGTTGGGGTCTTTATGTCAAAAGTTGCGGCCAAAATAGCACATAATCTTCTAAAGCAATTTAGATTTTACGTGGAAGGTTTACTCTCGTGGTTATTTCTTTGTATTTTCTTAGCGTTTACATTTACTGTTTCATGTTTCTTCATTGCATTATTTTAGGCGTTTTTCGTTTCCTCACTTTTTGAAGGTATTTCTTAGGGGTGATGGGTGTGTATCTATCAATCTATCTATATATATATGTGTATATATGTATATATATATATATATATATATATATATATATATATATATATATTTATATGTATACATATCGTGTGTATGTATATATATATATATATATATATATATATATATATATATATATTTATATTTATATTTATATTCACACACACACACACTTTCCTTTCCTTCATAGATACACCGTCACACCGGGCCTTTGTTTTATGAAGATTTTACTCTTTATAAATATAAGTATTTTTTTCGCAACGATTTCCTGTTTGCGACCAGAGCTTTGTCACACAAGAGCTCTTTATTTTCTGATCTGGGATAGAATATAGCTATCATTTCCGGACTGTATTTATGTGTTTATATATTTGTATATGCGTCGGATAGATAGATACTTAATGGCGAGATGCTGATAATAGCAGCATCTTGAAGTTTCTTGGAAATTAGTCAGATGACCAGTATTCTAATAGATCGTAAGTGACGGTTAGAAAAAAAAACATTTTTTGAATAAAAGAAATGGTCATTCCGATGTCATGGGAAATTAAGTTATTTCCAACGTGTTATTAAAGATTGTATCTTAGTAATTACGCGTATTGCGGTAGACTGATTGTACGGCTTCGGCATTCGAAATGTTGAACCCAATTTGATATCGATTTGAAAAATATATTTTAGATTAATACGAATATATCAGAATCAGAGATAGGGAGGAATAGAGTTAGTTAGTTAGTTAGAGAATGAGATACAGACAAATAGAAAGATAACCTAGGCGAAAGAGAGAGAAAGCAAAAAAAGAAAGAAAGAAAAAATCGAAAGAACACGTGTAATAATATAGTGAATTTACTCCTCCTTTCTCTCTCTCTCTCTCTCTTTCCCTCTTTCTCTCTCTCTCTCTCTCTCTCTCTCTCTCTCTCTCTCTCTCTCTCTCTCTCTCTCTCTCTCTCTCTCTCTCTCTCTTTCTCCTCTCTCTCTCTTTCTCTTTCTCCTCTCTCTCTCTCTCTCTCTCTCTCTCCTCTTACTCTCTCTCTCTCTCTCTCTCTCTCTCTCTCTCTCTCTCTCTCTCTCTCTCTCTCTCTCCCTCTCTCTCCTCTTCTCTCCCCCCCCTCTCTCTCTCTCTCTCTCTCTCTCTCTCTCTCTCTCTCTCTCTCTCTCTCTCTCTCTCTCTCTCTCTCTCTCTCTCTCTCTATCTCGCTCTCTATATAGTGGGGGAGATAGTAGGACCGACCACCTTAGCATGCAGGGCCGTAGCTGCCCGTAAGGCATTTTTACAACGTTATAAAGTCCAACTCGGGCCTCTACACGCCCCAGGATTTCCTTGTTTCTTTCGTCGTCTTTGGGGTTGGTGTGTGTGTGTGTGTTTGTTTTTTTTTCTATTTTTTTGTTATCTGTTATCTGTTGTCTGTTTTGTGTTGTGTTTTATTTGGTCGTTAGTTTTGAATTGATTTATTTTTTTATTTTACGTGTTTTCTTTGTTTTGTTTTCTTTGTGTTGGGTTATATGGATATTTTTTTAACGTTATTTTCATTGTTCTTTCTTGTTTTGTTTTGTTGTTATGCTTTATCGTCGGTCTCTTTGTCTCCCTACTTTCTTCTCTCCCTCTCTCTCTCTCTCTCTCTCTCTCTTTCTCCCTCTCTCTTTTTCTTGCTCTTTCTCCTCTCCCCTCTTTTCCCCTCTCCTTACTCCCCAAAATCAGAGAAGGAGAGAGAAGAAGAAGGAAACCATCTTATCTCCTTTTACGATATACAGAACCGAGTCGTTTTACATATGGTAATCACGCCAGATAGGCTGTCCTCCGCCTTCCCCCCCTTCCCCCCCTTTTTTAAGTGGTCATGAGGTCAATGCAGCTCATAGGCCTCTATTGTCTTGGGCGACATGTACTGCCCTCTTCTGTGTCTCATTACTGCCCTGGTGTCTTGTCTTCCTCGTGTGATTTTCTTCGTCTTCTTCTGGTTATTCTGCTACTTGTGTTTCTGTT
>NW_028234416.1:32126327-32128827 GCF_977035675.1 Penaeus japonicus | reverse complement strand
GCCGCCTCTGAAGGGATGCCCCCCGGCCCCCCCACACCCTCCCACTGAACCTCAAGAAGCCCCTAGCCAGACGCAGCAGCAAGACCCTCCGACCATGAGTCCTGAGGACGCCCCCTCTACCTCCCCCCTGGCGGGCGAGGAAGGCCCCGGGCCCCTGCCGCAACAGGGCCCCAACGCCACATCCTCGTCGTCGTCGGCGTCGTCCGCGTCGCCGCCCGCGACCTTCAACTTGACGTGCATGACGTGCCACACGCATTTCACGTCGGCGGAGCAGTACACGCGGCACCACTGCGTCGCGTCGGGAGCCACGCAGGACGCCATGAACGAGTCGTCGAGTGACGTGGAAAAGTTCGACGGGAAGATCGTGTACAACCCCGACGGGTCGGCCTACATCATCGACTCGGAGATGAGCGACGACGACGGTGTGGCGGGGCTGGAGCTGCCGCAGCACGAGGGCTCCATCGTGGACTCCCCGCGGCACCCGCTCTCCACCACCGCCGCCCCCACCATCCCCACCATCGCGAACGCCATCTACGTCACCAAGAACCCCGCCTTCTATACCGCCCTTTACGGTCAAACCTTCACCTCGCTAATCCAGGAGAACAAAGTTCCTGACGTTCCCATTGTTCACAACTACAGGGTCTTTACCGTTGGTGATAAAGACAGTGAAAATGAATGTAAAGACAGTGATAACAAAAATGATAGTTCCAGTGAGAAAACAAAACTTCCATTATTAGACTACTCGCAAGTTCCAATTAAACCTATATTGATGTGTTTTGTATGTAAGTTGTCTTTTGGATATGTTAAATCTTTTATTGCCCATGCGATGGGCGACCATAGTGTAGTGCTACTGGATGAGGAAAGGGACCTTTTGGCGTCAAAGAACGCTTCGGCTATCATCCAGTGTGCGGGTCGGGAGAAGGAGCCGCGAGTGTCGTTCCTAGAGCCAGTGACGCCCCCTGGTGCTAGCAGCAGCAGCAGTAACAACTGCGGCAGCAGCAGCCAGCACGGGGACTCTCTGGCCACCCTGCTGCCCTCCGGGGCTCCCAGCGGCCCCTCCCCCAGCCCGCAGCCCGCCAAGGCCGCGCACAACAACGACGACCACCAGGACCTCGCCGAGGACGACCACAATACGCCTGTCAAGCGCGAGATGACCGACTTCTATGACTTAGTCCGTCAGCAGCAGCAACACCAGCAGCAACAGCAGCAGCAGCAACACCAACACCAGCAGCAGCAACAGCAGCGCGCAGACCCCTTCGCTGCCCCCCAACACCCGGCTGCCGTCCGGACGCCCGACCTGAGCCGCAAGTCGCCGATCTCCGCCCTCGGCGCCAACGGCCGCGCGTCCGTGTCGCCCGTGACGTCGATGTCGCCCACGAGCTTCTCGCCGTTGCAGTCGCCGGTGACGCAACTCACCGGGACCGTCATCGGCGCCTGCCCCGAGCACATGAGTGGCCGCCCTCAGGGTGTCAGCTGCGACAAGTGCGACCTAATCCTCCAGCAGTCGCGGTCGCTAGGCGGCCAGATGGCGTTCATGCACTCGCGCAATTCGTGCAAGACACTCAAGTGTCCCAAGTGCAACTGGCACTACAAGTACCAGGAGACGCTGGAGATCCACATGAAGGAGAAGCACCCGGAGAACGAGTCCACCTGCATCTACTGCCTGACGAACCAGCCGCACCCGCGCCTCGCCCGCGGGGAGACCTACACCTGCGGCTACAAGCCCTACCGCTGCGAGGTCTGCAACTACTCCACGACCACCAAGGGCAACCTCTCCATCCACATGCAGAGCGACAAGCATCTCAACAACATGCAGGAGCTGCAGAACGGCGGCATGCCCAACCTGGACGGCTCGCAGGCGCTCACGTCTCAGCAGCAGAGCCCATCCGGCAGCATCTACTCGGCACCCAAGACGCCCACGCCCTCCACCACGCCCGCGCCGCAGCAGCAGCAGCAGAAGCCCAAGCCGATGTGGCGCTGCGACGTGTGCAACTACGAGACCAACGTGGCGCGCAACCTCCGCATCCACATGACGAGCGAGAAGCACACGCACAACATGATGGTGCTGCAGCAGAACGTCAAGCACATGCAGCAGCTCAGCGCCATGCAGGGCGGCGGCGGCGGCGGTGGGGGCCAGATGGACCCCATGGCCCTGCTGCAGTTCGCCGGCAACCCCGCCGCGGCCGCAGCCATGATGGCCGGCCTGGGCGTGGGCGAGAAGCCGCCCCTGCCGGAGGCCGCCCTCGCCGACATGGCCTACAACCAGGCGCTGCTCATCCAGATGATGTCCGGCGGCCAGCTACCCCCGGGAGGTCCCCTGGGCCCTGGTGGCCCCATGGGACATGGCCCTGGCGGCCCCGTGGGCCACGGCGGCCACGGGGGCCACGGAGGGCACGGGGGCGACCACCCGGGGCCGCACTTCGACCTGGGCCTCAACCCCGAGTCGCTGGAGCCGCCGCCGGAGCCCGTGCCGCCCAACCCGCGCCACGCCTTCACCTGC
>NW_028234416.1:32098827-32118827 GCF_977035675.1 Penaeus japonicus | reverse complement strand
CAATTCTAAAATCGACGGGAAATCCGGTTGCCTTTCAACTACCGGACGCAGTAGTAGCATAGACGCATAATAGGGAAATTTCGTCTCTCTCTCTCTCTCTCTCTCTCTCTCTCTCTCTCTCTCTCTCTCTCTCTCTCTCTCTCTCTCTCTCTCTCTCTCCTCTTTATTTTTTTTCTCTCTTCTATCATCATTGTTGGATATTGTTAATTAGCCTCGGGTCGTAAATTGATCAATTGTAACTCGCTAATTACCGGGCTGCGGCTGTTGGTCGTGGACTTCCGGTCGGTGGTGTTTCGCTATCGGGGAGAGAGAGAGAGTGAGTGCATGAGTGAGTGAGTGAGTGAGTGAGTGAATGAGAGAGAGAGAGAGAGAGAGAGAGAGAGAGAGAGAGAGAGAGAGAGAGAGAGAGAGAGAGAGAGAGAGAGAGTGAGTGAGTGAATGAATGAGAGAGAGAGAGATAGAGTGAGTGAGTGAGTGAGTGAGTGAGTGAATGAATGAATGAGAGAGAGAGATAGAGTGAGTGAGTGAGTGAGTGAGTGCATGAGTGAGTGAGTGCATGAGTGAGTGAGTGAGAGAGAGAGTGAGTGAGTGAGTGAGAGAGAGAGTGAGTGAGTGAGTGAGAGGGTGGGTGAGTGAGTCTGTCGTGGAGCGGGAGTGCGGCGGCGACGGCGGTGGTGGTGTCGTCGTTGCCCCTGTTATATCGTCGCTCGGTCGGTCGGTCGGTCGGTCGGTCGGTCGGTCGTTCGGCAGCGGCGGTAATCATCGGCGAGAGAGTTAAGAGTCATTAAAGAGCGCGAGAGAACGCGGCCGCAAACAGATGACAAGGTGACGTTAGTTTGGTCAGCGGTTGCGTTCAGTCGTTTGGATTTTTTTTCTTTTTCTCTCTCTACTGTTTCCGGTTTTTATTTGATTTTTAAAAAATATATATATTTTTTTTACTTCTCTCTCTCTCTCTCTCTCCCTCCCTCACACACACACACACACACACACACACACACACACACACACACACACACACACACACACACACACACACACACACACACACACACACACACACACACAAGCCCTCATGTGCGTGACAAGTGTTTGATTGAAGCTGACGTTCCTCTGGCGGAAGTGATGGGGTACAAATGACAAGATGGAGACACATCGGTTGAACAGCGACGGTGCTGCCATTGCACGACATGTACTGTACATACGCGCGCACTCGACGACGGATGGCGGGAGAACAAAAATAAAGACAAATAAGAGAGAGAGAGAGAGAGAGAGAGAGAGAGAGGAAAGGGAGCGGGAGGGGACAGGGAAGGGGAGAGGGAGAGTGGGAGGGAGGGAAAGAGGGAAAGAGGGAGAGAGGGAGAGAGGGAGAGAGAGGGAGAGAGAGGGAGAGAGAGGGAGAGAGAGAGAGAGAGAGAGAGAGAGAGAGAGAGAGAGAGAGAGAGAGAGAGAGAGAGAGAGAGAGAGAGAGAGAGAGAGAGAGAGAGAGAGAGAGAGAGAGAGAAATAGAGAAATAGAGAGAAATAGAGAGAGAGAGAGGGAGGGAAAAAAGAAGACCTCGTTTCTTTCTTAAACAATTACCTTTCGCCGAGCAAGCAATTCTTCCCAATTACACCTATTTTAGTATTGAATTTCGGCCAATGCTCCCTCCCTCACCCGACAAGCAATTGCAAACTGGCGTTGCTCTGGGTATTCTTCGCGACACATTGAAGTTGCGTAACGACTTTTGACGGTGGTTTTAGGGTCGTTAATTATGTGATTTTCTTTAACTTGCCTATAGTGTCTCCTTGTGATTGTGATGTTTTCGCTTTTCTTATCATGAATTTGTAAGATTTTGAATTAATTTATCTATTTGATTTATCTATCTTTCGGAAGATACTGTTAACGTACTTTGCTATGTCTTCTTTTTCGAATAATGAATGTATTTAACTTTTTATTTTTTTCAAATGAAGAATAGATCAGTAGAAAACTTTCAATATTAATGAAAAAAGGGGAAAAAATACTTTAATTGAAAAAATGAATTTCGGAAAATCGCTCTGTTATCACGTGGCCTATATAAAAAACAACTAACAAAAAAAATAGAAAAAAAGAGCCATGTTGCTAATTGTTTCAGCCTTTGATTTCGTCGTAGTCAAATGTCAGTATAATTAATGTGACCCAGGCGTGCGAATACAACGGAGACCAATTAAGGGAATATTACGTGAGTCATTATCAACGGTTTCGGACGTTGGCTTTCTACAGGTATCCATAAATATTTGAGCCGCGTGACATTCGGACACTTTCTAAGGTTAGGCTTCGGAAGAGGAGAAGGCATATATTTAGATCCTTTCTTCAAACTGCTATTGTAGTTTTTTTATATGAAGAATCAAAAGTCAAATCCTTGAAAACGGTTTTTTATCGTGTTTAGAAACCTTACTATTGCTTGTTATTCTTTTTTTCATCTCTCTCTGTAATTACTATACAAACTCTATCGAATATATTTATTTATGGTTGTTTGGTTACCTATGCCACTCTATGCCACTCTCGTCCCGGTGAAATAAATGCGATTTGATTGTTTCGTTAACTAGCTGCGCCTTGCGGTTTGAACGCTGAATTAGGGGCATGAGAAAGGTGTCGGATTCTATGTGTTTCCCGTCATTGATCGTCAATTGTTTGCGCTACTGTGCGGCCGCGCTCGGGATTCTCGCCCTTGTGCTCCCCGCGCGGAAGGCTCGCCGCATTAATGAAGGAAAGTGATCAGAGCCGAAGCAATTTGGGACGCGGTAAGCAATAATCATGGCAAAAGAGAAAGAGAGAGAGAGAGAGAGAGAGAGAGAGAGAGAGATAATTAGCTGGAGGCATTGATCAAAAGGAAATACAGTGGCTTTGCTTCGGTAACCCTTCGGCGCTGTTGCTGCTGCCACCGCCGCCACCGCCGCCAATATTGACGGAGAATTAATCCCCGAGGTGACAGGCGCCGCCATTTTGAATATTGCGCGACAGGATTTCAAGACTAATATTATTATGATCTTATTCATATTTGCATGGATTCTCTTCGGAAGAAAATGAAATGTTTGTATTAATCATGCTGAGAGTTACGGGGATTTGAGGGGGATGACGTATTACAGTTGAAAAGGTCACGGTTACAGTAATTCCATTCTTTCAGTAACCCTCAGTAGACCCCACGTCCTCACCCCTCCCTCCCCTCCCCTCCTCCCTCTCGCTCACTCCTCTCCTCTCCTCCCGAAATCCTTCCGCATTCATTAAAACCTTTTGTTCTATAGCAATGATTCGAGCCTATTTAATCGAGCTTTTTTTTTTTCTTTCTTTTTTTTTTTTATTATTATTTTTTTTTTTTTTGCGTTTTCGCGTTGCTAAAGTAGGTGTACCTCTTTCGAAATGTATTACTTTAAAATTGGTGAAATCTTTTCTGAACATTTTGCGTGCAATATAGAAATTAAATCCAAAACATTTCAAACAATAATTGCAACTCGTTCGAAAATCGTGCTGCAGTGTTGGTGTTTTTGCACTATTTTTTTTTTTTTTTTTCATTAATCGGGGTTATGCTTGAAATTGGAATTGATATTTAAATAAAATGGCCAAGAGGTGTTAATGTTGTGACGGAGAACGATAAAAAAAGAAAAAAAAACGATCGAATTGCGTGTGTCCGATGATCGCCTTCGGTAGGGGGGGGGGTAGCGGTAGGGGGAGGGGGAAGGGGAGAGGGAGGGGGAGGAGGAGGATGTGTTATTCCTCTAGAATTTTGGGCTATAAAATCAAATTTATGAATGGATATGGTTTAGTATTAATGTGTTGTTAGTTGTTAGTATTGCGGTGTAAATTTTTTTGTTTTTGTTTTTTTCCCTGAAAGAAGCGCAGGTTTTAAGATGATTCCACAGTAGTAGCAAATGTTAAACACGCACACACACACACACACACACACACACACACACACACACACACACACACACACACACACACACACACACACACACACACACACACACACACACACACACACACCTCTCCTTTCGCCCCGAGGCATTCCTCTGTCACTGATGTCACAAACATCCTTGTCGGCCGGCAAATCAGCACGCTAAAATGTCATCATTCATACCAGCATATGTAGCTTATACCAGCCGATGTCACCCCCCCCCACCCCCATCCCCACCCCATCCCTTCTCCCCCTCCTCCTCCTCTTTTCTCCTACTTTCATCCCTCTCCTTTTTCCTCCTCCCCCTCTTCCTTTTTTTCTCTCTTCCCCCCACCTCCCTTTTCCTTTTCCCCTCTTCCTTCGTTTCTCTTTTCCCCCACCTCCTCCCCCCCTTCTTCCTCCTCCCCCATCTCCCTCTCCCCCTTCCCCTCTCCTTTCTTCTCCCCCATCTCTCTCTCCCTCTCCCCCTCCCCCTCTCCTTTCTCCTCCCTCTCTTCCTTCGTTTCTCTCTCCCCCACCTCCTCCCCCCCTCCCCCTCCCCCCATTTCTCATACTTGGTGCGGGTCCGTCAGTGAGATCTCGTTACTGCTCATTAGGTGAGATTACAAGCCCTCTCCGGACGGCTCTTTGGCCCTGCTACCGCTGACTGCTGACTGCTGACTCCTCTTCTCTCTGCCTGCTTTCCTACGCGCTGCTTGATCCCCTTTGTCTATCTGCCTTTTGAGAGACTATCGCTCTCTCTCTCTCTCTCTCTCTCTCTCTCTCTCTCTCTCTCTATATATATATATATATATATATATATATATATATATATATATATATTTCTATTTCTCTCTCTCTCTCTCTCTCTCTCTCTCTCTCTCTCTCTCTCTCTCTCTCTCTCTCTCTCTCTCTCTCTCTCTCTCTCTCTCTCTCTCTCTCTCTCCCTCCCTCCCTCCCTCTCTCCCTCTCCCTCCCTCCCTCCCTCCCTTCCCCCCTACCCCGTGATATCCCCCCCCTCTCTCTCTCTCTCTTTCTGCAGTTCTTATCGCCTTTATCTCCGTGACGCGATCGAGATTCGGTGTTAACAACTCGTAAGAATGAACGTTTCTTTCTCTCACCTGACGTTGTGTGTCAGTCATTGAAACGTCACGGGATGGAAGTGGGGAGGGGGGAAGAGGGGAAGGAGGGAGGAGGGGAGGGGGGAGGGGAAAGTTCGTTGTCTGACCTCCGTGGTTCTCTTTGGTTCTCGGTGGTTCGGCCTTCACGTACCGGGAGAGAAAGAGAGAGAGAGAGAGAGAGAGATAAAGAGGAAGAGGAAGATTTTGGGTTTGGGTTTTTTTGTGTGTTGGTGTTTTCTGCTCTGACGTGACTTTGATTTTGCTTTGACTTTTTTTTTATTCTCTCTCTCTCTCTCTCTCTCTCTCTCTCTCTCTCTCTCTCTCTCTCTCTCTCTCTCTCTCTCTCTCTCTCTCTCTCTCTCTCTCTCTCGCTCTCTCAACGGCTTTCAATTCTAATTATTTAGCGCTCGGCTGGCCTATGCTAATGAGTTTATGTAAACATCGGCGGGACCGAGGCACAAGTAGGCCTATATTTATGACGAATGTTTGTTGTACTACCCTCCTCCCCCCCATCCCCCCTACCTCACCTTACCCCCTCCCCATCCTTTCCCTTTGATTAGCCGCTGTGTTGACTGTAAGCAAACGAACGCAGAGAGAGAGAGAGAAAGACAGACAGACAGACAGACAGACAGACAGACAGACAGACAGACAGACAGACAGACAGACAGACAGAAAGAAAGACAGACAAAGACAAAGACAAGAGCCATATACAGAGCCATATACAGAAACTAAAAGAGAAAGAAAGATAATAAAAGAGAGAGAGAGAGAGAGAGAGAGAGAGAGAGAGAGAGAGAGAGAGAGAGAGAGAGAGAGAGAGACACGAAGGGAGGGAACCCACCTAACCAACTAATCCAGAATCGGGGCTAGTACATAGAGCGATTAAACCCCTGCCAAGGACGTATCACTTAATACCTTCATGATTACAATTGCCTGAACCGTCCGCCCTGGCGCCTGGCTGGAGGTCCGGGCGTGTGTGTGTTTGTTGGTTGGTTAGTGTCGTTCTTTGTCGTTTTTTTATGTGGGGGGGGGGGGTAAGGGGGGGGGGGGGGAGTCGTTTCGTTTGTCTTTTTTTCGATTTAGGTGCTTTTTGTTTTGGAGGAGAGAGAGATTGGGTAGGGAGATATATATATATATGTATGTATGTATACACGGAAATACATGTACTCTCTCATTTACTCGTTCGCTCACTCACTCACGCACTCACTCACTCACTCACTCACTCACTCACTCACTCACTCACTCACTCACTCACTCACTCACTCACTCACACACACACACACACACACACACACACACACACACACACACACACACACACACACACACACACACACACACACACACACACACACACACACACACACACACACACACACACAATTATACAGAGAGTTCCTCACTTTGTTCAATTAGTTTTATCATAGATTATTAAGCTGATATAAGGGGGGGGGATAATGTCGATGGCAATTTTTACTTTGCGTCTGTCACTTGCATATACAATTAGGAGAGAATTGAAATGTCGTTGGGCCTTGTTAGCGATAATGATGATTACCATTATTACGTGAGTGTAATGAGTGCGGCGCCGGTCCCCAGAAAATGTTAATGTCATTACCTTGCTTTGTGGTAATTTGATATGTAATTATTATTGCCAGCGAATCCAGAATGTTGGTGCTAACGACATTAACCTCACGCGGGTTGGCGTTGAATCCTGTGATGTAGTGGCGATTGCAAGTCTTGTGATGGGGGGGGGGAGGGGGAATGTGACTGAAAACTTCTCTTGAAATCGTTCCGAATCAGAGAAATTACGTAAGGCTTCATGTTAGTTTCTGTCTCTCTCTCTCTCTTCTTTCTCTCTCTCTCTCTCTCTCTCTCTCTCTCTCTCTCTCTCTCTCTCTCTCTCTCTCTCTCTCTCTCTCTCTCTCTCTCTCTCTCTCTCTCTCTCACGAATCCGAATTATGACGTCACGCCGATCCGTATCAAGCACGTTTCGTCATAAATTCGGACTACCTCGCTCTCTAGAGAGGGATGGGATGGGATGGGAATCAAACCTCTATGACAACAGGCAATAAAACACACATTGGCCTCTTCATCAAATCCAGCGGAGGAATCCTTACATCAATCCTCGTGTGTGGGGGGGGAAGGGGAGGGGAGAGAGGGGGGAGAGGGGGAGGTAATCCTGGTAATTGTTAATCCTGTCACCTCGGCATATTAGCGCAGGAGGGGAGGGGAGGGGAGGAGGAGGGGGAGGGGGTGATGGGGATAGGAAGAGGATGAGGGATAGGAAGGGGAAGAGGTGTAAGAGAGAGGGGGGGAGAGGGGGATGGGGATGGAGGGAGGTTGAAGTTGAAATAGGAAAGGGAAGGAGTTGTAGGATAGGGGATAGGGTGAGGGAGGAGGATAAGGATAGAAAGAAGGATGGAGGGAGGTACGGGATTGGGGGCTCCTGGGGGATGGGGATTGGGAGGGGGATGGGGAGGGGGGGAGAAGGGTAGCGCATTCGCAACCGCCCGCCCGCCCGCCCCCCATACCTGGAATCCCTACACGTGTTGATGAACCCAAAGCCACCCTGACGAAGCCATACGAGGTCAGGGAAGTCTCAGAAGTTCCACTGTCTATCGTGTTTTTTTTTTTTATTATTATTATTATGATCATAGTTTTGAATTTGGTCTTTTATTCTATTGTCTGTTTGTTCGCTCCGTGGTTTGACTTTTATTTTATCGGTATGTTTATTTATTTATTAAGTAAAATGCGCGGCACGCTAGTTCTCTCTGTTTGATTTATTTCTTTCGTTTTTTTCTCGTTTTTCCCTTTATTTTATTTTTTTGTTTTGTTTTATTTCTTTTTCTAAATCATCTTCCGTCTCACTCTCCACCCTTGCCTTTATTCTCCCCCCCGCTCCCCCACCCCATCCGGCTTCCTACCCCTCTCTCCCGTCCTCTCCATCCCACTTCCCACCACCTCCCCCCTTCCCTTCTCCCAACCACTCCCCTAACCCTCCCCCCTCCCCCATTCCACTTCCAACCATCTCACTCCCCCAACCCTTCCTCCCTCCCCTCCCTCCCTCGCTCCCTCCCTACCCACCCCCTTCCGCCATCCCGCTACCCACTCCCCCCTCTCCTCCCCTCCCCACCCCCCACTCCAACCCCCTTCCCACCCCACCCCGGCGGCCCGCGTGTCTTAATGAGCGTGGATGGCCGAGCTTAACGTGGCAGAGCGAGCGGGCTCACGTAATGTCATTTAGGTCATTAGGTGGTCTAGGAAGTGACCAGAAGCCCGGCGTTGTCATCATCCGTCCAACTAGTCGGTCTCTCCCGGTGAACGGCGCTACAGAGTCCGCTCGTGCGCCGGGAACGTACGGTCGGTCGTACGTGTATGCGCGCACGTCGTTCACCTAACGCATACATATACGTACGAACACGGATTGGATTTTTCCTTCTCGAGATTCGCTTTATTTTTATTTTTATTTATTTATTTATTTTTATTTTATTTTTTATTTTTTGTCGTTTCGTGTTACTGTGGGGAAGAAGGAGAGGAACTTGTGCAGAGTGTGACGCGGAAACTTTGATTTTTTTTTTTTCTCTTTGACTCGTTATTCGAGACTTTTGCTTTTGATATCAATTACATTCAAGCCTATTCGAAGGAACGGTGAGAGGAAATAAGTTTATATGACGCTGCGTAAAGAGAATCAACATGAGAGTGAAAACTATTGCTCGTCGCTGCATGATTGAAGGTGACCATTGCAGTATCTGCGCGTTTCCTGTGTTGACATAACGATACCTGTGTTATCTCCTGTATTCTTAGGCTCACGGAATATTTGCTTCGTGTTGCTCCGTTGTTTATTTACTTATTTTGCTTGAGGAAGATTTATTATGTTGTGTATATATATATTTTTAAATTATGTTTTATTTCTTTCAACTATTTTCCTTTGCTTTTTTTTCTCTCTGTGATTTACATGAGTTACCCCTTTCCCATGCATGAGCCGTGGCCGCTTTGAAGCCTTTACTGACGTTGATTTTTCTCTTGCGTTGCAGAGGAGACCAAGGAAGAAGGTCGCTCGCCCGACCACGTGCATGCCTGCCCCTTCTGCCACTTCACGTGCGAGCTGGAGTCGAGCCTTCAGCACCACGTCGACAGTGAGCACGGCGGGGAGAAGAAGGCAGGGCTGAGGTGCCCCCTGTGCGAGGAGGCGTGCCCGGACATGCCCTCCCTCGAGAAACATGCCATCAATGTTCACTCGGTCAACTCCGAGGGCCTTCAGAGGCTCATGCTGCTGGTTAGACTTAGCGCCGCAGCGGGCAAGGAGGCCGAGGAAGAGGATCATTCGCAACAGCAGCAGCAGCAACAACAACAACAGCAGCAGCAGCAGCAAGCCGAACAGCTGCACCATGAACAGCATCTCCGTCTGCCCAGCAAGGTGGAGGAGAGCCATTCATCAGGTGGTCCAGGTAAGCGAGGTGATGAGCGGAGCGTGGGCCGGGAGCAGGAGGAGTGTGGTGTGTGTGGGCTGGCGTGCGCCTCGGTGGAGGACCTGGTGGCGCACCAGGCGGCCGTGGGACATACGCCGGTGACGGAGACGCCGCGGGGGCCGGGATACCTGTGCTGGAAGAAGGGCTGTAACCAGTACTTCCCTTCGGCTCAGGCGCTGCACAGCCACTTCCGGGAGATCCACGGCGCGGCGCCCAGGCCGTCGATTGCCGTGTCGGAGAGGCACGTGTACAAGTACCGCTGCCAGCAGTGTTCTCTCGCCTTCAAAACAGTGGAGAAGCTGCAGCTGCACTCTCAGTATCACGCGATTCGGGATGCCACCAAGTGTCTGTTGTGTCACCGCAACTTCCGCTCGCTCACAG
Source organism: Penaeus japonicus (assembly GCF_977035675.1). Classification (NCBI taxonomy): domain Eukaryota; kingdom Metazoa; phylum Arthropoda; class Malacostraca; order Decapoda; family Penaeidae; genus Penaeus; species Penaeus japonicus. Next base: position 32,108,970 of record NW_028234416.1, on the reverse strand, counting down.
CTTTACAAAAACATGTGAGCTCTGACCATCCAGAGCTTTCGGCGGCGGAACGACACCAGTTCCAGGCATCCATTGTGGGGGCGCCCGTGGGTGCGGGGGCGGGGCCCGTCCTCGACCCTAGCACCACGGCGCTCCTCAGAATGGAGTCCAATAAGGACGACGAGCCGGAGGAACTGCCTCGTGTCGATGAGCCTCCGCTGCCCCCCCAACAGCAGGCCATAGAGGACTACCTCAACTCTGACACGATGGCTCTCGATAACTACAGTGACCCGGCGCGACGCTTCAAGTGTCACCGCTGCCGGGTCGCCTACACTCGCCAGACATATCTCTCGGCTCACCAAAAGACGTTGCTCCATCGTAGGGGAGAGAAACTCACCTACCCGATGGAGAAATATCTTGACCCCAACAGACCATACAAATGTGATGTTTGTAAAGAGTCATTCACGCAGAAAAACATTCTGCTTGTACATTACAATTCAGTCAGTCATTTGCATAAGCTTAAAAAAGCCATGCAGGACAAAGAGACCAAAGGATCTCCAAGTAGCTATCAGACCCAGTCTGACGGGAGCGGCGGCGGCGGCGAGGCCGGGGCCGGTCCCCCGGGCGACGGCTTAGCCAGCGCCTCCCGGGGTGCCGGGGGGGTGGGGGGCGGGGGTGAGGAGGAGGAGCGCAACAAGCCATACAGGTGCCACGTGTGCCGAGTGGCGTACTCACAACAGTCTACCCTGGACATTCACCTGCGCTCAGTTCTCCATCAGACTCGCGCCGCCCGACTCCCAGACTTTATGGCCACACACGCCCACCCAGACCCCTCGCGCCCACTAGTCGACCATCCGCCCACACCCACCAGTACCCCGCAGCCCTCCCCCGCCCCACACCATGACGCACACACTCCTCGCTCCCCCTCAACCCCTCAGGCTACCCCTCCAGGGGGGCATTATCAGGGCATTTCCCCTTCTAATAGCAGCAGCGGCAGCGCCCAGGGAAGCTGCGATCGGTGTGGTGGCGTGTGGAACACCCCGGAACAGGGAGCGCAACATGCAGTGTTGTGCGGCCTCATACCCCCTCACCTGGCCTTCCTCCCGCACGCCGTCAGCACTGGTGTCAGTCAGCCAGCCACCCTGGACGCTGCCTGGGCTTCCCTTTGCGGGGCCGGCGCCGCCGCCCACCTGCCCCAGACTCAGCCCCCAGACCGCTCTCTCTCTCCATCTGAATGTTCCATAGAATCTCTCTCTACCTCTAGATTCACTGTACCTTTCAGAAAGTCTTCACGCCTACACAAGCACCTATTAGAAAGCTTTGGCTTTGATCTAGTTGTTCAGTATGTTGAAAATCAACAATCTTGTCCATCAAAAGAACCCGAGCCGGGGACTTCTGAGGACTCTAAAGACAGATCCAATCCTGATCTACCAGAACTTAGTAAATCTAAATGTCCTCAGTGTTCTAAACAGTTTTCTAGTGTATGGGTTTTAAAAGCCCACTTAGAAGAAATTCATAAGTCAGGTGTACCTTTTGATTACCTTAAGACCTTCTCAGATGAGTACCGTAAAGAGTACAATACTAGTCGGCAATGCTCTAGCAGCGATCCCTCTGCTCTTACAGATGAGGAGCGAGTCCGGGACGCGGAGCTCATCCAGGGGGGAGACAAGGGGACTTCAGATGAGAGAGAGAAAGAGGCAGAGTCAGGCAGCAGGAGCGACGCCGCGGCCACGCCCACGCCCACCTCTCGCGCCACGCCCACACCTGGTGTCACGCCCACCTCCATCTCCGCCGCCTCCATCTCCCCCGCCGCCGACCAGCAGGGTATGAACATGCCGTCGCAGATGGTCGAGATGGCCGCGGCACTCAATGCCCTGACGGCGGCGCAGATGCAACAGATGCAGTTCAACCCCATGATGATGGCGGGCCTCGGGCTGGCGGGACTCCCCCTCCAGCTCAATCCCCTGGCGGCCATGAACCTCCACCCGCCCCTCATGCCCATGATGCCGCCCCACATGTTCGACCCGGGCGCCCTGGCCAACATGCAGCAGCAGACACCACCGACTTCGCTGCCTTCGAACCTGCCCAGTGATGCATCCATGTTCCTCAAGCAGCAGCAGCAGCAGCTCTTGCAGCAACAGCAAGCCGCTGCCGCTGCCGTCGCCGCCCAGCAGAAGAGGGCTCGCACACGCATCACAGACGAGCAGCTGAAGATCCTGAGAGCTCACTTCGACATCAACAACTCCCCGACCGAAGAGCAGATCAACGAGATGGCCAAGCAAAGCGGACTACCTCCCAAGGTAATTAAGCATTGGTTCCGTAACACGCTGTTCAAAGAGCGACAACGCAGTAAAGACTCGCCCTATAATTTTAGCATCCCTCCGTCCACCACACTTAACCTGGAGGAGTATGAGAAGACAGGTGAAGCCAAGGTCATGCCACTGAACCCGGACGAGGCACGGGAGATCGTGGCGCTCAACAGCTCCCGCGAGGAGGACAAGATGACCGAGCGGATCTCCAAGGAGCAGGAAGAATCCGCGCATGACCGCGCCGCCACCGCATCCCCGCTCAACAAAGTTCCTAGTCTTACACAAGACAATAGCCGAGTACAAGAAAAGAACGGGGAAGGTATAGGCGGGTCTGGCCTCAGCGCTCAGCACCACCAGTTACGGGAGCAACAACAGCTGCGAGAGCAACAGCAACTACGAGAGCAGCAGCGGGAGCGGGAGCGGGAACAGCAGCAGCAGCGGGAGAGGGAGAGGGAGAGGGAGCAGCAGCAGCCGCCCTTGTCACAACCCCTGCTGCCCCCACAGCCCCAGCAGCAGCCCCTAGGCAGCGGACCTCAGCTGGTGTCCTCGGCCTCCTCCTCGCCGCTGGGCCTGCCGGTGACCTCGTCATTCAGCTCTCTGGCCTCGCCGCAGACGTCACTCTCGCTCAGCTCACTCATTACCTCCCAGCTCGAGTCTAACCCCATGCTGGCTCACAAGCTGCCTCACACACCACCCACAGTTCCTAGTTCTGGCCTTATTCCTCCAAGCTCAGGTGTGAGTCCCACGCCTCCGCATTTGTCCTTCCCGTCAGCCCCCCAGACTCCCACCTCTTCCGGCACTGGCAAGCGAGCAAACCGCACCCGCTTCACGGACTACCAGATTAAGGTGCTACAGGAGTTCTTCGAGAACAACGCCTATCCCAAGGATGACGATCTGGAGTACTTGTCCAAGCTGCTCAGCCTGTCACCTCGTGTCATTGTGGTGTGGTTCCAAAACGCCCGTCAAAAGGCACGCAAGGTCTACGAGAACCAGCCACCCCTTGACCCCAATGACGAAGGTGCAGGTAGGTTCACCCGGACGCCGGGCCTAAATTACCAGTGTAAGAAGTGCTTGCTTGTCTTCCAGAGGTATTATGAGCTTATCAGACACCAGAAGACTCACTGCTTCAAGGAAGAAGACGCCAAGCGCTCCGCTCAGGCACAAGCAGCAGCGGCCCAGGCGGCAGCCATGTACAGCGACGAGAACTCGAACCACTCGAGCATAACCGAGTCGTCGCAGCAATCAGGTAGCCTCGACAACAAACCTTCAGAAGGCTCTTTCCAGTGTGATAAGTGCAGTCTGGTATTTAACAGATTTGAGCAATGGCGCGAGCACCAAATAGTTCACCTCATGAACCCTGCTCTGTTCCTGAACAAAGGTGCGGATTCCCCCTTTACCAGCATACAGCAACAGCAGCAGAGTCAGACATCGCAGCAACACCAGCTCCCCTCGGGTGCGCCCCTTCCCATACCACAGGCTAGTCCCCTGCCCCAGCCCAGCCCCCTACTGCCTCCGGCTTCTCCTCTGAAGCGCAAAGCCGACGAGAGTGAGGATGAGAGGGATGGCATGACAGGCAACAACGAGGGGCAGCGGGACAAGAGACTCCGCACTACCATCCTACCAGAGCAGCTGGACTACCTCTACCAGAAGTACCAGATGGAAGCCAACCCGTCGCGGAAGATGTTAGAGACCATCGCTCAAGAAGTTGGTCTGAAGAAGAGGGTCGTCCAAGTTTGGTTCCAGAACACACGAGCACGCGAGAGAAAAGGTCAGTTTAGAGCTCATGCACAAGTGATTAATAAAAAATGCCCCTTCTGTCCTGCTATCTTTAAAGTCAAGTCTGCTCTTGAATCGCACCTTTCCACTAAGCACGCGGATCAGTACTCTAAGGGAGATGTGGACATTGATGCACTGCCTGATGTAGAAGATTCTGGTGTTGGGAACTTCGGCCTGTCTTCAACTCCTTCGGCAACTCAAGCCTCTCAAGTCATGCCCTCTTCTCTCTTCTCCTCAGAAGTTCCGGAAGACTCGATAGCCATGTACCACGAGGAGGCAATCCGGCGGTACCTCAACGATGTCAACTTGGCATCAGACGGTACGCGACGGGAAGGTGAGAGCCCGCTAGATCTCAGTAAGCCATTAGACCTGGTTCGGCCTTTAGGGTTTGATTCCTCCATGTTAGACACTAACGAGCACCTTGAGGAGCACTCAGATGAGGAGACTTACAATCTGGATATATGTGAACAAGAGGAGGGCGACATGGCGGTCAATTCTCACGAAAGTAACCCCACCTCTCCCGCCTCCTCCACCACCAGCTCTGCCAACAAGGTGGGATCTCACCAGGGCGGCACCAACAAGAGGTTCCGCACACAGATGTCATCAATCCAGGTGAAGATCATGAAGAGTGTGTTCCAGGAGTACAAGACGCCGACGATGGCGGAGTGCGAGTTGCTAGGGAGGGAGATAGGGCTAGCCAAGCGTGTGGTGCAGGTGTGGTTCCAAAACGCGCGGGCTAAGGAAAAGAAAGCAAAGCTGGCTCTGCAGAAGATGCTCGGCACGGAGCCCGAGGGACCTAAACCACCTGAGGAGTGCAAAGTGTGTAACTTTAAATACAGTCACAAGTACTCTGTTCAGGACCACTTGTTCACGCGTTCACATATCGAAAACATGAAGTCGTTCCTGGAGAAGGCGAAGGAGGAGAGCGACGTGGCTGGCCTGGGCTCCACTCTCAGCTCCCTGTCCAGCGACGGCGACCGGCCGCCCGCGGCGCTCACGCCCGTGGCCGGCCTCGCGCACCAGCTGCAGATGGCTCAGCTCATGGCTCTGGGCTCGCCGCCAGCTGGTGCAGGTACCCCTGCCGGCGAGGACAAGAAGGGCGGCCCAGGCGGCAGCAGCAACAGCGAGGACCTGAGTCGCCTGCAGCTCCTGCAGCAGATGTACCAGCAGATGGGTCTCGGGGGGCTGCAAGGGGCGCCGCACCCACTCCTTCAGCACGCCATGATGGCCGGCGCCGGTGAGTAGCGGTCCCCCTCCCTCCATCACTGTCCGCACCCGCTCGCCCGTCCCGCCCGCACACCACCCAGCGCCGCCCGCACGCTCCCCCGCCCTCCCCCGCCCGCCTCGGCCAGGCATGCCTCGGGGGCCCAGCTGCACACCTGCCCTCGCGCTCACTCCCCCGGGCGAGGGCTCCGCGTCCCGCACCCGAGCGGGAGTGAGGCGAGGCAGGGGCGGGGCACGCCTGGCCGCGGGGGGCGTCAGTGTACTTGGCCCTGTCACGCTTTTCCCCTCCCTGGCCCCCCTGGCGGGCTCACGCTGGCAGGAGATGCTGCTGGCGGGCCCCGCCCACCCTGTGTTCACTCTCGCTTGTCCGGACTCGCTCTGTGAACTCCTGTGTCTGTGTCAAGTCCGAAGCCGTGGCCGCGGGTCGGGACGTGGACGCCATACCCGATTGTGGAAAGACTAAGACTATTGCTTAATGTGTTGATGTTTACTGATGGCATTTTTGCAAAGTTACGAAAGTTCCAGATATCAGGCCTTACTCTAAGTTTGAGGCCTTAAAAGCTTCACTAGAGCTGGTTTATGTAATTTTTGTGTAATCCTCTAGTGCTCTAGGACTCTAGAACTGCGTCACGTTACTGGTAGATCATAGAGTATAAAGCCTATTAATGGTGAAACACTGTAATACCTCGCATCAAAGCATATGGATTGAATGTAATCTTTAACAAAACAGAAAGAACGATTTGTCTTGCACCAGAACTACGCTGTATACTAACTTGCTAGTTAATGTTCCTACCACTTTTTACGATAATCACGTAATGAATGTTTCAGAACGTATAATTATTATTTTTCATTTGATTTAGCATATTATGATTATTATTATAAATCCCCCCTCCCTTCAAAACAATCAGTAGCAGATTTCTTTTAAGAAGAAGAATCGGTTACTTAAACTACAGTTGATATCAAAAAAAGAAGACTGTAAGAAAAAAAAACCTATTAAGATAAAAAAAATTATTAGCTTTTACATTAGTACAGCTTTTAGAAATGGTATTTAGGCTATAGCTTGCTGCCTCCTTTCCCGATTAAGCCGCAAGTAACCCTCGCCTCATTCGGCCTCGATTCCCAGTTGCCACTTCAGGGCTCGCCTCAAACTCGACGCCCGTCATGATAGCCACGAACAAAATTTTTATAGAGTACAAGTTATGTGTATGTATATGTGTATACCTGTATATAAGTGTACGTATATAGAATATATATATATATATATATATATATATATATATATATATATATATATATATATATATATATGTACACATGCATACGTGTATGTACGTATGTGTACGTATGTACGCACGCACGCACGCAACCACGTACGTACGTGCATACGTGCATACCTATGCATATATATATATATGTATGCACATATACACTTACACACAAACGAGTTGAGTGATACTATGTTCCCCCTTGATTAGTGACTGTGAATAAGGGCCAACGAGGCGTAGAAGAAATCTCTTTGTATCTACCACAAGTAACAGGTTCCTGAGAACATAAAGCCGATAATCACGAGTGAATTCATACAAAGCTTGACCATAGATTCCTCACCAGTCTTCCACATCCAGCCGACCCAACTAAAGGTGTAAATGAGTTTTCAAAAGCAATTTTTGAAGACCGATAATACCTAACTAAATATATACAGATAATAAATAATAATAACCGGATCCAATTTTAATACATTCTGTACATTCAAAGCAAAATAATCGCAGTCGCAATTATGAAACTGATGAGAAAAAAAAATACAAAAAACTCTCAACAATAAGCAATTCTGGATCCTGCAGTAGTTGTAAAATACAAACAGCAACTTGACAAACAAACAAACAAACAAAAAAAGAAAGAAAGAAGGCGTTGATGTTACCCAAAAAACTACTGTATGTAATGTACATTTAACCCCAAGTAACGTCAGTTCCTTGGCCGTCAAATATGAAGTTGTGAATACTGGGTTGTAGTGTTCGTTAATCCCGCCCCCCTCCCCCCCCTCCCCCCTCCCCCGTCCCCCTCTTTTTAAGGTATGTCGTTAAATGGTACGGTTTTTGGTGTTCTGTCATGAGGCACACAAGTGTTGGTTGGCATTGTAAATAAAGCAAAACCCTTTTCATGGGAAGATGATCAGAGCCTTAATCCGTAAAGTCACTGGAGAGTCTATATAAAGCCTAGTCTCATGACTCTCACACCATACCATGAGACTACTTTGACTTATGGGGACTTCATCACGCGTAAGGTTTCGAAAGTAAATCAGTCATCACCTGCAAATAAATATAATTGAGAGAGAGAGAGAGAGTGAAGTGAAATGAAGCTCGCACCCACGGAAGGAAGGAAGCTCTCGTTAGTTAGTTTGTTTGTTTCCACGCACGGACCAAACGTACATTACAACCCGGGCTATTGAAGCTCCCCGTACTCTACCTCGCACATATTTTGCCGAACGAAGCAAGGAAGTCACGAAGAGATATCGAGAGAGCCCTCTCAGTCTAGTGCCGCCAGCGAGCCCCTATCTCTTATCTCTCTCTTATCTCTGTCTTCGGGGGTAAGGGCGAGGAACCGGCCTTAGAATCATCGGCGCGGTTCAGGGCTGCTGGCTTTAGGGCTTGGCTTCTCTGGTACGTGGCTGCAAGATTATGTGGCCAAATTAACAACTTTGAGCCTTACGTACGTACACTAGCTGACGCGGTGTGTGTTTCCATTGCACTTGAAGGGAAAGACACCGCTTCCCCCCCCCCAACACACCCCCACACCCTTCCCCCCCACACCCCTACCCCCCTGCCTGAATCTGGCTCAGCTCACCTCAGGCTCGGGTTTCATACTCAAATAAAAAAAAAAAGAAGAAGAAAGAAAAGTCTTTTTTTAACGAAGGTCTAAATTGTTAACTTTGCCACATGTAATTGTACGTGTAAGTGTGTTTGTATGTTTGTATTATTCCTACGTCTATCACACAGTTCCACAGGGCCTCCGCATGCGTGGCCCTTGACTTTAATGTTGTCCCTTGCAGGCAGGCCACATTGATATCAATCTTGCAGTATAGCGGGTGACATCATTTACATTCTATACTAGATAGGTTTTCGCTCGGTGTGTCCAAAGCTAGCGGAAGACTTTTGTTTTAAAGAGTACTACACAAGCTGATTTGCTTTCAGGTTGATTTCTTGAACTCACAGGTATTTTGCCGTTTTATTTTTATATCACCTTTTGCGGTTAAAAACCGATGTGTGGATTTTTTGGTGCTTGAGAAATACGATATAAGATCCATACTGACTCATAGCTTAGGAGTTGGGGTGTTTCGCCAGTTTCGGATACATCGGAGCGAAATTCGGCATTAGTTAAGTAAATTATTAGGTTCCAAGGGCTTCTCAACTCGGGCCTTTTTTTGCCGCTCGTCCGCGAGTAGGTAGGAAACAAAAAAACAAAAACAAACAAAAAAAAGGTTCAATTGGGAGTCCCTGGAGCTAGTGTGTTCCTTCAGTCGCAGTTTTAAATAAGACACATTGTTTTGTTTTTTGTTTCTTCTGTTGAGTGTAGGACAGTGACGATAAGTTTACTTGTTAGGCCTCGACCACGGCACCTACGTAATATCATAGACCTTTTGATTTCCCTGTTAAAAACAAAGGATTTATTTTGGGTCGGTGATTTTTGCAAACTGGAGTTGACTATATCATGAAACAACGTTCCTCGCTTTTTTTTTCTTTTTGGAAATTATTTATATAAACTGAAATGAATCGCAAAGTTCCTATTTGAATGTGAATATTTGAAATACTATTAGTACTGATATAGTAATAATGAAGTTCCCGTACATAGCCTATCATAAAGCTAGCGTTTGGATTTTCGCAAAGGCGACAACTGTCTCTATCATTATCGTACACGTTGAGTGTCCCTTATATTTTTACATTAATAATAATTGTTGTAATGATTTTATCGACCACATCAGTATGACTTTGTCCACTTTAAAAAAAAAGCTGATGGTGTTACTAAGCTTTTGGTATTTATATGTGTTATATATTATGTTGTAAATACGAATGGGATTTTCTATACAGGAAAATGCCATAGTGTTATGTTGTACATTATCATTATTATAATTATTATAATTATTATTATTATCATTATTTTTATGACCACACCTTTATAATCTAAGTCTGAATGTCTGTTGTCCTTATTGTACAGACCTTAAGATAACCAAACCGGTCAAATATTCTTTCCTTTGTTGTACATTACTGTTTTTGATTTTCCAGTGTCATCTGTTTCTTTATTTGTATATTCATTCATATATAATTTAGTTAAAAGAGAAACAGTTGTGTTTTGTTGTATATTACTGAGTTAGAAAGTTATGATTATTTCCTGTACGTATGTGGGAAATTAGTGATAAAATAAACCTCGAAAAAAAACGAAAATGTCTTTTCTATGAATCATATGCTAAGCTAAGGAGCAAATATTTTTTTTTTCCCCTTTTTTTGCGAGACTTCGGTGGAATTTGCGAAGGATGAGAGAGATAGAAAGAGATAAGAAGAGAGAGAGAGAGAGAGAGAAAAAAAAAATAAGAGGGTTGGGAGGTGGAGGGGGGAGGGGGTGATTGTTCCAACACCCCCTCCCCTCCCATTACCCTCACCCTTCCCCCTCCTCCTCCTCCTCCTCTCCTCCCCTGGTCACTTTGTTTTCCCGATTGTGTGAACTGATTATGTCAGAGATAAACAAATGCGTTCTTTTTTTTTAAGTGAACGCAGCATCGCAAATTCTATCGTCTGTCTTGTCTGATCACCATTATGCTGAAGATCTATATGTCATTCCGAGTCAAATTGGCAGAACAGAACAAAAA
>NW_028234416.1:32056327-32061327 GCF_977035675.1 Penaeus japonicus | reverse complement strand
CTTATCATCGTCATCATTGCTAACATTATCATTATTGTTGCTTGTTTGTCTGTTGGTTTATTTCCGTCTCTCTGTCTCTCCCTATCTATATGATTCTATATTTCCCCCATATATTCATATATTCAAAATTAAAATCCACATGATGGCATTACACTAATTATTTCAGTAGCTTCATAAACGGAATTGCAAAGCTTCCATTTTTCTCTCTGCAAGATAAAAAAATATTCCGATTAAAAGCGAGCAGTAACATTATTGCAATTGCACCGAGGGGTTGCACGTTGCACTTGATTTGATTGATATTCAGCGACTATAGATACTTTGCAATTATTGAAGTGTCAATTACCATGTTGAAAGTTGAAGGATTTGTCCCCTCGGAGGGAAACACGGAGATTTTATGTTTATATCTTCTATTGTTGTTGTTGTTGTTGTTGTCAATGTTGCTATTGTTATCTTCATTAATATTACTATTCTACTTATCACATTATTCTTATTCTTCAATTATTATTATTCTCACTATCATCATCCTTATCATCATCATTACTATCATCATTATTATCATCACTATCATTACCATAACATATCCACCCCAACCTACCCACCCACCCACCCTCCCCTTAAGGAGTCAACCAGCCGCTCAAAAGAACCAAACTTATCTATCTATCTATCTACCTATCTATCTATCTAGAGACTAGGAGGAACGTAGAAGGAGGGAGGGAGAGAGAGAGAGAGAGAGAGAGAGAGAGAGAGAAGGACTAGGAGAAACATAGGAGAAGGGACAGAGAAAGAGGGAGGGAGGGAGGATGGGAAGGGGGAGAGGAGAGAAAGGAGGGAAGGAGGGTCAGAGCAGCTTACGTAAATCAGTGTGGGACAGGAATCTCACGGGATAAACAGCCATTAATGAAAATAACCCCGAAAGGTCCTGGATCTGAAACAGGTAACGGCTTAAATTCCTCGGCCATTCACGTAACGTCACACAGTGCCTCCCCTCCCCCTATTCCCCCTCTCCCCTCGTCCTCCTTCTCTTTCTCTCTCCCTCTCTGCTCTTCTCTCTCTCCCCCATTCCCCGATTCTCCCTCTCCCCTTTCCCCCCTTCCCCCCCTCCCTCTCCCTCCCCCTTCCCCCCTCCCCGCGAGATGTGGTCTACGGGGCGGCAGTAAATTGCTGATGTTTAACGGGGACTTTTTGGGATTCTTTTAATCGTGTTTTTATTTCTGAATCTTTTTTTTTATGCGTTTGGGCCCCTTTGTGAGGTTAGGGTTTGGGGTTGCTCTTTTCTCACAGACTGAGTATTGTGTGTGGAGATATGAAGGTGTGTGTGTGTGTATGAATGTTTCATGTATGTATGAATGTATGTGCGCGCGCGCACACACACACACACACACACACACACACACACACACACACACACACACACACACACACACACACACACACACACACATATATATATAAAACTTTAACCATATATTGACGTCAGTCTCTATCACTCCATATACACCACATAAAGATATATCACCAACGCCCATACCATTCAATTAAAAGTTGCTTCGCTTCCCGTGTTAAAAACCCGCACATGACTTTCCGATGGCGTCCCTCACACGCGCCCACGAAGCGGCCTGGAGGTAGGCGGTGAGGGCGTGCCATCTGGGAACGCCGAAGTCAGCAGAAAACGCGCAGATGGTGCAAATGAACGTGACATTACGAGCTGCATCGTAACGACTCGTATGGTGATGAAGGTTGAAGATATTGTGGTCGTTATAAGTCTGAAGATTTTTCTTTTTTTAAGAGAGAGAGAGAGAGAGGGGGAGAGAGAGGGAGAGGGAGAGGGAGAGAGAGAGAGAGGGAGAGAGAAAGAGAGAGAGAGAGAGAGAGAGAGAGAGAGAGAGAGAGAGAGAGAGAGAGGGAGAGAGAGGGAGAGAGAAAGAGAGAGAGAGAGAGAGAGAGAGAGAGAGAGATAGAAAGAGAGTGTGTGTGAGAGAGAGAGAGGAAGAGACACGGAGAGGAGGAAAAAAGAGAGATAAAATGTTAAAAAGAAAAAAAAAAATAACAGAGGGGATGCAATGATTAAGAGTAATGGCGGAAGGTTTTAAGCAAAAACAAAATGAGGAAAGAAAAGATTTTACTGGAATTTTGAAGGGAAAAGAAGGGGAAGGGATAAGGGGAGAGAGGGAAGAAGAAGGGGAAAAGGAAGGTGGATAAGAGGAAGGGAAGCTCTGTGTGTGTGTGTGTGTGTGTGTGTGTGTGTGTGTGTGTGTGTGTGTGTGTGTGTGTGTGTGTGTGTGTGTGTGTGTGTGTGTAAACTTAAGGATGTAATTCATGTTGCAACGAAAGTCTTCTCTCTTCGTCTCTCTCTCTCTCTCTCTCTCTCACTCACTCACTCACTCACTCACTCACTCACTCACTCACTCTCTCTCTCTCTCTCTCTCCCTCCATCTATAGAATTATGGTCATTGTTATCATAATTTTCATCATTATCATTATTACAATCACCACCACCACCAAAATCACCACAACAATTCTTCCTCCCCCTCCACACACCCCTCCCCCAACCAGCCAACCAACCCAATGACCCTCAACCAACTCATACAACCTCCCCCTCCCTCCCTCCCATAACCCTGCAACCCTCCCATCCCCCCCTCATTACCCCCCCCCCCCTCTATCGCAATCACCGGTCACGGCCGCAGTCGAGTAATGTTCTGATTAGCAAACTCGGGATTAGGGCGTGAGACTGGCTCGCTCTGAGTGTCACTTTAATCTCCTGATGGACAGACGCCACCCCCGGTAAGCTGACTGTGAGAAAACTAGCCACACACCCTTCCCTCCCCCCCTCCCCTCCCCATCTATCTCCTTTCCCCCTCCTCCTCCTCCTACTATTCCCCCTACCCTTCCCTCTCCTCTTCCCTTCTCCTGCTCCCCCTACCCTTCCCTCTCCTCCTCCCTTCTCCTCCTCCCTCTACCCTTCCCTCTTCCTCCTCCCTACTCCTCCTCCCCCTTCCCTTCCTTCTTCCTCCTCCCTTCCCTCTTCCTCACCCTACTCCCCTTCCCTTCCCTCCTACTCCTTCCCCTCCCCCCTACTCCTCCTCCCCCTACCCTTCCCTTCCCTCCTCCTCCTTCCCGCGTCCGTCCTCCGTAATCCTACGATGGGCTTTTCCCTTTCTTAAAAATCCGAGAATGGCTGGGATTAACGACCTGTCTCACTCTCAAAGGATTTCTGAGTTTTTTTTTCGATTTTTTTTTCTGTTGTTTTTCTCTTTTCTTGTCTTTTCTCTCTTTCTGTTTTCCTTTTTCATTCTCTTTGGTTTTGTTCTTTCGTTTTTTTTCTGTCCGTCTTTGTCTTTGTGTGTGTGTTTGTGTCTTTTTTTTTCTGTCACTGTTGCTGTTTCTTTTCTCTCTCTCTCTCTCTCTCTCTCTCTCTCTCTCTCTCTCTCTCTCTCTCTCTATCAAATGAATTGTATAGATTTATTAGACAATAAATAAAAATGGTTACAATGAGTGATAAAGATAATGATGATAGTAATAATAAGCATTATTATCATTACCATTTCATCATCCTTATTATCATAATTACTATCATAGTTATAATTTTCATTACTATTATCATTACAGTTACTATTATCATTATCATTGGTAGTATAAGTGATAGTAATACCTAAGTTATTATCATTATCATTATTATTATTATCACCATCGTTACATTGTTGTTCTTGATAATATTATCATTGTTATAAACATATAATGATTATAATAAATATCATTATCATCCTCATTACCACTACTATCCTCATTATCATTATCATCCACATCATTATTATCATCATAATTTCTCTGCTCATCATCATCACCATTATCATTAAGCTTTAATTCAACGCATACCAACCGCTTTCAGAAAACAAGCCAATAACACAAAAACCAAAAACCCATAACGTTCTTATAAACGGGTGGGAAGACCTACCCTCCCCCCCTCCCCCCCATACACCCAAACCCCCCAACCCCCCACCCACCCATTCTCTCTCTCTCTCTCTCTCTTTCTCTTTCTTTCTCTCTTTCTATTCTCCTGCTAACTATCCATTAAGGCTGTATAGCGAACCGAAATGCCTATCCACTATTCACCGCCGCAGCTGAGAGACTGATAGTGTACAAGTGTATCAAATCGCCTAGGAATGTGCATTGTCTCGCTCGAGCCATTACCGAGCGCTGGGCATTTCGAACGTCGAAGTATCAAAGGCATTTTCTTCGAGATAAACATTTGTGACGTCACTCGGTCCCGTGTGAACTGGCTTGCGGATGTCACTGGGGTAGGGGGGGTAGGGGGGTAGGGGGGAGGAAGGGGGGGAGATTTGTTTATTTTTGTTGGTATTTGGGTGTTCATTATTATCATTATTGTTATTACTAAGATTGTTATCAGTGTTATTATCATTACTATAATCGTTATCATTATCATTATTATGACCAGTAGAATTATTACTATAATTATTATCATCATTATTATTACCATCATTATCATCATCACCATTATTATTGTTGTTATCATTATTATCATTATCAACATTATGATTAATTTTGCTCATGTCTAAAGTAATCTGGATGCATGGTATTCAAACAGGCGTAAACGAAAATAAATGAAACAAACAATCAGATAGTCCGTAAATAAACAAGACTCGTTTTTAATTTCTAATCTCGTTACGGCAGAAAGAAAACGGGATCCGGAGGTGAGAGAGGAGGTTGCCAAACTCAGATTTATTTGTCCCTTTTTCTTGCTCTCAGTCGCTCTCCTCCGAAAATCAACCGTAAACAGGTACAATATCGTTTGGAGGGGGATGGGGAGGGGGGTCAAGAGGGGGTGGGGGGAGAATAAGCGGTGGGAGTTTTCGAAGATCTTCTCCCTTCCCCCCTCCTCTCTCCCTTCCTCCCTTTCCCTTCCTCCCACTGAGATTTCCCTTATGTTTGATTTTCCGTTTCCTGAAGCTGCATTTCGTCATAGCCGGCCTGATTTCATCTCC
>NW_028234416.1:32041327-32043827 GCF_977035675.1 Penaeus japonicus | reverse complement strand
TCTGTGTTTTGTGTGCGTGTGTACATGTGCGCGTGTCCCCCCTCTATTCGCATGACGATAAAACATCGTTCATTCATACACTCTCTCGGAACATCGCATACAAACACGATATGGGATGTGTGTGTATGTCTGTTTGTGTGTGTGTGTGTACGTGTGTATATGTGTATATATGTGTGTGTGTGTGTGTGTACGTGTGTATATGTGTATATATGTGTGTGTGTGTGTGTGTCTGTGTGTGTGTGTGTGTCTGTGTGTGTGTGTGTGTGAGTGAGTGAGTGAGTGAGTGTGTGTGCGTGTGCGTGTGCGTGTGCGTGTGTGTACTTGTGCGTGTGTACATATGGTCATCTGTATTCATTTACAAACAAACACCCATCCTACCAATCAGAATTCTCCCCCTCAAAAACAAATAAATGAATAAGAAATAAGAAACGAAATCAAATAACAAAAACAAAAAACAAAACAAACAAACAAAAAACGAAGCCAGAGGAGACAGTACACCTTCTCTTCAAGACACTTCGAAGTCCATTCCCCTCTTAGTCTGCGGCTTCTTATTGATATAATAATTTCCCCCGACGTTACCCCTTCCCCCCTCCCCTTCTATCTAAAAAAAAACACAAAAACAAAAACAGAAAAACGTCATTATAATCCTTACACTCTTATCATTATTGACTTCCGGTCCAACTGTTGATTAGTGCCGGAGGGAAACCGCAGGATTGGCTTTTAACTTAAATTTCGTATCATTTTCCGTCCTGTTCCTTCTTTTCATCCTTACGATCGAAAAAAAAACAAAAACGTTTCAGGATCTTTGGGGACAACGAACGTTTTTGCGTCTTTTTTTTTTTTTTTTTTAATACGTTGTCCACAGTGACTGGGTGTAAAGGATTAACCTTAGGTGGGGGTGGAGGGGAGTGAGGAGTACAAGGGGGAGAGGTGTGGGAGGGGGTAGAGGGGTGTTGCAGGGGTATGGGAGGTAAGGTGTGGGGGTGGTGGGAGCAGGGCATAGTAAGTGAAGGGGTTGGGTTGGGGTGGGAGGGGGAGGGACGAATAGGTGTTGAAAAGGAGTTTGTGGTAGGGGATGGGGGTTGTAGGGGTTATAGGGGTAGGGGAGGTAGGGTAGGAGGGGTAATGAGTGAAGGGGAGTGAGAGATAGGGGTAGGGGGGAAGGAAGACGATGGGGAGGGGGTTAAAGGTAGGGGATTTGTTCAAGTAGGGGAGAGATGAGGGAGGATAAGGTGAGGGAGAAGGCGTGGAGGGGTGGGGGATGTATGGTGTAGGGTGGGTGAGGGGATAGGGTAGGGAAGGAGAGAAGGAGGGGGAGAAAGTTGGAGGGAAAAAGAAGAGGAGGACAACTTGCTCTCTCTCTCTCTCTCTCTCTCTCTCTCTCTCTCTCTCTCTCTCTCTCTCTCTCTCTCTCTCTCTCTCTCTCTCTCTCTCTCTCTCTCTCTCTCTCTCTCTCTCTCTCTCTCTCTCTCTCCAACGTTTGCACAGTAGTTATTTTCCCCTTTATTGATTGTGCAAGTCACTATATCGCGTGATTCTTCTGGTTGGGTCTGTCCACTGTCCTGTTTGTTTATTTCTTCGACCTTTAGTTATGTCTCTTGCGTGTCTGTCTGTCTGTTGTGCGCTCTCTCCATCTGTCTGTCTGTCTGTTTATCGTTCGGTCTGCCTGTCTCTCTCTCTGTCTGTATGTCGCTCCTTCTCTGTCTGACTGTGTCTCTCTGTCAGTCTGTCTCTCTTACACACACACACACACACACACACACACACACACACACACACACACACACACACACAACATCTGCTTATCAATCGTTCTCTCTCTTTTGTCGCTATCTAAATTTTTATCTTTATCTGCTCCATGCCTCTCTCCCCATCCCCTCCCTCCTCACCCCAACCCTCACCTCCCTCTCTTCCCTTACCCCCTCTACCCTCCCCTACCGCCCACCGCCCACCGCTTTCTCGCCCTCCCTCTCACCTCCCTCTATTTATCAGTCCATCTCTCCTCCTCCTCCTCCTCCTCTCCACTCCTCCTCCCTTCAATGCACGTCCAAATCACACGTCTCGGAGCGAATAAAGGTGCATTTTTTCTCTTCTCTCTCTGGCCAAGGATATAATAGCCTTATCTCGAGATCTCTCCAACCTGCGCACTAATAGCTGGTTTTAGGGCCGCTCTGCGCACGATCCTGTGGTTAAAGTGATAACGCGATGGCCATAAGTTGGGAGGTGAATTTACAGCTGGTCTTCCTCTGATGGATAGAAAATCTGCACGTGTCGAAGACCCATCGTGAGGGTGTGAGAGTGAGAGAGAGGTGAGATATCGAGAGGGAGGGAGAGGGTGGGAGGGAGGGGGAAGGAGGAAGGGAGAGGGGGAGAGGGAGAGAGGGGGAGGGAGAGAGGGTGGGAAGGGGGGAGAGAGGGTGGGAAGGAGGGAAGGTGGGAGAGAGAGGGGGAAGGAGGAAGGGAAGGAGAGAGAGGGAGGGAAGGAGGGAGAAAGGGAGGG
>NW_028234416.1:32033827-32036327 GCF_977035675.1 Penaeus japonicus | reverse complement strand
TTAACCTCATTACCTACAGCCGCATCCGCCTACTTATGAGGGCATATATCCTCATTATCTTCTATGGTTGTTCTCGAATTCTTATTCTCCATTTCCTTCACACTCCATCTTCGTTTCAGAAACTCTCAGTGGGTTTTAGTTCTTCTCGATAATTCATATTTATTTTCGTCTTTTTCTTTACTCTTTCACTCCTCATAATCTCTCGTGCCTTCAGTGATTCCTTCATGATACACCAAAACATACTCATTTTGACACCATGCTTACACACACACACTCCTTTTGACACACACACACACACACTTATTTTTAAACATACACGCTCTCATTTTGACACCATACTCACATACACTTATTTTGAAATCAAACTCACATGCACTTATTTTGACACATAGTTACACGCAGTCATTTTAAACATCCACGTACTCATTTTGACACCATACCTACATGCACGCATTTGGCACACAAACTCACTAATTTTGACACCATGTTCACACGCACACTCATTTTGACACCATGTTCACACACACACTCATTTTGACACATACTTACACGCACTCATTTTGACACCATGTTCACACACACACACTCAATCTGACTCATGCATGCACTCATTTTGACACATACAAACATCCACCCACTTATCTGTTTCATTCATTCACCACCCAACCTCATACTAGATTCACCACATTGCGTATATAAATCAGATCCACTCTCCTACTCATACCATCCACATCCACACAACTAACCACCTTCATTCCACCCACATTCCACACAGCGCCCACCCGCATCATTTGAAAACCCTTCCTTCGTCATTACTCTCACAACAGCGCTCTGTCATCAAAGTATTAGCATGTGGGAAAAAAAAATGTCACAGGATTAACCCTACCCCCTTCCTCCTCCTCCCCCTCCCCCCCTTCCCCTCCTCCTACTACTCTTCTTCTTAGCGTCGTAAGGATACATCCTTCCCTCTCTACAGTTTTCTGGGAATATCCTTCCCCCCCCTCCCTCTTTACCCCCTTGTGTTCTAGGATTACCCGCTTCTTCCCCTTTCGCAGTTTTCTAGGATTCTCTCCTTCCCCTTCTTCGTGTCCTAAGGTTACCCCCTCCCCCTACCCGTGCCCTAAGATTCTCCCCCCCTCCCCCTTCCCCACAGATCCTTCTCCAGTGTCCCAATATCAACCCCTTCCCCTACAGTCTTCCCAGTGGCACCCCGTCCCCTCCCCTCCCCCCCATCCCAATATCCTAAGATCACTCTAATATCCCAGGATCCCCCCCTCCCCTTCCTTCTGTGTCCCCGGAATAACCCCCTTCCTCCCTCCGTCCCCCCCCTCCAATGTCCACACTCCCTCACACTAAACACTTCATCGCCCGCCCACAGGCACTCAACCTTACGAACACTCCTTTGCCGGCGCCCACATTCCCTCACCCGCGACGCACTCCACTTTTCCTCCACATTCCGTCATTAACACTTCCCGCAGCCCATTTTCCCTCGGCGAGACTTCCAGCCTCTCCCTCTCTCTCTCCCTCCCTCTCTCTCTCTCTCCCTCCCTCTCTCTCTCTTCGTCTCCGTTCCTCTCTCTCTCTCTCTTCGTCTCCGTTCTCTTTCTCTCCCTCCCTTTTCCCTTTCGTTTCTGTCTGTCTGTCTGTCTGTCTGTCTGTCTGTACTTTGTTTCGTTCTTCCTCTTGTTCCCTTCTCTTTTCCTCTATCCTCCCCCAATCTTCCATCTTCAATCTCCCCTTCCTTTCCACCCCCCCTCCCCCTCCCCGTCCTCCATCTTCAATCTCCCCTCCTTTCCACCATCCCTCTCCCCTCCCCCTCCCCGTCTTCCATCTTCAATCTCCCCTTCCTTTCCACCATCTCCCCCCCTTCCTTTCCACCATCTCCCCCTCCTCCTCTCCCTCCCCGTCTTCCATCTTCAATCTCCCCTTCCTTTCAACCATCTCCCCCCCTCCCCCTCCCCGTCTTCCATCCTCAATCTCCCCTTCCTTTCCACCATCCTCCCCTCCCTCCCTCCTCCTTCCCCTCCCCCTCCCCGTTTTCCATCTTCAATCTCCCCTTCCTTTCCACCATCCCCTCCCCTTCTCCCTCCCCGTCTTCCATCTTCAATCTCCCTCTCCTCCGCCTCCTTAAAGACCTTTCGCGAGTGGCGGTGGGGGCCTCGCTGGAACACAGTCTGGAAGAAGCGCGCCCTCCTGGATTCCATAATTCATAATCAGCAGCTAAAAAGCCTGCGAGGATGAGAAATGCGCGGGAGTGAAGGGGAAATTACTCCTCTGATGAAGAGGAAATAAAAAAGAGCAATAGAGCAGCAATGCCATCTAGCGGCGAGATGAGGGAGCTCCGACCGCCATCTTGGTACTGATTACGCGGGAAATTAGTTGTTGCGACGGTCCAGAAGCCGACTTTTGGCGGGAAATTTTCTGCAGGAAGTGAGCTCGTCCATAAAGGATTTAGGATGGAGACTCGAAATCTTATCAAGGTCCGAAGAGTTAGCAGGTT
>NW_028234416.1:32026327-32028827 GCF_977035675.1 Penaeus japonicus | reverse complement strand
CTCTACCTTGGGTTGGTGTGACCTATGAAAGGCAGAGGGGCGGGGTGGGGGGTGGGAGGGAAGGGAGGGGGAACAGGGGAAGGGTGGGAGGGAGGGAGGGGAAGGGTGGTAGGGGAGGGAGGGCATCGGGAGGGAGTGTGGAGTATGTGGAGGAGTATGAGGGGAGGAGGAGGGTTTTGGGGACATGGGGAAGGGTGTATGTTGTTTATGTGGGAGGGAGGGGAGGATGAGGGAGGGGGAGGGGGGTAGAGGATAGGAGGAGGGATGTAGAGTAAGTAGGGGGGAGTAGGAGGGAGTAGGGGATATGTAGGGTTATATGGAGGATGGGTACAAGGATAAGATAGAAGAGAGAAGAGAGGAGAGAGAGGAGGAGGGAGGATAGGATACAAAGGGGAAGAAGAGGAGTGACGGGATAGGAGGGGGGGAGGGGGTGGTAAGCGAAAGAGGTTGATAATGAAGGAAAGGGTGTAATAGGTCCTAATGGAGATAGAGGGTGTGGAAGAGAGTGAAACACGACTTGGGTGATACGAGGAAAGGGTGGAAGACAGAACAGACTAGAGAGAGGGAGAGAGAGAGAGAGAGAGGGAGAGAGAGAGCGAGAGAGCAAGAGAGAGAGAGAGAGAGAGAGAGAGAGAGAGAGAGAGAGAAGAGGAGAGAGAGAGAGAAAGAGAGAGAAAGAGAGAGGGAGAGAGGAGGGAGAGAGGAGAGAGAGAGAGAGAGAGAGAGAGAGAGAGAGAGAGAGAGAGAGAGAGAGAGAGAGAGAGAGAGAGAGAGAGGGAGAGAGAGAGGAGAGAGAGAGGGGGGGGGGGAGGAGGGAGAGGGAGAGAGGAGAGAGAGAGAGAGAGGGAGAGAGAGAGAGAGAGAGAGAGAGAGAGAGAGAGAGAGAGAGAGAGAGAGGGGGGGAGAGGGAGAGGGAGAGGGAGAGGGAGAGAGAGAGAGAGAGAGAGAGAGAGAGAGAGAGAGAGAGAGAGAGAGAGAGAGAGAGAGAGAGAGAGAGAGAGAGAGAGAAAAAAAAAGAAAGAGAGAGAGACAAAGAAAGAAAGAGAGATATAAAGAAAGAAAGAGAGATATAAAGAAAGAAAGAGAGAGAGATAAAGAAAGAGCGAGAGAAATAAAGAAAGAGCGATAGAAATAAAGAAAGAAAGAGAGATAAATAAAGAAAGAGAGAGAAATAAAGAAAGAGCAAGAGAGAGATAAAGAAAGAAAGAAAGAAAGAGGAAAAAAAACGACAAAAAGAAGAGTATCTCATGTGTCACATCGGTAAGCATAAAAGAAAAAGGAAAGAATAGAAAAAAAAAACTCACAGTTGTGACAGTGAAGGAGCTTGACGGATTCAAAACTTATACGAATGAACATAATGGTGCTTACAAGCTTAGGGAACCTATATAGTGCGGTGAACGTATACAGGCATTATCTTAAGGTCTGTAAGCGTTGAATAAGAGGCAAAGATGGAAAGAGTGACACTAAAACGAAGGTAGGGTACGTACGTGAGAAAAGACTGAGAAAGTGAGGGTGAAAGGGGAGGAGAGGGGAGAGGGGGGATGAAAGGGGAGGAGAGGGAGGGAGGGGGGGTGGTGAAAGGGTGCCGCTATGAAGTGTTTAGAGTGAGGGAACAAAGGGTGGGTGAAAGAGGGAGAGGTGGAGGGGAGTGAGGGAATGAGAGATGGATAGAGAAAGAGGGAGAAGGGGAGAGGAAGAGGGGGAGGTAGAGAGAGAGAGGGAGAGAGGGAGAGAGTGAGAGAGTGAGAGAGAGAGAGAGAGAGAGAGAGAGAGAGAGAGAGAGAGAGAGAGAGAGAGAGAGAGAGAGAGAGAGAGAGAGAGAGAGAGAGAGAAAAGAGAGAGAAAAGAGAGAGGAGAGAGAGAGAAAGAGAGGGAGAGAGAGAGAAAGAGAGAGAGAGAGAGAGAAGAAAGAGAGAAGAGAGAAAAGAGAGAGAGAAGAGAGAAGAAGAGAAAGAAGAGAGAAGAGAGGGAGAGAGAAAGAGAGAGAGAGAGAGAGAGGGAGAGGGTAAGAGAGATAGAAAGGAATAGAGAGAGAGAGAGAGAGACGAGGAAAGAGAAAGGAGAATCCAGAGAATAAGAAAGGAGAGAGAAAAAGAGAACATAGACAAAGACACGAGAGAAACCGTGAGAAAGAAAGAAACAGGGCTCATTTAGAGATTGAGACAATTAGTCTTTTTAACATTTTTTTCTCTTGACAAGGTTTTTTAGATCCATGCCAACATTTATTTAAAAAATTTTTAAATTAGTCTTTTCCACTTCTTTTTTTTCTCATGACTTTTTATTCATTTATTTATTTTTATTTATTATTATTTCTTTTTTTTATTAGTCTTTTCCACTTTTTTTTCTCAAGACTTTTTTTTTTCTTTTTTAAATCAGTATTTTTTACTACTTTTCTCAATACCTTCTTTCTTTCTTTCTTTCTTTTTCTTTTTTTTGAAATTAGTCTTTCCACTTCTTATCTCAAGACCTTTTTTTTCTTTCTTTTTTTTTCTTTTTTTTT
>NW_028234416.1:32008827-32011327 GCF_977035675.1 Penaeus japonicus | reverse complement strand
ATATATATATATATGTATATATATGTATATATATATATATAGTATATATATATATATAGTATATATATATACATATATATATATACATATATATACATATATACATATATATACATATATATACATATATATACATATATATGATATATATACATATATACGTATATATATAATATATACATATATATGTATATGTATATACATATATAAATATATACAGTATGTATATGTATGTATATATGTATATATATATATATATATATAAATATAAATATAAATATGAATATGTATATATATAAATATATATAGATATATATGAATATATATATAAATAAATATATATGTATATATATATATATATATAAATAATGTATATATATACATAAACACACACACACACACACACACAACAAATATATATATATCTATATATATATATATATATATATATATATATATATATATATAATGCATATATCTATACAATATATATATATATATATATATATATATATATTATATATATATATATATATATATGTATACATGTATATATACATATATGTATATATATACATATATATGTATATATATATATATTTATATATATACATATATATGTATATATATAATTATATATATACATATATATACATATATGTATATATATGCGTGTATACATACACATGTTTAAAAATATGTATATATGTATATGTATATGTATATGTATATGTATATGTATATATATATATATATATATATATATATATATGTAAATATGTATATATATATGTATATGTAAATATGTAAATATGTGTATATGTGTATATGTATATATGTACATATGTATATATATATAGTATATGTGTATATGTATATATGTACATATGTATATATGTATAGTATATGTATATATATATATATTTATATATCTATATATTCATATATATCAATCATATATACATATGTATATATATGGATACAGTATACATATATACATCCATACACACAACTCCCCCCTCCCCCCCCCCCCACACACAATATAAGTATCCAATCTTTCCCTTCCTCTCTCTACCCTCCTCTCCTCGTCTCTCTTTATTTATCTCTCTATCTATCCTTCCTCCTCTCCAGCGGTCATCGTCCCTTTCATCCCACTGGCCACCCTCACCCCACTCCCCCCTCCCTCCCTCCTCTCCCCTCCTCCATCGAAGTCTTCCTCCGCCCCCCTCCCCCCGCACCCCCCATCCCCCCTCCCCACTTGGGCCAGAGCTCTCCATCTAATGATTTTCCATCAGAGTATTATGACTGATTAGATGGTGCTGTACTAATGAACACTATTGAATTAATGGCGATGACCAGAGAAGGAGCAGGAGAAGGAGGAGAGGGAGGGAGGGAGGGAGGAGGAGAGAGGAGGGAGGGAGGGAGGGAGGAGGAGGGAGGAGGGAGGGAGGAAGAGGGAGGGAGGAGGGAGGGAGGAGGACGAGAAGGAGGGAGGAGGAGGAGGAGGGGGGAGGAGGGAGGAAGGGAGGGAGGGAGGGAGGGAGGGAGGAGGAGGAGGAGGAGAGAGGGAGGCAATGAGGGAGGAATGGAGGGAAGAAGAAGGAGGAGTTCTTTTTCCTTCTCGCTAGGGTGAGGTTGAGGAGACAGGGAAGGAAGAAGAGGAGGAAAGGAGAGAGAGAGAAAGAATGGGAAGGAAGGAGGGAAGGAAAGATGCTTGGTGGAAAATCGGTGGAGAGGAGGGAGGGAAGATGTGGTGGGAGGGAAGGAAGGAAGGAAACAGAGAGGAAGAGAAGAAACGATAAAATAAAGGAGGGAAAGAAACAAAGAAAGAGGAAAAGAGAGAAAAACGATGTAAAGAAGTGAAGGAGAATGAACCAGAAGGTTAGACGGTTAGGAAGAGAAACGAGGAAAGAGAAAGAAGTATAAAAGGGAAGTGAAGAATAAGAGAAGGGGAGAAGGAGGGAAGAAAGAGGGAGAAAAGAAGAATAAGAACATCAAGAGAAATAAACTCGTGGGAGGAGAGATCGAGCAAATAAGAAGCTTGGAAGAGGGGAGAGAAAGAGGAGGCAAAGAAAGGGGAAGAAGATAGATAAGGAGATGGAGGAAGAGAATAAGCCGAAAGAGTGATGATGGGGGAGTTAGTGGCTGATGATGATGATGAGTTTTTTGTCTGTTTCTGAAGTTTTTTTTTTCTACTGATATTTGGGGGGACAAAGAAAGGATATATATGTATGTATAATATATATATATAATATATATATATATATATATATATATATATATATATATATATAGAGAGAGAGAGAGAGAGAGAGAGAGAGAGAGAGAGAGAGAGAGAGAGAGAGAGAGATTGAAATAGATATATGGATATATATATACATATATATATAAATATATATACATATATGTATGTATGTATACACACACACAAACATGTGTGTGTCTGCGTTTATAATTATAAAGACGTATTGATCGCACATCAATACTCGCACATCAAAAC
>NW_028234416.1:31994449-32003727 GCF_977035675.1 Penaeus japonicus | reverse complement strand
CATTCTAATTATTTTTCTTCGTCGGACTTGACTGTAGTGTGACCGACTGGAGAAAGCGAGAGAGAGAGAGAGAGAGAGGGAGAGGGAGAGGGATAGGGAGAGAGAACGAGAGAGAGAGATTATAACTCTTCGGATGTTGATTATGTGTGTGTGTGTCCTCCTCCTCCCTTATCTCTCCCCTTCCCTCCCCTCCTCTTCCATCCTCTTCCCACCACCTCCTCCGCCCTTACCTCCCCACCCCTTCCTCTCACTTTCTCTTTCCTCTTTCCCCCCTCCTCCACCTCTACCACCTCCTCCACCTCTTCCACATAATTCATCCTCGTCGAGAGAACGTGAGACTGCCCTTTTTTTTTCTTCCCTCTTCTTTCTTGCGTTCACCGTTTCCTCCCTCGCGCTCTCCTCTCCTCCCCGCCATCGCTTACGGTCAGATGCATTGATAGGATCCAGCGTGCTTGATTTCATCCGTTGCTTTCATTAACGTTGTTCTTCTCATTTAACTTTTTGATAGAAATGTTTGTTGGGAGAGAGAGACAGAGAGAGAAAGGGGTGGGGGTGGGGGGAGGGGGGATGGTGAGGGAGTTGGAGGTGTGGAGGGAGGGAGGGATGGGGGTGGGGTCGGATGGAAGGAGAGAGAGAGAGAAAGAAAGTGGGAGAGAGCGAGAGAAAGAGGTGTGAAGGAAGAGAGAGAGAAGGAAGGACAAAGGAATATAGAAAGAGTAAGAGAATAAGAGGGAAAGCGAAAGTTTTTCATTGATATTGTTTCAAGCATATTTTTCTCCTCTCTCTCTCTCTCTCTCTCTCTCTCTCTCCCTCTCCCTCTCCCTTTCCCTTCCTATCCCCCTCTTTCTCTCTATATATATCCCTCCCTCTCTCTCTCTCTCTCTCTCTCTCTCTCTTTCCTCACCTCACCTTTCTCTCCATCTCTCCATCTCCTCCCGTCTCCCCTCCTCACTCATCCTCGCTCCCTCCCTGGCCTCCCCTCCGCTATATATCTACGCGCACGAATTATTGACGTAATTATCCCCATAGCCAGATATTACCGTTATTCTTCAGCAGCAGCCGGACGTGAGAGGAAGACGATGAGGATAATTAATAAGAGAGAAGAACATCGTGGAAATGAGGAGCACGTGTGAGGGAGGGGAGGGAGGAGGGGTGGGGAATGGGGGGGAAGGGGAGGTGGAGGGGTGGGGAATGGGGGAGGGGGAGATGGAAGGGTGGGCAATGGGGGGAGGGGGAGGTGGAGGGGTGGGGAATAGGGGAGGTGGAGGGAAGGGAGATAGAGGAGGAGGGTGGAGATGGAGGGGAGGTGGAAGAAGGGGATGAGGAGTGGGGTAGGTGGAGTAGGAGAGGAGAATGGGGGGATGGGGAAGGTGGAGGAGGAGGGGGTAAGGATGACGAGAAAAGGGAAGGAGGGTAGGGGTAGCTGGAGGAGATAAGGATGGATGGTGGATAGAATGAGATGAAGCGGATAGGTGTGGAGGGGGGAGGAGAGAGGAGATGAGGAAGAGGAAAGGATAGGTGGAAAGGAAGGGGATAGATGTGGAAGAGAATGGGTGGGCAGGAGGGTAAGGGATAGACGGAAAGGAAAAAGGGATAGGTATGGAAAGGGAAGGAGGGAGAGAGAGTAAGGTAGAGGAAGAATAAAAAGGTAAAATAGCGAAACTTAGGTATGTGAAAAGGGAGACAGAGTAAAGTTGAAAGAGCGAAAGAGAAAAAAAGAAGAGCGAAAGTTAGGAGCGTTGAAGAGGGGGAGAGAATAAGGAGGAAGGAGGAGAGAAATACGAAAGAGAGGAAGATAGAAGACTGGAGAGGGAAAGAGAGTAAGTTTGAAAGAGAAGAAAGGAGAAGAGCAAAAGAGAATAAGAAGGGAAACCACGAAACAAAGAAGATGGAATAGAGCATCAAAAGAGATACATGTGGAAGAAGAGAGAAAAGACGAATGGTAGAAATTACTACATGAAAAGAAAAGAAAAGGAAATAACACACACACACAAAGGAGGAGCGAAAGAGGGAAACAGAGCATAGTGGATAAAGAGAAAGGAACAGAGGAAGGAAGGGAGAAGAAGAGATAAAATACTGTGATAAAGATGATATAAAAGAAGGAAAGTAATAAATAGAAGAGAATGAGACAGATAAGATGAAAGAATGTTGTTCTTTCTTTGAGGAATATTATTATATAAGCGGATAAGGGATTTTTTTTCTGCTAGCAGAGCGAAGAGAGTGGGTGGTTAGAATTGTGGATAAATGAGAGAGAAGACAGAAACCAAGAAGTAGAATCGCACACACACACACAAACACAGACACACAAACACACATAAACACACACACACACAAACACACACACACAAACACAGACACAAACACACACACACAAACACACACACATACACAGACACACACATAAACACACACACACACAAACACACACACACACACACACAAACACACACACACACACACACAAACACACACACACACACAAACACAAACACAGACACAATCACACACTCACAAAAAGCAGCCAAACCAAGACAAAGAGATCCCAGAAATGAAGATGGAGAGATGATGGGAGGAGGAGAAGGAGGGGAGAGAGAGAGAGAAGATGTAGAAGATGGAGAGAATAAACAGAGAGAGAGAGAGAGAGAAGGAGAAAGAGGGAGAGCAAGACCGTCAACCGACCAACTCCATGAGGAAAGAAAAGCGCTACTGTCTAATACGAATAAAAACAATAATAAGCCAAGGTCCGCAGGTCACTCGGATAACAAAGGGGAAGCAAAGGTCAGAGATGGTAAGCATTTGTGAGGGGAGGTCGGGATCAGCCGATCACTCACGTAGAGGGGAAAGCAGACGGGAGAGTGAGAGAGGAGGGGGGGGGATGAGAGAGAGAGAAAGAGGGGAAGAGAGGGGAGGGTGGGAAAGTAGACGAGAGTGAGAAAGAGAGAGAGAGAGAGGAGGGGGGAGATGAGAGAGAGAGAGTGGGGGGGGCGGAAGGGGGAGGGTTGTAGGGGAGAGAGAGAGAGAGAAGAAGAAGAAGAAGAAGAGAGGGGAGGGTGGGAAAGTAAACAAGAGTGAGAAAGAGAGAGAGAGAGAGAGAGAGAGGAAGAGAGGGGAGGGTGGGAAAGAAGACGAGAGTGAGAAAGAGAGAGAGAGAGAGGGAGGGGGGGGAGAGGAAAGGAGAGATAGAAGGTTTGAAAGGAGATGGAGGGGTATGGAAAGAAGATGGAGAAGGGGTAATTGAGGTGGGAGGAGTGGACGAGGGGAAAAGGAGAATGGAGGGACAAAGGGCAAAGGGAACGAGAGGAAGAGGGAGAAAGAGAGGTGGGGAGAGACAAAATGAGTAGAGGAGAAGAAGCGGGAGAATAAGAAAAGAGGGGGAGAGAGAGAGAGAGAGAGAGAGAGAGAGAGAGAGAGAGAGAGAGAGAGAGAGAGAGAGAGAGAGAGAGAGAAAGATAACAGGAGGGAGAATGAGAGAGAGAGCACGAGAGGGGGAGAATGAGAAGCAGCAGACGATAGGGGGAGAATGAGAAGCAGCAGACGATAGGAGGGGAAAAGGAAGATAAAAATGAAAGAAAGAAAGAAAAGTCGAAGAAAGAGGTAGCAAAGTAGGGAAAAATTGAGGTAGAGAGATAGAGAGAGGAACGAGAAAGGGGCAAAGGGAAAAAAAAGACGAAAGAGAAGAGGGAGGGAGGAAGAAAGGAGGGTGAGAGGAAAGGGCATAGGAGAGCAAAAAGAACAAGGCAAAGAGTAAATAAATCGTGACAATAGGGGCTAACAAAGAGGGAACATAAAGTGAGAAAAAGGTTGAAAAGTGGGGAAAAATAACGTATGGTCTGAAGAGAGTAAATGAAAAAGAGTAAACGAGGTATGGAAGAGATGCTGTGTTCAAAATGTGACTTATGTAAGAGGCCATAAAGCCTAAGGTTCATGAAAGGGACTCGGTGTATGTACAGTCTATTTATTTAGTTTGTGTTGATGAGACTTAGATATAGATATAGATAACTGATATATATATATATATATATATATATATATATATATATATATATATATATATATATGATAATTATGTGGAGAGATACCACATGTACGTTTCCTTTATACATGATTGAATGTGACATAACACACACATACACATTCCCTCAAGAACGTAGAATGAAAATAGAGGATTATTGCTTGTATGTCTGTCTTTCATTATTAGAAATAACATACACGTTTCTACAGATAAATAAGTATCGACATTAAGTTTAGTCACGTATAAGAACACCTGCATAAAGATAAATAGTTCTGTGTTAATATTGCATCATCTGTTCCGCTTATATACGCAGGCATTACTGCTTGATCTACTTCACTTTTCATTATTCTATGTATTTATTTATTTTGTCTACCATACGATCGTAATTTACCATCCAGGAGATGTTACGACTACCTTTCTTGTTATGTTTTCTGACTACCAGGTTGTCTGCCGTTCGTTAGACATATTCTACTACCGTTATCTATTTATGTTCTTGTGGTCTTTCGTATCCCCCCCCCCCTCCGCTTTCCTTTCTTCTCTACTCTTTTATTTCCTCTCTTTTTCCCTATTTTTCCCCCACTCTTTTGATTTACTCTCTTGCCTCTTACTCCACAATTTCACAACACTGATCCTCAGTCAGACCTTCATCACTCCTTTTGCTTCTAAATTACTCCTCCCTCACTCCTCTAATTCCTACTCCTCCCCCTCCTCCTCCACCCCCCACCCGTCCTCCTCTCCAACACACGACCTCCACCATTTTCCTTCTCCATCAATTCAATTCTTTCTCTCCCGTGAACCTTACTTCTTCCCCCTCCCCCCTCTCTCTCTCCCTCTCTCTAGCATCCCCCTCTCTGTCCCCTTCACCTCAACCCTCCCCCCCCCCCGACCTTACTCCACCCCCCTTCCTTCCTTCACCCTCCCCCCTCTTCCTCCTTCTCCCCCACCCCTCCCCCCATCATCTCCTTCATCTCCCCCCTTTCCCCCCTCCCCCCCCTATCACACACCCAGCAATATCACTTCATCTTGGCTTGTGTCATGAGTAAGCGATCATGCCACTATCCCCCCATTCCCCCACTATCCCCCCTCCCCCCCATCCCCCCACCTTGGGCTGAGTCAGGCGCTGAGTAGAGTGAATGAGTTAATGTTACGAGTAGCTTCTCAGCCGGTGATAAGAATGCCGCCATTGTGTTCGGAGATGTCCTGCGATGGCTGATAGGCCTTCGCTCTCTCTCAAGATGGGATCCCGCTCGCTCTCTCTCTCTCTCTCTCTCTCTCTCTCTCTCTCTCTCTCTCTCTCTCTCTCTCTCTCTCTCTCTCTCTCTCTCTCTCTCTCTCTCTTTCTCTCTCTCTGACTATCTATCTATCTATCTATCTTTCCTTTTATCTCTTTCTTTCACACGCTCTCTCTCTCTTTATATATATATATATATATATATATATATATATATATATATATATATATATATATATATATATATATACATATGTGTGTGTGTGTGTGTGTGTGTGTGTTATATGTATGCATATATATACATACATGTATATACATACATATATATATATATATAATATATATATATATATATATATATATATATATATATATGTGTGTATATATATATATATATATATATATATATATTTATATATATATAAATATATATATATATACATATAATATATATATACATATATACACACACACACACACACACACACACACACACACACACACACACACACACACATATATATATATATATATATATATATATATATATATATATATATAATTCTCTCTCTCTATCTATCTCTCTTCTCTTTAAATCTCAATCTCCTTTCATTTTCTATTTTTCTTCATATTCTACGTTTTTTCCCACTCGCCTTTATTTCTTTTCTCTCTCCCTTTTCTCTTTTTTTCTTCATCCGAAGAAGAATAACAAGTGTCTATTTCTCTCATTCTCTGTCTATCATATTGTCAAGTAAAAGAATATAATTGCAAGTTATTTTTCATGTTTTTATAATTGCTTCGACTTCAAAGCTATTGATACTGTGATTTTTTATATCCTTATTCTTATTCTTATTGTTATCCTTAATTCGACTGAGTCGCTCTATTTTTTGTGCAATTATTCTATGCAATTATGTTATTTTATCAATTGAGTCCTCAAATTTCTTGGGACTGCCTTAGCTTCTTTTCATCTTTTTATTCCCTTTACTAGATTTAAAAGGGATATTTTCTCTTCATTTCTGTTCTGTAAATGTCGTGTTTTCTTTATGTTTTTTCCGCTCGTATCAATATCAACTTTCTGAAAGTCATCGTACATTTTAATCCTTACGACTTCCGCCATTTATGTCATCATCTTCAATAAAGAAAAAATCTATCCGCTATTCATCAAAAGATATATTCAAGAATTGAAGTAAAAGAAAAAGATACGATTTTCATCATGGAGAAAGGGTAATTTTTTTTTTTTTTTTTTTTAGTTTTTTTTTTTCTTTTTCTTTTTTTTACGTACCCAAGAATGCGGAGTCACTTTTGTGGATTTTTTTTATATATATATTTTGCATCTTGTTAGCGAAAACCCCTCCAATATCTTCTGTTTTTATAACTTGTTTATTTCTTGGAATATACAGCAGTAAGATTTCAAATTGACTTCCCTTACTAAAGGATAATAATAATGATGATATGATACAATGATGTTAACAATAATAACAATAAAGCTAACAAGGATAACAAAAACAACAAAAACGATAATAATGAAAATGATAATGATGACAATACTAATGATAACAACAACTATCCTACTAACAATGATAACGATAATAACTACAATAATAACAAATACTAGTATTAGTAATAAAAATAATAATAATAACGAAGACAATAAGAACAACAACAACATCCATAAGGAGCTGAAAAAATAAAATAAAAAATATTAAAAATATATATATATATATTTCATCAGTGCAAAGCCTCGTCCGAATTTACAGGCCGATTCTGACTCGTATGACCGACACGAGAACTTTCCTTGTCGGGCTCCAAACTGCTCCTCCAGGACTCGAAGAAAGTCATACGGGTCTTCACTGCATCCTTGGTGATTATCCTGTTATGTACCATGTTTATAAAGTTCCTCTCTTCGCCTTCTACAGGTACATATCTATCATATCTATCTAGTTATATATATTCTCTCTCTCTCTCTCTTGGCCTTTCTCTCTCTTTCTCTCATACACATACACTCTTTCTTTTTCTATCTCTTTCTTCTCTCTCTCTCTCTCTCTCTCTCTCTCTCTCTCTCTCTCTCTCTCTCTCTCTCTCTCTCTCTCTCTCTCTCTCTCCTTGTCCCCTTTCTCCCCTCCTTTCTTTTGCATTTTACATGTTGGTTAGAGAGTCCTCCTCACAAGCTCTATTGTTCAGCTTGTGCAATTCTTCTCCTGGTGTGTCCATTTATACTCCTTCCCGGCGTCTTGCCCCTCCCCTCCCCCCCCTTCCCCTTTCCCATCTTCTTTTTTTTCTCTCTTTTTTTCCCCTCTCTTCGTCCCTCTCTCCCTTTCTCTCTCCCCTTCTGCACACAAGAGTTCCAGTATCCCCTCGTGTCTCCGTGTGTGCTGACCGTCCCATCCAAACCTTCCAATGCAGGCTCTCTCGGTGAACTTAGGCATCCCCTTAGGCATCTTGTGTGTTTTCCTTTCCCCACCGGACAGTCCGGCAGCGGCGTCTCCTCTCTTCCCCAAACCGTCATACGTCTTCATCCTTATTTCCTCCGAGATATCGTGGCTTTCCCTCTTTCCCCCCGATACGTAGAATAGCATCCTTCTTCACCCCCCCTCCCCCTCCCACCTCCCCATCCCCTCCTCAAGACGTCCTGACCAGTAGCGACGACTCCGCCCCCTCATCCCCGCCATCCCCGTACCCCTTCCTTTACCCTCGTCCCGATCCTTTCCCCGTCCCCCGTCCCCCCTCCCAACCCCCATCCTCCAAACACACCACCTCCCATCCCCTACTCCCAGACTCCTCCACCCACAATGTCCAGCAGGACGCCCCTCCTCCTCCTCCCCCTCTACCTCCTCCTCCTCCTCCTCCTCCCCCCCTGCCGCCCTTCCCATACACCCCCCTCGACGACCAGCGGTCACAATGACCACACGACAACGCGGATGAATGATCGGCCGCGGGGTCGGACACGCCGCCGCCGAGATTTGCTTGGAAAAGACCGATTTGTTTACGATTGCGTGACGGCGGCGGACGCGAGGTGCTGAGCCGAGCGCGAGTCTCCGATGTCTAATTGGGTGATTTGGCGAACCGGACGGAGGTGGCCGAGGGCTGTCGGTGGCCGAGGGCTGTCGGTGGCCGAGGGCTGTCGGTGGCTGAGGGCTTCGGTCGGCTGTTCATTCGATTGGTAGTTGCTACGTTATCCCGAAGAGAGAGGAGAGAGCGTTGTTGTTTGGCTGCGATTCGATTTGAACATTGCTTGTTCACACTCACTCCTTTGTTATATGTGTATGTATATATGTAATCCGTATGCGTATACGGGATCCTTTGAGGGTTATATTGCCCGACTGATATTTATTTCCCTTTTCAAATGTTGCGCGTATGGGACCCGTTGGAGATTGGAAAGCCCCGAAGAAAGAATCTCTGACGGTGTTGGGTCACCGTCTTAAGATTTCGAGTCCCTTTGTAGAGGCAGGAAGGAGAAACAAGGGGCGCGCGGGACAAAGACGAGACCTGGATGGCTGTCTTCATAACTTCGCTTGTTCTCGAGACGTTATCAAAAGGTTACGTTGGTTAACATCTTAACAGCGGGCTAAATTTACCGAGGGATTCACGGATCGGATGATTCATAATGTCCGGGATTGTCAAATTGCAAGTCGTATTGCACACGTAAAAGGAAGTATATTCCACTTTGATATGTTGGCGATGCCCTTAAATATGCCCTCTTGTGTATGCCCTCCTCGCCCTGGCCATCACTTAAGGTCCCAATCAGCGTTGATGCAGAGAACACAAAAGAACCTCGCCCCCCCCCATTACCCCACACAGCTCTCCCACAATCGGCCAAACTATCTCGAGGTCTAATTGGGGTAACTGAAGTGTCTCTACCACCATCGGTTCGCAAGGACCTGAACCACCTACCGCCATGGCCCTTGGATGGTATTTTAACATCGGGACAAGCATGACCACTCTTCTTACCACATGCTTCATCATTACTCCATGACCAGTGCTCACACACGCACCAGAGTTATTTATATATCTACCGGGTCGCCCATCCTCCCACGC
>NW_028234416.1:31989449-31991949 GCF_977035675.1 Penaeus japonicus | reverse complement strand
CAAGACCTCCAGCGTCCCAAAATAAACGCGAGACACTGTAACCTGAACAAAAAGAACACAATAAGAACAGACAGACAAGCAATTATGTTCCACTTGTTATGAGATAAGGAACATTTGTCAGTAAGGAAGCTCAGCAACTTCAGCGAATAGGAATAAAATGTAAAATGAAAAAAATATATAATTCAAGGGTATTATTCAGCAACTCGTAACACCTGGTATATATTTATTTGATGTTGATGAACTGACAGACACTGAATCAAGGGGCGAATTGAAGTCAAGCGAGTTAGAGAATATAGTGAGACTGAGACGGGAATAGATAAATCAAGAGAGAGTAAGAAAGAGTAAGAAAGAGAGAGAAAGAGAGAGAGAGAGTAAGAGAGACAGATAGCGAAAGAGAGAGAGAGAGAGAGAGAGAGAGAGTAAGAGAGACAGATAGCGAAAGAGAGAGAGAGAGAGAGAGTAAGAGAGACAGATAGCGAAAGAGAGAGAGAGAGAGTAAGAGAGACAGATAGCGGAAGAGAGACAGATAGCGAAAGAGAGAGAGAGTTAGAGAGAGAGAGAAAACGATAACTAGCTAGATAAATGCAGAGAACGAGAGCAAGGGCAGAGCGGAGAGAAGAGGTCATGTATGATAACCGCGCATCCCAACTGGTCCAGCTTGCAAAGCCTGCAACAAAGGCTCCGTCTGCAACCTCCGCCGCGTGTTCTTGGCCGATAAATCGAGCAGAGTCGTGAAATGCACGCTGATAATGTCACCTTCTTCAAACAGGATTTACTCGAACTAATGCACTATTTAACTTTGTCCTCATCAGGATCACGCTTGTTAGTGAGTGAGAGAGAGAGAGACAGAGGAAGGAGGGAGGGGAGGGAAGGAGAGAGAGAGAGAGAGAGAGAGAGAGGGAAGAGGGAGGGGAGGGAAGGAGAGAGAGAGAGGGGGGGGAGGGGAGGAAGGAGAGATAGATAGATAGATAGATAGATAGATAGAGAGAGAGAGAGAGAGAGAGAGAGAGAGAGAGAGGAAGGATGGAGGGGAGGGAAGGAGAGAGAGAGAGAGATAGAGAGATAGACAGAGAGAGAGAGAGAAAGAGAGATAGATAGAGATACATAGATAGATAGATAGAGAGAGAGAGAGAGATCCTCTTCTGAATTTGATTTAGATTTAGAGAGAGACCTTTTTCATGTCCTTATTCAAAGTTCTCCAGTATGAACAAAGAAACAGACAGACAACGTTACTCTCATGTTCAACATTGAAATAGATTAAAAAAAAAAATAGTTACACTTTCGAACAAAGCCGTTGTCACAGGAAGTTCCATTACTGAACTATCTTAGAGAATTGACTTTATAGCTGATATATCCTCTAATCAAAGCAATTTTTTCGCCCGAGCAAAATTACGCCGTTGATAATATTGCGAGACGCATCCTCGACTTGAGATAAGAAAAAGCATTCCTTCGAAGGATTCCGGTATGATAATTTCTTAGTGTTTTAAGACAGCCTCTTAGATCACGGGTATTAACACGTCCGGTCTTTGATAATGGTGATAACCCTTCTTGTTAATCTCGTTCTAGTGTGCACAGGCTTGCAGTTAAGTACCGGTGTACACTGGTCCAAAATGCATTGTTTACGTATCATCTATTTAACGTGCATGTTTACTTCTTCTTTTTTATAAATGTAGTATTGTTTTTATTTTTTGCTATTGTTTTTATCGTCATTATCATAATGACGATGTTGATTATTATTATGATGATTGCTATTAGTATCATTAGTATTATTATTTTTATTATTATTATCATTATTATTGTTATCATTATCATCATCATTATTTTTATTATCCTTTTCCTTACTATCATTATCATCATCATCATTGTCATTATCATTATTGTTATTATCATCATTGTCATTATCATTATTATCATTATTGATCTTATTATCATTACCTTCATTATTATCATCACTATCGTTATCATTATCATCATCATCATTACCATAATTATAATTATCATTACCATCATCATCATTATCATTACTACCACTATTATCACAATCACCACCATCACGTTAGGACAAGGAACAGATGTAAGAGACCTGGGGAAAAAAAATACCCCGTTTTATATGCATTTAACCTCCTCGTTAACGATACGCCATTATCAATGACCACTCACCCCCTACCCCCCAAGCCCCTCCCCACCCCCACCCCACCCACACCCACACCCCTTCCATTAAAAGGAAGAAAATAAAAGGCAGATGAATCACCCGTGCCCGCATTCTGTGCCGGACTGGTCATCTGCTGCACCGGGACCCCAGTCTTAGCCCGGTAGTCCGCTGGCGGCCGATTGTTCCAGCTTATTATTATCATTTATCAGCTGATCTCTTTCTCTTTCTCTCCGTCTCTCTCTTTCTCTCTCTCTTGGGTTGTGTTTTTCTCTCTTTCTCTCTCTGTCTGTTTGTCTGTCTCTGTGTCTCTCTCAATCTCTCTCTCTCTGTCTCTCTCTCTCTCTTATT
>NW_028234416.1:31984449-31986949 GCF_977035675.1 Penaeus japonicus | reverse complement strand
ACGCATTGGTCACAGCGGCGGTGCATGCCTGGGCTGTGTATGTTGAATGTATGTCTTATGTGTGTGTGTAACTCTGTGTATGTATGTATGTATGTATGTGTGTCTGTGTGTGTAGGTTTGGGTTTGGGTGTGTGTGTGTACCTTGCTGATATTCTCTCGTGATGTATTCCACGCACTCGAGACTTTAACCAAAAAAAAGAGAGAGAGAAAAAAAAAGAAAAAAGAAAAAAAAAAGAGAAAAAAGATAAATATTAAGACACGTGTAAGGTCTACTTTATAGATATAGCCTTCACTCTCCAGGTCTTTTGCGAGTTTGAGACTAATCATTATGCACTTAAAAGAGAGGATTTATTTAGTCATGTATTTTGTTCATGATGTTTTTGTTTTCTTGTTCTGAAGAACTTCCTTGTGACTTGAAGGAGTTAAGTTATTTATTTCTGATCTTTATTACATAATGAGTCACTAGGTGTGAAGATTATATAAATCGTTAGACATGTTTGTAACTTGTTTTTTTTTCATATATATTATGTATAGGTTTTGTTGTATAATGTAGGGAATCATTAATCTTTCATTGAAATGGTTGATGTGAATTCGTGAATATGTTAAACACTAAGACATAAAGTTTAAAGTTCGGTGATCCATCCTCCCATATATCTATCTTTCTATCTATCCACCAATCTATCTATCTATATCTCCCTATCTATCAACCCATCTATCGAACTTATCTACCTAGTTCATTACCCTGTACATCCATTCACAAGCCCAGCCCAGCCAAACCCAGCCCAGTCCAGCCCAGCCAAGCCTAGCCAAACCCAGCCCAGCCAAACCAAACCCATCCCAGCCCAGCCCAGCCCAGCCCAGCCCAGCCCAACCCAACCCAACCCAACCCAGCCAAGCCAAGCCATCAGTCTATTTGGGTAGAAAGACGGCGAGCCAGCATGGCCACACTTAAACTGCAGTTCACATTGTCGAGCTGTCGAGCGCGGTAACCTCACTGCATTGGTCCGGGTAGTTGCCGAATGGTCGAGTATTTGGACAAATTTATTCGTCCTCCAAAACAACCCCTCCACCCCCTTCTACCCCCCACCTTTCCCCTTCCCCTCTTTGTCTCGTCTCCCCCTTCCCCTCTTTGCCCCTTCTCTCCCTTCCCCTCCCTGTCTCCTTTCCCCCTTCCCCTCTTTGTCCCCTCTCTCCCCTTCCCCTCCTTGTCTCCTCTCCCCTTCCCCTCCTCTCTTTATCCCCTCTCTCTCTTCCCCTCCCCTCTCCCCCTTCCCCTCTTTGTCCCCTCTCCCCCCTTCCCCTCCTTGTCCCCTCTCCTCTCTCCCTCCCCCTCCCCTCTTTGTCCCCTCTCTCCCTCCCCTCTTTGTCCCCACTCCTCCTTCCCATCCCCCTCCCCTCTTTGTCCCCTCTCTCCCTTCCCCTCCCCTCTCTCCCTTCCCCTCCCCTCTTTGTCCCCTCTCTCCCTTCCCCTCCCCTCTTTGTCCCCTCTCCCCCTTCCCTGTTCTTTTGCTCTACCTTTTCTAATGCTACTTCCTTTTAATTTCATCTACCTTCTCTTTTCTCTCCTTTTCGCTGTTCTTCGTTTTTTTCCACCTTATCTTTCTCCACTTCATCATCATCTTTTTCTCCACATCCTCCTTCCCCTCCTCCTCCACCTCCTTCTTGACTTTCTATTCATTACTTTAATCTCTTTCCTCCTCCCATTCCTCTTTCTACTCCTTCAGTATCACCGCCTATCCTCCTACTCCTCTTTCTTCTCCTCCTCTTCCTTCTCCTTTTACTTCTACTTCATCTACTACACCGTCCCCTCTACCTCCCTCCCTTTTCTTCCTCCACCTCCATATCCCCCCCTCCTCTAACCCCTCTCCTTTCTTCCTGCACCTCCATATCCCCCTCCACCTCCCTCTCCTTTCTTCCTGCACCTCCATATCCACCTCCACCCCCTCTCATTTCTTCCTCCACCTCCACCTCTACTTCCACCTTCCTCTCCTTTCTTCCTCCACCTCCATATCCCCCTCTACCTCCACCTCCATATCCACCTCCACCTCTACTTCCACCTCCCTAGCCTTTCTTCCTCCACCTCCACCTCTACGTCCACCTTCCTCTCCTTTCTTCCTCCACTTCTACTTCCACCTCCCTAGCCTTTCTTCCTCCACCTCCACCTCTACGTCCACCTTCCTCTCCTTTCTTCCTCCACCTCTACTTCCACCTCCCTCTCCTTTCTTCCTCCACCTCCATATCCCCCTCTACCTCCACCTCCATATCCACCTCTACCTCCACCTCCACCTCTACTTCCACCTCACTCTCCTTTCTTCCTCCACCTCCATATCCCCCTCCACCTCTACTTCCACCTCACTCTCCTTTCTTCCTCCACCTCCATATCCCCCTCTACCTCCATCTCCATATCCACCTCTACCTCTACTTCCACCTCCCTCTCATTTCTTCCACCACCTCCACCTATACTTCCACCTTCCTCCCCTTTCTTCCTCCACCTCCACCT
>NW_028234416.1:31965028-31975028 GCF_977035675.1 Penaeus japonicus | reverse complement strand
GGGAGATAAAAAAAAAAGACAGACAGAAAAAGAAAGAATAGAGCGTAGGGGAGGATAGAGGAGAGATGAAGAAGGGAGAATAGCAGGAAGAAGGATAGGGAAGAAGGGGCAAAAAAAGGAGAGGGAAAGAGGATAAAGGAAGCTAACACGGTATCATTCTTCACGCAGTTTAAATTGATCGCGCTTAATGTCGTTGCATTTTGCCGTATGAATAATCTGAGGGCCGCATACGGAACCCCTTGAGAACATTTGTATAATCTTATTGCATCGATATCCTGCAATGTTGCACAAGTAAATATGTTGCGCGCGTAGAAGGCCACCATAAATGATAAGTCCCTGAACTATAAATCTATAATTGGAAAATGCGTAATCAATGGAAATGTATAATATATATATAAAATAGAGATAGAGATGTGGCAAATGGGCTGCAATCAACACCGTCGATGAATATTGCACGGGTCAGTAAAGCAAACAAACGTGAATTATAGACAACACTTCGATTGTGCCTTGTATCTGCCACGAAGGTAATTGCCATATGGCGAGGGTTGCCACGGAGCCAAACGACCCCTTCCCATGAACTGTTTTCAAAGACTCGAAAACATGGCACCTCGAGGCACTCACTTCCCGCATACCAAGGGAAGGGAGTAAGAAGAAGCGTTAGAGAAAAAAGACAATAGAAAAATGTCCGATTTTGTGGTATCGGGTTTGGGAGAAAGGGGGGAGGGAGGGGGAGAAGGGGGAGGGAGAGGGGGAGAAGGAGGAGGGAGGGGGAGAAGGGGAGAGGGAGAAGGGGGGAGGGAAAGGAAAAGGGAGATGGTGTGTGTGTGTGTGTGTGTGTGTGTGTGTGTGTGTGTATGTCATATCTTTATTGGTTTAACTATGTATTTATCTACTGTTCATATCTATCTGTATCTATTTATCTATACACCTCCTTCAATACACACACATATGTATATATATATATATATATATATATATATATATATATATATATATATATATATATATATATATATACATATATATACATATATATATATACATATATATGTATATATATACATATATTTATATATATATATATATATATAAATATGTATATGTGTATATATATATATATATATATATATATATATATGTATGTATATGTATATATAAGTATATATATCTATATATATATATATATATATATATATATATATATATATGCGTGTCACGATAATTACAATTAATTAACGTAACCGTATATAAATAAATACAATTATCTATATACAAAATATGAATACTAGCGAATGTAAGGTGTGACTGCTGTATGGTCGAGTAAAAGGTGGTTATCCTCGTTAGTATATGTAAATATTCCCGCGAGTAAGAAAGCTTGACATAACTAGCAAATGTCTTATTGGCCGTAGCAACTTTCTTAGGCCTAAGCGACTGCATAGGAAGGGAGATCGCTGTTCACCACCGGCTGAAAAGGACGTGCTTTGGACCCTTTTGGCTGCTTTGTCATTAGAAAATCCAGATACAGATATATCTATATCTATCTATCTATCTATATATATATGCACAAGTGCTTATTAACTAAGTAACGAAACTATATGATAAATAACTGAGTACTGAACTTATAAGGCTTGAATTGTGCAGTGCGAACTTTGAAATGATTCGGGATACGTGACTGAGTATTGTGAAATAAGTAAATATCGGTGAAATGACTACTTTGAAATGACTTTGTGAAGTGACTGTGCTACTATAGTGATAGGATTACCATGTAATGCGAAAGGTGAGTGAGTGGGGTGATTGTGTAGGGCATCATTCATTAAATGATAATGTATTGTGTGCATAATGAATAATAAATTTATTTCTTGCATTTATCTTTCCGTTAATTATAAATCGTCAGTGGCTCGCAGTTTCCTTAAAAAAATAAATCAAGAAGAAAGTAATATTGCAATCACACGGGTTATATGGAACAAGTGATAAATATATTCCATTATAATTAACTGCTCTGAAATAAACATGAATTACTGAGTAAGAGTGTGACAATATATATATATATATATATATATATATATATATATATATATATATATATATATATTCATATCTGTGTGTGTGTTTGTGTGTGTGTGTTTGTGTGTGTGTTTGTGTGTGTTTGTGTGTGTTTGTGTGTGTGTGTGTGTGTGTGTGTG
This sequence comes from Penaeus japonicus, assembly GCF_977035675.1. NCBI lineage: Eukaryota > Metazoa > Arthropoda > Malacostraca > Decapoda > Penaeidae > Penaeus > Penaeus japonicus. The sequence goes on along the minus strand of NW_028234416.1, from coordinate 31,972,845 downwards.
TGTGTGTGTGTCTGTGTGTGTGTGTCTGTGTGTGTGTGTGTTTGTATACGCACACGCACTTAAAGATAGTCACTCACTGTAACTAATGATATATCGAATAAATCTCAATGTGTTTACCTATTTGTTTACCGATTTCTTTGTTTAATTTCGCGTACCTTTTTTTTCTTCTTCTTCTTTTAGAAAGAAAGACTTTGAGACGAAACGGAAAAGTGGATTCAAATGTTGCCTAATCGAATCAGTACCCGAGGGAGGGGGGAGGGGGGGGCGGTTAAAGTGGATATACAAGATCTAGTGTCTCTCCTCTCCTCTCTTCTACTTCATCTTCTTCTTCTTCTTCCATGTCTTCTTTTTCTTCTTCTCCTTTTCCTTCTTCTTCTTCTTTTCCTTCTTCTCCTTCTCCTTTTCATTCTTCTTCTTCTACGTCTCCTTCTTCATCTCCTTTTCATTCTTCTTCTTCTACGGCTCCTTCTTCTCCTTCTTCTTTTTCTTCTTCTCCTTCTTTTTCCTCTTCTCCTTCTTCTCCTTTTCATTCTTCTTCCTCTTCTACGCCTCCTTCTTCTTCTACGTCTCCTTCTTCTCCTTCTCCTTCTTCTTCTTCTTCTTCTTCTCCTTCTTGTTCTCCTTTTCCTTCTTCTTGTGCTTCTTCGTCATCAACTGTTTTATTTTTTATTCAGTTTATTATCTTCTTTTTTTGTTTTTCTTCTTCTTCTTCTTCTATATCTTTTCGTACGTCATCTTTTTATTCTTGGTCTTATTTTTGTTCTTCTTCGTATCCAAATTATCATCATGATCATTATTATCATTATCAATGTTATCGTGATTATTATTATTGCGATTATTGTTGTTATCATCATCATAATTATTATTATTATCATCATCATTATTATTATCATTATTATTATTACTATTATTATTATCACCATTTCTATTATTACCATTATCATTATCATTAGCACTATCCTCCTTCTCCCTCCCCTCTTCCTCCTCCCCTTCCCCCTCCCCTTCCCCCTCCTCCTCCTCCTCCACCTCCCCCGCCTCCTCCTTCTCCACCTCCTACCCCTCTTCCTCCTCCCCCTCTTCCCCTTTCTCCCATTCCCCCTCCCCCTCCCCCTCCTCCTCCTCCTCCACCTCCACCACCTCCTCCTCCTCCACCTCCACCACCTCCTCCTCCTCCTCCTCCTCCTCCTCCTCCTCCTCCTCCTCCTCCTCCTCCTCCTCCTCCTCCTCCTCCTCCTCCTCCTCCTCCTTCTCTTCTTCTTCTTCTTCGTGTGCGTCTCGAGAAAAGACCGTGTTTGATTAATCATGACTAATACGAGATCCACGAAGCACGGTGTAGATCGATCACCTTTTAGACTCGCGCAGTGCAGCGAATACGGGAGAATAGAAGGAGAGAGAAATGTAGAAGAGAAGTGATAGGAAATGTGAGTGACGAAAAGAGAAAAGGGAGGAAGGTAGAGAGAGATAGATAAAGAGGGGGAGAGAAAGAAAGAGAGAGAGAGAGAGAGAGAGAGAGAGAATAATGGAAATTTGTGAAGGCTATTTTCTCTCCCTGTCCTCTTCTCTTCTCATTCCCCCCCCCCCCCCCCCCTCCCTCTCTCTCTCCCTCTCCTAATTCTCTCCCAACTTCCCCTTCCCCCCCCCCTTTTCCTCTCCCTACCTTCCTCTTCCTCCCCCCTCTCTCCTTCCTACCTCTTCCCTTCCCTCCTCTACCCCATCCCTACCTCCCTGCTATCCTTCCCTCCTTCCCTCCCTCTCTCCCTCCCTCCCATCCCACCTACTTCCCCATATTCCATCCTTCCTTCCTTCCCTCCCTCCCTCCGCCCTCCCTCCCTCCCTCCCACTTCCCTTATCCCATCCCCTTCCTCCTCCTCCCCCCACTCCTCTTCCCCTCCTTCCCTCCCTCCCCCCACACCTTTTCCCCTCCCTCCCTCCCTCCCTCCTTCCCTTATCCCATCCCCTCCCTCCTCCTCCCCCACACCTTTTCCCCTCCCTCCCTCCCTCCCTCCCACTTCCCTTATCCCATCCCCTTCGTCCTCCCCCCACACCTCTTCCCCTCCCTCCCTCCTTCCCTCCCTCCTTCCCTCCCCCACTTAACCGCAAGCAAAGAGTCACACATGTCAAGCAAATCAAGGCAGAGTCAGCAAGAGTGAAGTCGGCCATCTTGGCTCCGGCTAATGGCGGGAGAAAAACGGGAAATATACATTGGAGATGATGAAGAAAAGGGTAATAACATGAGAGAAGAGGAGAAGAGGAGGAGGTAGAGGGGGGAGGAGGAGAGAAGGAGAGGTGGAGGGGAGAAGGAGAGGAGGAGGTAGAGGGGGAAGGAGGAGGAGAAAAGTAGAGGAGGTGGTGGAGGGGGGAGGAGGAGAAAAGGAGAGGTGGAGGGGAGAAGGAGAGGAGGTGGAGGGGAGAGGAGGAGAGGAGAGAAGGAGAGGAGAAGAGGAGGAGGGGGAGGAAAAGGGGAAGGATTAGTAGGAGGAAACAGAGGACGAGTAAGGGTTTAGATAGATGGAGAGCGCTAAGAGAGTGAGGTAACAAGGGTGATGGAGGAAAAGGAGGAGGGAGGAAAGAGGTGGTGAGGTAATATAGAGACTAGGAGTAGAAGGAGGAGGAAGGGGAGATAGAGAACAGAACAAGAAGACGAATGAGGTGAGGTAAAGTAGATACGATTAGGAGGAGGCAGTAGAAGAGAAGGAGGAATGAGGTGGTCGGGTGGGAAGAGGAGGAGGAGGGAAGCAAGAGGAGGAAGAGGGAGGAGCGAAGGAATTGAGGAAAAGGGAGGGGCAGAGAGAGGAAGGTCGAAGACGTACCGCAGACTTCGCCTTAATAACCTCATTCCTGGTACGTAAATGGTAGGACTGGGTGGGTAGGGGGGGGGGCATAAGGTACGTCTTGAGGTACACGACGATAAGAAGGGAAAAAAATGAGAAATAAATAAATGAGAAACGAAGGAGAAAAAGGTGAAGAAGGAAGATAACGAGAGGCATTGAAGTCACAAGAGAAGAGAGAATTGAAGAAAAAGGGAAAGTGTACGATACGGATTGAAAAAAAATAAAGACCCGAGAATTAAGAAGAGGAAGATAAACATGCATGATTAATATAGGAAGAGAGATAACAGGTGAGGTATATAAAAAAATGATACATAATGCAATATAGAACGGACAGATTGGGATGTCAAGTGAACAATCGCTTATACTTTCCGAGAAAAGAAATGTATTTTTGTGTGTAGACAATCAGTCAACGTACATATTAATTGAGAACAGGTATGTTTCAGCTCGTGCGCTGTACGTAGACCAAGGGATTAGTTTGAAGGCTGTGCATGATCCAAGCATCACAAAACGCACATACTAACACTCAGGTTCACACCTATATACGCATATGAACACACACACACACACACACACACACACACACACACACACACACACACATACACTCACACACACACATATACACACACACACACACACGCACATACACACACACACATACATACACATACACACATATACATACACATACACACACATACATACATATGTATATATATGTATATATATATGTATATGTATATATATATATATATATATATATATATATATATATATATATATATATATATATATGTATATATATAAACACACACAAACACACACACATACACATATATATATATATATATATATATATATATATATATATATATATATATATATATATATATATATAAGAAAACCAAATGTCAAGATCCAGCCACCAGCAGTTAGCCATAAGTACCGAAACCTCCCCTGCCAGCCCGACATGGGTGAGCCTGGCGCCCCCTACGGATTCTGAACCGATAACAGGCGATCCAAGTACCTTTGGTGACGGTTGGGGATATTTCGTATTCTTATCGCCTCTAATTTATTGGTTGCACTTTAACTGCTGTTTGCTAACACATGTATTTGATGAGTTCGTAGGTTATGCAGGATTTCGGGAAGGAGTGGGTAAGGTGAACGTCCCTTTTTCTCGTTTTTTTTATCCTTAAACTTCCCATTCCCTCCGAGGAAAAAAAAGGAAGAACGATCATAACAACAAAAAAAGACCTCCCGAAACAAGAGAGCATCGCGAACCCGCGAATCCCAAACGGTACCTGCGGTTAGCTTTGGCATCCCTCCCTGCATATATCGCTCATTTGCATATATAACTACATCGCCTACCAGCACTCATTAGATCAGCCCTACAGATTTGGGAGGCGTCATTAGAATAAATATGCACTTGAAGGATGGGAAGCATGTTTTGACGCATTGGTCTCCCGCGCCGAGCACAACGGACGGAGAAAGTCGGCGAGCCCGGAACAGCCGAGGGGGCGGGGCCTAGGGCGGGATGGGCGGAGCCTTATTATTATTATCATTATCATTATTGGTATGGTTGTTATTCTTATTGTTATTATCATTGTTGGTTTTGTTGTTGTTGTTGTTATTGTTATTGTTATCATCATTGTCATCATCTTTATTTGTATTTTTTTTCTAAATGTTATTATGATTATAGTTATAATGATAACAATAATTATAATCATTGTTATTATTATTATTATTATCATTATTAGCATCATTATTATAATCTTTAAAGATAATATCATTATCATATTTTCTGAAAAATAACATCATCATTAGTATCATTATCATCATTTTACTATTATTATTATTTTACCATTATCATAATTATTATCATTAATGTTATTATTATTATCATTGATGTTATTATTATCATCATTGATGTTATTATTATCATCATTGATGTTATTATTATTATTATCATTATCATTATTATTATGATTAATTTCATTTTATTCTAATCTTTATTCTCAATGTTCTTATCATAACTATTACCCCTTATAATGAAAAAGTGGATTTAAAACCGAACCATTGCAATGCAACAAAGAAATAAAAAAGATGATGTTTACTTGTTTTCTAATACTCTTGTTCTTCGTCCTCCTCTTGATTCCTATCCATTGCTTGTCATTAATTTAATGGGTTTATTCTCAATCGCCCTTTCGATACGATATAGATATGTATATATTTAATCTTTATTCATTGGAGACTCCGTGAATAATTTTCCAGGTAAACACACCTGGAGTTTTAATGGATTGATTTCTTAAATCCATTATATTCAGAACATTCCATTGATAATTTATGCATTTTCTGTACTTAGCATTGCTATTACTTTTTTTTCTGGGGGGGGGGGAGGCTTTTATTCTTTGTTGCAATGGGAGAACGATTCAAAAGGGACAGGGGAGGGGGAGGGGAGGGGGAGGGGGAGTTGTCTGGTTAGAAAAAATATATACGAAAGTCATTTAATTTTAGTGATATGAATTTAACGTTTCGATTCAGTCTATTTGATTTGCTTTTTTTTTTAGAATTAAGCACTTAGAGGGTTCTTTCGTTACGCCCTGACCTCACCCCCACCCCACCCCTAACACCTATACTCCTACGCGGTGGGCTGGGCCCCCTTCCCCCCCCCCTTCCTCTTCTCCCTCTATAAAAACTGTTGCCTTATTCCAGTATGTCAACCTATTTGGTTATATCTATCTATCTATTTATATGATGTATATAGACATAGATTTTTAGATAGATAGAGATATAAGATGCCGATATGTTCAGACACTCAAACAAGTACAAACAAATACCAAAGCACACAAACGCAAACAAATACACTTCCATTTTAGACGCATGACCCCCCCCCCTCTCTCACACACAAAGAAACACAAACAAACACAGCACTCCCTATTTCCATGCACATACATACACTGACACAAACACACACACTCACACAAACAAATAAACAGACAAACAATATAATGCCAGTTGCTATGACTTTAATTAACTCATCTTCCTTCTCCTTTTTTCTTGCAGGTAAGTGACAGCCAGAAGACAGACCTTTATTTCAAAGTACATAATGGTGAGTGTGCAGCAACAATATATATATATATATATATATATATATATATATATATATATATATATATATATATATATGTATATATATATATATATATATATATATATATATATATATATATATATATATATATATATATATATATATATATATGTATCTATTTATAAAGCCATTTGAGCGATTTCCATGTTTTAATTAAGTTATTCTGTTATTAACATTTTCTTGTCGTATGAACAACTAAATGTCCAGTTTATTTCGAAGCGTGAAGTTCGTTCTTATTTGTTGTGTTAGTTCGTCTTTATGCTCATCATCATTATCATTATTATCCTTTTCTTCTTCTTCTTCTTTGTCCTCCTCCTCCTTCTCTATCACCTTGTCCTCCTCCTCTTTCTCCTCCTCCTATGTCCTTTCTCTTCCTCCTTTCTGTCATCTCATCATCGTCATTTTCTTCCCCATCATCTTTTTTCTCCAGATCCTCCTCCTCCTCTTCCTCTTCCTCTCCTCCTCTTCCTCCTCCTCCATCTCCTCCCCTTCCATCTCCTCCATCATTCCCATCTCCTCCGCCTTCACATCATCATCATCGTTACCATCACCCTTCTCCATCATCACCATCATCATCATCACCACCAATATCACCATCCCCATCACCACTATCACCACCATCATCATCATCACCACCAATATCACCATCCCCATTACCACTATCACCACCATCATCACCATCAACATCATCCCTTCATCCTGCTGATATGTGCGTATGAGTATTGCTAATGGACATCACTTAATCGGATGAAGAAGAAGAAGAAACAAAAAAAAGGATTATCGGTGTTTCCTGTTTCTCTCTTTGTTTCTCTTTTTCCCTTTCGCATAGATGGCTTTGTTCAGTCCATTTGATGGTTCTCTTGTATTATTTTATTATCATTATTTGTTCAGTTACCTGTCTATTTACCTATTTATGTACACACACACACATACACACACACACACACATATATATACATATATCTATATCTATCTATATCTATCTATATATATATATATATATATATATATATATATATATATATATATATATATATATATATATATATTTACATATATCTCTGTTTGTGCGTTTCGTTTCGTGTGTGTGTGTGTGTGTGTGTGTGTGTGTGTGTGTGTGTGTGTGTGTGTGTGTGTGTGTGTGTGTGTGTGTGTGTGTGCATGTATATATGTATATACTAATTTATTAATTGATTAACTGATTTTTGTTTTCATTGAAGAGGTGACGGATAAAAAAAATCATTTATGTTATTTTTTTTCATTGATATTAAATTTATCATCGCTCATTTGTTTCTTATTTTCTTTAAACTAATAAGGTATTAGTAAAATATTTCTTCGTAATTGTAGGGACCTAATTTCATAAGACGAAGAAAGGAAGAAAAGGAAACGGATAATAATGCCTGTGATTATATTGATTATCGGTCAGTGTTATCTACTGTATCTATTATGTATCTATTAGTCTATTTATCTATATGTTCTTTATCTGTCGTTTTGTCTGTGTATCTATTTTGTGTGTGTGTGTTTGTTTGTGCGTTTGTGTGTTTTATTCATTTTTCTTTTATTCAATATTTGTGTGTTTGTGGTAGAAGGTATTATATTTGTGGTTAGTGAATATATTTTGTCTCCTTAGTATCATATCATTATTAGTAGTATTGTTATGATTATCAACTTCATTATCATTATCATAATTAATAACATATATTACTAGTATTAACATTATTATCATTATTGTTATCATCATTTTCATCATTATTACAATTACTACTATCGTTATCAATATCATTATTATCACTGCTATCATTATTGTTATCATTATCATTATTATCATCACTATT
>NW_028234416.1:31955028-31960028 GCF_977035675.1 Penaeus japonicus | reverse complement strand
ATATGGTATTTAGGAGTGCGGGGTGGGGTGAGGAGGGGGGTGGGTGGGGTGCGTGGGGAGTGAGAGGGGAGGGAAGCGGGAGGGAAGGGAGAGGATTTGTTTAAAGCAGGAGGGAGGGAGAGGAGGGGGAAGCAAGGGAGGATGGGGTGGGGGCACAGGGGGGAACAGAGGGAGGGGAGGGGGAAGCAGGGGAGGATGGGGTGGGGGCAGAGGGAGGGTAGGAGGGATAAGAGGGTGGGTTGGGTATAAAGGGGAAGCAGGGGGAGGGTAAGAGGGTAGGAGGGGGGGAGGGGGATTTGACCCTAGTGCAGGTGTCATTCCTGTTCTTAGGTGTGTTTACAATGGAGAGGTGTTTGTGGATTGGTGTCCTATCGACTCTTTTTCTCTCTCTCTCTTTCATTACTTCCCTTCTCTCTTTCTCTCTCTTTACTCTTTCATTCTTAGGCTTTCTCTTCTTTTTGCTCTTTCATTCTTAATCTTACTCTCTCTCTCTCTCTCTCTTTCTCCTTCTCCTTCTCCTTCTCCCTCTCCCTCTCCCTCTCCTTCATCCTTTCCCTCATCCTTTCCCTCTCCCTCTCCCTCTCCCTCTCCCTTCCCTTCCCCCTTCCCCCTCCCCCTCCCTTTCCTTTCCCCTCTCCCTCTCCCTCTACTTCTTCCTCTTCCTCTCCCTCGCTCTCTCTCTCTTTCTTGTATATCCACACCTATATACGTGGAAACAGATGAATAAATAATGCTCGTAAATATTAACACAAATATAACATTTAAAACCGACACTAAGACAAGCAGCTAATATTCCACCGTCGTATCAGGAAAGCTGTTGATTTTGAGAAGTGAAAGCGAATCATATATCTGCAAGCAATGTTGGATGACTGCTTTTACTTAAGGGTAATGGCGTTGTTTATTTCGTCAACTTAAAAAGGAGAAGCAAGGCGGTCGGTTAAACTCCGTGAATGAATTGCTGTTAAAAGTCGTGTGTGTGTGCTCGCTCGCTGACTCGCTTTTGTTTGTGAACTTTATTGATTTGTGATAGAAAAAAAAAAAAAAAATAGGAGAGAGTTTTATGAATGAGTATTTAAGATCCGAGCAGATGTATTGGCAGATAAAATGCCTTTAATTGGCCGTTAATCACGATTATTAAAGACAAAAGCTTATTTGGTAAATACAGTTTTGCACATGAAACCACACAGAATTCTTTGTCGATAAATGCTTTCACTTATCTTAATGAGTTTGCAGTTCTACATTCATTTGTTTAAAGAATATAAATTATTATGTCGCTGTGCGTTGTTTATTTATTTATTTAATTTGTGAGAATGGATTATATATAATATATTGTTTTTAATGATGTATATACTCACGTATTAGACATACATATATGCGTACCTTATATACCAACTATTACCCACCTACGTTACCAAGAAATAGGCCTATATTTTTAATTCTAGTCATTCACGACCACACATTAAGTAAAAACACAACACACGTACAATACGTATTGACAATTCTTTACACTCCCCCCTATCCCTATCCCCACCCCACCCCCAACCGGACGCAGGCACACACCATGGCACTAATCAGATCTTATGCTTGAGATATCACTCGGTGGTGTGTGGGTGGGGTTGCTCAGCAACGCAGGACTGTAATATCCAAGGGAATTATAGATTTTCCTTAATCTTTCTACAAGGGTTAGGTTTGATGCCAGGTGGTCTTTAAGGCTGATCGTCGGACCAGGTGGTAGGGGAAGGTGTGTAGGGATTAATGGGGTGGGGGGAAAGGGGGGCTCTCGAGGGGATAGGGATAATATAGGGGTGAGAGGGGGGAAAGGTGGGGGTGGGGTGGATAGTGTTTGCCGGGAAGGGTAGCGCTTAGATGGGTATAAGGTATAAGAGAGAGGGTTAAGGGAAGGGGTTAGGGATAATGGAAGGGTTGGGGGGACTTGGGATGGTTGGGGTGGATGGGGCGAAATGGTTTGTCATTACACAGCGCGTAATTAACAACTATGTCGTGTGCCTCCGATTGTTATTATCGCCCGTCGTCCCCGTCCACTCCCAAGCGAATACATACATACAACCATAACAAACATACATACATATACATACATACTACATACATACATACAAACATACATTGAAAACAAAAAATTCCTACTCTCCATACACCATATATATATATATATATAATATATATATATATATATAATATATATACTATATATATACATACATACTCATCCATACACGCATACATACATATAGATACTGACATCATCCATACACCCTACACACATATACATACTCATCCATCCATCCATATATCCATCCATCCATCTATACATACATACATTACACATCCACACACGCATACATAGATAAATAAAATAAATACAAACCTAATTTTATCGTCTCAGTGTATGCATCAGGTAGACTGAGAATGTAGAGAAGAAAGAAAAAAAAAAAAATGCTTCGTCATGGTGAACCGATTAATCAAACCCAAAACGATAATTAATGTCATATCAAATTATCATCACCTAAGGATCATTCACCCATCACCCATCACCATCTCAACCATCATCAATCATCACCATCGCGCCGGACGATAGCGTGGACAAGAGAAAGTCCACTCATATTTAATTAAAAAGACTTGACATATTGTTTACGGCGTGAAGTCACTGGGCTCTATCTCGCGAACACCTACGAAGCTGTTTCGCTTTTGTCATTTATCTTTTTATCTCTGGCATAGGAGGATTGTTATTTCATTTATTTTTTTCATGTGTTTTTTCTCTTAATCTTTTTTATTTTTTTATTTTTCTCCTCTCTCTTATTCATTGCTCTTTCTTTTCTCCTGTCCTTAGTGTGGCCTCGCTCCCCGACAAAGTCAAAATTAACTCAAATCACCATTTAAAGCCTTCCTTCTCATCTTTCTCTCAATCTCTCTCTCCTACTCTCATCTTTCCTCTCTATCTCCGCTCTCCCCTCTCTCGTCACAATCCTCTTTTCTCTCCTCTCTCTCTCTCTCTTCTCATCCTCGTCCTCTCCACTCCCCTCGTTCTCTCCTTCTCTCTTTTCTCTCTCTCGTCTCTCTCTCTCACTTATCTATTATTATCTTCTAAAATTCAAAAATTTTTATCATCTAACTTTCGCTTCTCTAACTCTCGCTCCTCAAAGCTTCTCCACTCCCCCCCCCCTCCTTTCCCCTCTCCCTCCCCTCTCCATCGGCCGCTCCGCTTCAGTCCAGTACCTCCTCAACATTGTTTTAGTTACGTTATAGTAAGGAGCGATCCAATATACATGAAACAGGCGGGCAATTTCTTGAAATGAATTTCACTTCAATGGGCAACTGCCGGACGTACGACGGCGAATAGTGTGCGTACCGCTCGAACAAAACACACCGTACACGTCTCACTAGAGCGAGGCCCGTGCCTCGTGTGGGCGCGCCTTTGAAAAACATTTTTTACATTATTTGCGTTCTTCTTCTGATGAAAACACACTTTTAAGTTCATAAAAATACATTTCTTCATCTTTGCTTTAGTAATTCAATCTCGGAATGTGGATTCTGTATATGTTAACGAACATAAGTTACTTCAATCGCATGGAAAAAAGGTTTATTTCTTCAAAAAAGCTAGTTGTGCAGAAGTAGCAGACCAGTAAATAGATTCTTCTATTATGTGTAAATATAGAATTCATCTCCATGACACGATCAATCAAAGCAAAATTACATTCTAGGCTTATTCAACCAGAATGCATATAACTTTTTCCATGATATTTTTCATTGCAATCAAAAGTATTAGTCCTCATGCAGTATTGTGACTTGTATTATAGAAGTCTGTTAAAAATGGATATCGCACAACACATCACAAAGAGTTATTATATATTTGCAAACATTATAAGGTTATCACAGTAATAATACTAAACACTCAGGTATTTAAATTGTTTACACATGAGTTACCGACTTGATTTACTATCAGTTTACTCTCCTGAAGAGATGCCTAATTGCTGCCCAATCAAATCCTAAGACCAAATTCGAACGGCCTTATTACTCTGATTGGTTGACTATACTACTTCAATAGCCTTTGATTACCAGTCCTCCCCTGAAATGACCATAAAAATACACACCCAATAGACTTTTTGTTGTTGTTTAAATGTTTTTCCATGTCAAACACTTAGTAAATTCCAGTATTCTTACGATTAAAAAGTAAATGTAAATCCAGACCAAAGATTCAACCATTATAATCACCCATTTATCAAGCTTACATATGGGGTATATGTTTTTATTATTTTTTTCACCATGAACTGAGTCACGAAATATTCAGTATATTGATACATCATAATCTTACTTCAAGTTACATAAATTTTTGTTGTAAACAATCATTGAGATACTCTTTAAACATTAAGATGAACACATAAAAAAAAAAGTCAGGAAATATATGGCAATTTCTTCGCCATTCAGAGATGGTCCCGCATGCCGTTTGGCGCCCCTAAAGGATAGGTTGGTACGCGTGGGCGGGTGGTGCTCTTTGGCAATAGAATCTGAAATACGGCAGCAAGTTATTGCGAGTTTTTGGCAATTATTGCAGATAATGACGCTGCAGATAAGGCCTTATCTTTCACTTTATCAACATTTTTCCCGTTATACTTACCTTTTTTCTCGCCCTAAACGGTTCGACCGCAGATTTCACGCAAGAACCGAACCGTGATTCAAAACTAGACGAGTTTTGACTTCATGAAACCAAATATAAAGCTAATGTGCTTTTTATGACCAAGTTCATTGCATTGTTGCATGATGTTGCTGTCTGTTTTTTTTCCTGCTCTTTTTTCTTTTCTTAACCTTTTTTTTTTTTTTTTTTTTTTTTTTTTAATGCTTGTGTTATCCTCTAATTATTAGAGGTTTTTTTAAATATATTTTTTCTTTTTTCTTTAAGTGATTGCTAATTTAACGAAATTTTCATCTGCTGGTAGAATTTAATTACGATTTTTAAAAGGGATGATAATTTTTTGATATAAGAT
>NW_028234416.1:31945905-31954928 GCF_977035675.1 Penaeus japonicus | reverse complement strand
TAATTATCCCCTCATTCCTACTTCAATTATTCCCCTCGCCCTCTCATTTTCGGAATCATGAGCGGCTCTCGTCATGGCCTTCCCCTTTCCCTGCACTGCTGACCGCGTCCCTGTCCTTCTCTCTCTCTCTCTCTCTCTCTCTCTCTCTCTCTCTCTCTCTCTCTCTCTCTCTCTCTCTCTCTCTCTCTCTCTCTCTCTCTCCCTCTCCTTCTCTCCTCTCTCTCTCTCTCTCTCTCTCTCTCTCTCTCTCTCTCTCTCTCTCTCTCTCTCTCTCTCTCTCTCTCTCTCTCTCCCAAATCAAATACCTATTTCTAGGTCTCTTTGTATCAGTAATAATGACATAACCAAAACACACACAAACACATTAGTAGAAACAAACCCACAAACAACAAAACCAACCAACCAACAAACACACACATACACAAACAAACAAACAAACACACCCATAAACAGACCTCCCCTTCCCCTCCGTGTCTCTTTCTCCTCCGGCAACTCCCCCTCCCCTTCTCCCTCCTCCTCCCTCCTCCCTACCCCCTCCTCCTCCTTCCTCCCCCCTCCCTCTTCCTCCTCCTGCCTCCCCCCTCCCCCCTCCATTGGACTCGGACTCTCCTGTCAGCCTGGATCTCCTCCGTATCATCTGGCCATTAGCCAAGGTGATTACAATTTCGGTAATTATGGTGAAATTACGTGTGCCCAGTAACGAGGCCCCGGACTGCTTCGTCATCGCCTGCACGAGAGGAAAAATGGCTCGGCTCGCCCCGCCCTTCTCCTCCTCCTCCTCCTCCTCCTTCGTCTTCTTCTACTTTGAACTCCTTCTTGTTCTTGTTCTTGTTCACCTCCTTCTCTGTCTCCTCTTGCTCCTGCTCCTGCTCCTGCTCATTCTTCTTCTCATTCTCTTTCCCCTTCTCTTTCTCCTCCCCTTTCTTCTCTTCTTTCTCCTCCTCCTCCTCCTCCTTCGTCTTCTTCTCCTTTGAACTCCTTCTTGTTCTTGTTCTTTGTCTTGTTCTCCTTCTCTTCCTCCTCCTCCTTCTCCTTCTCTGTCTCCTCTTGCTTCTGCTCCTGCTCCTGCTTCTGCTCATTCTTCTTCTCATTCTCTTTCCCCTTCTCTTTCTTCTACCCCTTCTTCTCCTTCTCTTTCTTCTTTTCCTCCTTCCCCTATTCTTCTCCCTTCTCCTCCCCTCCTCCTCCTTACACAATGAAACATTTCTTCCCCTCTAGCTTATTCCATCATTTCTATATCCACGTATCTTTACATCTTTCTCCTTACTTTCCTTTAGTCTCCCCTCCTTCCGCTCCTCTTATATTGCCCATTAATGATTTATCTTATTTTTCCAAAACGCGTGACGACATCAGGAGCCCTTTGTGCCCGACATGAGGCTACTGTGTGCAAACGTGCATGATCGCCTGCGTGTGCGTGTCTGTCCTCATCTCCATTTCCATTCTCGCTTCCTCCTCTCTTCTTTCTCTTTCTTTTTCTTTCTCTTTCTCCCTTTTTATCTCTTTCTCTTTCTGTCTCTGTTTCTATATCTGTCTGTTTGTCTGTGTGTGTGTGTGTGTGTGTGTGTGTGTGTGTGTGTGTGTGTGTGTGTGTGTGTGTGTGTGTGTGTGTGTGTGTGTGTGTGTGTGTCTTTCCCTCTTTCTCTCTCTCCTTCCTTCTCCTATTATCTATATCCTTCACACCTTTGTGTCTCCCATTTTTTATAGGCTACTCAGTCTCTGTCTCCTGATATGTTCTCATAACCCCCTCACGCTCTCTCTACGCCCCCCGTCTCACCCCTCCTACGTTCTCCCTGTCCATTTCCCACACCAAGCGAGTCCTCCCTGTCTACTCTTTTTCCCACGCACCCACATACACGATTGATGGATTTTGGAGCATTTTTATATTCCAGTCTGGAGAGAAAGTTTGCTAATGGTGATTTACGCTTGCGCGACTGGCGCGTACAGTACACGAGGCAGGGGATGATGATGGATTGGTTGTTGATTGATGGATGGATGGAATGGCTGTGACATTGCATCAAAGTCGCGGTATTTTTTTTTTGCCTTGTTTGCAGATGCTTTCGTTGCGTTGGTGCAACAGTTACAACCTTAAGGTCACAACACCAGTAGTGTACCTTCAGGATCCTCGACACCGCGTGTTTCTCTCTCTCTCTTTCTCTTTCTCTTTCTCTTTCTCTCTCTCTCACTTTCTCCCTGCCTCTCTCTCTCTCTCTCTCTCTCTCTCTCTCTCTCTCTCTCTCTCTCTCTCTCTCTCTCTCTCTCCTCTCTCTCCTCGGTGTCTCGTTCTCTTTCTCTTTCTCTGTCTCTCATGTCTCCCTTGCCCCTCTTCTCCTCTCTCTCTTCTCTCTCTCTCTCTCGCCTCTCTCTCTCTCTACACTCTTCTCTCTTTTCTCTCTTTCTATTTCTTTTCTATCCTCTCTCACTTTTTCATCCCATGACTCGCTATCTCTCTCTCTTTCTCTCTTCGCTCTCTCTCATCTCCTCTCTCTCCTCTCTCTCTCTCCTCTTCTCTCTCTCTTCTCTTTCTCCTTTCTTTTCTTCTCTCTCTCTCTCTCTCTCACACACACACACACACTCTCTGCTCTCTCTCCCTCTCCCTTTTCCTCTCCCCCTTCTCCCTCTCCCTCTCCCTCTCCCTCTACCGTCTCCCTCTCCCATCTCTCCCTCTCCCCTCTCCCTCTCCCTCTCCCTCTCCCTCCCTTCCCTCTCCCTCACCCTCTCCCTCTCCCTCTCCTCTCCCTCTCCTCGCCCTCGCCCTCGCCCTCGCCCTCGCCCTCGTCCCTCGCCCTCTCCCTCTCCCTATCACCTCTCCCTCCCCCTCTCCCTACCCTCCCCCTCCCTCTCTCCCTCTCTCCCTCTCTCCCTCTCCCCTTCTCCCCTCTCCCTCTCCCCTCCCCCCTTTCCCTCCCTCTCCCTCTCCCTCTACTTCTCCCTCTCCCTCTACCTTCCCTCACCCTCCTCCCTCTCCCTCCCTCTCCTCTCCCTCTCCCTCTCCCTCTCCCTCTCCCTCGCCCTCGCCCTCGCCCTCGCCCTCGCCCTCGCCCTCGCCCTCTCCCTCTCCCTCTCCCTCTCCCTCTCCCTCTCCCTCTCCCTCCCCCTCCCCTCTCCCACACACACACACACACACACACACACATACACTCTCATAAACTCTCTCTTTATTTCATTCGTTCTCTCCTATTCTATTCTATTCTCTCCCTCTCCCTCTCCAGATACAGCGTTAACCAGGGTTGGCGCGGGCGGGGCATGCGGCTGCTCTGAATAATTATAATGCAATGCATGTCATAAACTATCTATCTATTAAAGCGCTTTAATGTACGAATATATGTGTATATGTGTGTATGCATATATATCAATATTTTATTATATATATATTTTATATATATATATATACCTTTCTTATATATATATAGAATATATATATATACATATAACATATATATACATATATATACATATATATATACATATATTTATATACATATTATGATATATTACATATTCTATATTAGACATATATTTATATACTAACATATATTTATATAGTAAACCTATATACATATTATATACATATTTATTTACTTATATTCATAAACATTGTATGTATATATATAAACATAGACTGTATGCATTGTATACATCACATACCTAATACAGACATATATACATATATTATATATATATATATATATATATATATATATAACTATATATATATATATATATTATATCGTGTGTGTGATGTGTGTGTGTGTGTGTGTGTGTGTGTGTGTAGAAGAAAGGTATGATGAATGACACTGAATATATGATATATATATATATATATATATATTATATATATATATATATAGAGAGAGAGAGAGAGGAGAGAGAGAGAGTGAGATGGAGAGAGACGAGAGAGAGTAGAGAGAGAGGAGAGAGAGAGAGAGAGAGAGAGAGAGAGAGAGAGGAGGATGAAGAGAGAGGAGAGAGAGGAGAACGAGAGAGCGAGAGAGAGAGAGAGAGAGGAGAGGAGAGAGAGAGTGTGAGTGTGAGAGAGTGTGTGTGTGTGTTGTTTGTGTGGGTGTGTGTGTGGTGTGAGAGAAAGGAATAGTGTGTGTGTGTGTGTGTGTGTGAAGTGTGTGGAAGGAAAGAAGAAAGGACAGAGGGACAGAGATGAGACAGGAGAACGGACAGGAAGGACAGAGAGTAGAGAGAGAGAGAGAGAGAGAGAGAGAGAGAGAATAAGAGAGACGACGAGAGAGGATGAGTGATGTGGAGAGAGAGAGAGACGAGAGAGAGAGAGAGACGAGAGAGAGAGGAGAGAGAGAGAGAGAGAGTCGAGGAGATGAGAAGAGAGGAAGATATGGGAGAAAGAAAAGAAAAGGGAGCGAGAGAAGAGGAAGAGAGAGGCCGCGTGGAGAAGCAGAGAAGAGAAGAAAAGAGAAGAGAGAGAAGATAGAGAGAAAGAAAAGAAAGAGAGAGAGAGAGAGAATCAATAGATAAGAGAGACGAAACAGAGAAAAAAAAACAAATAAAACATACACACGTAAAAGTCACACAGACAATCATGCACAAACACACAAACGTCCCCATGATCATTCGTATGCACGCAGGCACCCAAATATGCAAAAGCAAGCAAACTTAGCAACACACACACACACACACACACACACACACACACATAAACACACCAAAACAATCATTCAAAAGATAAAAAACTGAACGCACCAACCATTATCATGCAAAAGCCAATTACATTAACGAATCACACGAGAAAACACTAACTCCCAAACTTTATAATTAGCGCAAGTCATTAAGCTGATTGACCCCCGAAAGTTCACAAGTGCATACACGCATCAATTAGGAGGGAGAGGAGGAGGGAGAAGAGGAGGAAGAGGAGGAGCCAGGGAGGTACGGAGGGAGGGTATAAAGGAAGAGGAGTAAGGAGGAAGAGGAGTAAGGAGGAAGAGGAGGCAGGAAGGGAGGGAGGGAGGGAGGGGATAAATGAGAAGGAGTAAGGAGGAAGAGGAGGCAGGGAGAGAGGAAGGGAGGGCATGAATGAAAAGGTTTAGTGAGGAGGGAGGGAGGGAGGGAGGGAGGGAGGGAGGAAGGGAGAGAAGGTGGGGATATATGGAGAAGGGGAAGGACGAAGGAAGGGAGGGGGCGGGAAGGTCTGGGGATATATGGAGAAGGGGAAGGACGAAGGAAGGGAGGGGGGGAAGGGATATATGAAGAAGTAAGGAGAACGAGGGGACGATATGGAGGGAGGGAGGAAGAGGATAATTGAAGAGGAGTAGTAAGAAGGGAGGGAGGGAGGGAGGGGATAAATGAAGATGAGTAGTAAGGAGGGAGGGTATGAAGGAGGGGAGAGGTAGGAATAAATAAAAGCGAGAAAGAAAGAAGGAGGGAGGTAGGGAGGATTGGAAGGGAGAGGAACAGGAGTAGCTAATGAAGAATGAAAGGAGGGCAGGATAAAAAGGGGATGGATGAATGGATGGATTGATGGATGGATGGATGGATGGATGGATGGATGAGTGAATGAATGAATGAATAAATAAATTAATGAATGGATAGATAGATGAATGGATGGATGGATGGATGGATGGTTCGATGAATGAATGAATGGATGGATGAATGAATTAATGAATGAACGAATGAACGAATGAATTAATAAATGGATGAATACATGAATGAATGAATGAACAGACAGATGAAGGGACAAATGAAGAGGGAACACGGGGGGGGGGAGGGTTGAAGCGAGAGAAAGAGCAAGAGAAGCACACGAAAGATATCAAACAAAAGAACATAAACTAAAATTAGGACACGGGAGAACGAGAAACACTTCTCAGGGGAAAACAGGGAGTGAAGTGGGGGGGAAGAGAGGCGATTTAACCTGGTGAGGGGGAAATGGACAGGGGAATGAGAGGGGAGTAGGGGAGTGGGGGGGGGGGGAAGACAAGGGAAAGCGGGCTGCTGAGGAATGCTCAGTGAGACCCGATTCGCCACAGGGTGATAACTGCGTCGACAAATATGAAACTAATTATAGAGAAGAGAGAGTTATAATGAGTCCTGATTAAGAGAGAACGCATTAAATGTCAGCGTGATTAAAGCGAGAAACTAGATGAGGATTTATGAACAAGGGAGAGAAAGAGAGAGAGGGAAAGAAAGAAAGAAAGAGAGAGAGAGAGAGAATGTAGGCAATTAAAGAAAGAGAAACGGATTGTTAAATGTATAATTGTTCGTAGCACTTAATCACGTAGGAGAATTATGTCTTTTATATATCATTTCCTCAGCGCTCTCTCTCTCTCTCTCACTCTCCCTCTCCCCATCCTCTCTCTCAATCATTTTTTGTTGTGTTTTTCTCTCTTTCTGCCTGTTTGTCCTTTTCTCTGTTTATCTCTCTATTTTTCTCTGTCTGTCCTTCCATCAGTCTGTCTGTCTCTCGCCCCCCCCCCTCAATCCTCCCCTTCTCTTATTGAAATATTCAATAAAATTAGAACTTCTTTATTCTCTCCTCCTCCATCGCCTCTCCGTCATCCCTCCTCCTTCCATCCATCAATCCATCCTTGTCTCATATCCAGACTATCCAACCTTCTTCATCCCTTCACCCCCCCCCCCTCTCTCGGTAACGGAGTGGACCACAATCAATGCAAATAAGTGAAGAGCATAATTAAGTCAATAATAAAAAAAAAAAAAAAAATCATAATTGCAAGCTAATTATCCGTCGACCGATTATGATAATTATCCGTTACCTTCACGCTCGAGCTCACACTACAAAAACAAAGTCAATTATCTGTGTGAAGGACGCCGGGCCGCCCGAACACACAAGATTATTAAACGGATGATGCAAAATGAATTAGACGCGATCGGGGGATGCACGGGCGGGCGTGCAACCTGCTTTCTCCTCGAGCCGTGCAAGAGGCGAGGGAGGCCAGGGGAGGGGAGGGAGGCCAGGGGAGGGGAGGTTGCAAGGACGAGGGGGGGGGGGCGACGGCGGACGGATTTGCTTTGGTCGTTTTTCGCTTTTTTTTTTTTTTTTTTTTGGATCGTTTGTCAGTCGTCCCTGTTGACATATGGTCGTCTTTCGGTCGTTTGTTGGTTGGACTTCGTAAAGAAAGTTGATTTAATTAAGGAAGTTCTGGGTAGACAAAGCGATAAGAACATGGACAGGGATAGTATCATTACCGAATGGTGGTAACTGCTACTAAAAATGATGGCAACAATAACAGATATACAAATAGAGGCAGGAAAGGGCTTAATTATGATCACGACAAAAACGTAAACATTAAAAAAATATCAGCGAAATTGAAGTGACAATAGGAACATCAACAACAATAATACATAAACCACAATTACTATCACAGCTAAAACAACAAATCCCCCCCACCAAAGAAAAAAAAATAATAATGAATAAAAGAAATTAAAAACACATCAAAAAGAAAAACAAATGATGCCAATAACGGAACCAAATAATATAATTGTACAAACAACCCACGTGTCGCCCCTCTGTTTATGCAGGCCGAGGGGGGACTGTGGTATGCACTTTGATGATGCAAGAATCTCTGCAGGAACGCCGATCTAGAACAAGCATCCTTAAAAACTTGCCTCTTCCCATTTACAGCTTGTGGATGACACTAATTGTCAAAATGAGACTCGTAAAGCTCTTCACGAGAAAATGTTTTCACGGTTCAAGGACGTGAGGTAGCCCGGGAAACGGCTCTGTGTGCACAAGTTGCACTCGGATTAAGTGCGTGCGAAGTGTTCTGAGGGGGAGTGTATATAAGATACATTGGGCTTTAAGTGTGTAGATACACTGGGTTTAAGTGTGTATAGGGTTTGTATGGAGTATGTGAGGGCGCACTCATAAACTCAGTTTCACACACGAATGCAATGTGTATATACAAACTTTTTTGTGTGTGATTGTCTGTCTGTCTGTCTGTTTATCTATCTGTCTGACTCCTATATTAATATATGTATCCATACCACCCTCCTACTCTTTTGTCAATCCAGAGCCTATGCCCAGATTCCCTATCTAAGTTAACCCATCTGACAATCCCTTTTCCCAAAGAGCTTATACGTTTCAAAAATAATAAAAACAAACATCAAAATAAAATAAATTAAAACAAATGGTATTTCTCCATCCAACTGGATTGTATTTCAGCGATGCCACCACGCCCACCCCACGCCTCGCGGGACATGGTTTAGGTCAGCTGGTATAAAAACCGCATCGAAGAATAATGAATGTAAATGGTAAACAAACTATGCATTCGCTTTCTCTCTCTCTCTCTCTCTCTCTCTCTCTCTCTCTCTCTCTCTCTCTCTCTCTCTCTCTCTCGTTCATTCGTTCAATTGCAATGAGTTACAAGGGAATTTTATGCTGAATCTATTGGAAAATGTGGAGAGAGAGGGAGAGGGAGAGGGAGAGGGAGAGGGAGGGAGTGGGTGAGTGAGTGAGACTGAGAGAGAAAGAGAGGGAGAGAGAGAGAGAGAGAGAGAGAGAGAGAGAGAGAGAGAGAGAGAGAGAGGAAAGAGAGAGAGAGGAGAGAGAGGAGAGAGAGAGAGAAGAGAGAGAGAGAGAGAGAGAGGAGAGAGAGAGAGAGAGAGAGAGAGAGAAGAGAGAGAGAGAGAGAGAGAGAGGGAGAGAGAGAGAGAGAGAGAGAGAGAGAGAGAGAGAGAGAGAGAGAGAGAGAGAGAGAAAAGAGACAGAGAGAGAGAGAGAAAGAGAAAGAGAGAGAAAGAGAGAGAGAGAAAACAGAAAGATCAAGAGAGAGAAAGCAAACGCACACTGTTGTTTCCATAACTCCAGTAAAACGCACAATCACACCCACAAAACGAAGCTCGGACGCACGCAACGCACGTGGGGGGGGGGGGGGGGGGGGAGATGATGGGAGGGGGGGGGGGAGATAGGAGAGATATAGGGGGGGGAGGAGGGAAATACTATTAAAATGATATTTTTCTTGATTTTATTTTTAATTATTAATTACTTATAATTAAATAACTATAATTATTTATATAATATTAATTTAAAATAATTTTATTACAAT
>NW_028234416.1:31925905-31928405 GCF_977035675.1 Penaeus japonicus | reverse complement strand
CTCCCTCAGTATAAACTACAAACTTCTCAGAATTGACCAGAAACTACCCCTCAGTTTAGAACACGAACTACCCCCTCTAAAAACAGACCACAAACTATCCCCCAAAATAGACCGCAAACAACCCTTCAAATAGACCAAAAACTACCCCCCAGGATAGACCACAAACTAACCCCTCGGAATAGAACACAAACTGCCCCCTTAAAATAGACTACAAACTACCCCTTTAAAATAGACTACAAACTACCCCCTCAGAATAGAACAAACTACCCGCCTCCTTCCCCCCAAATAGCACACAAACTACCCCCATCCCCCTTTTTTTTAATCTACCCATCACCCAGCCCAGTTCTTTCCCTTCCCGAGCGCCAAAGCGGGCTAATTATCACAACGGGCGTGTCCCCAATGGCGTCCGTGGCATAATTAGGGCCACACCTTCGTAATCGCAGAAGTGACAGACGGAGTCGTAGCGAGCGAGAGTCGTCCTTCCCATGAACGCTAATGGCTCGTTTACTCGTCGCGCTCTTTTATAGGAGGAAATTGGTGTGAACAATGCTTTAAATCCTTGGCTTTAGGATTGCCGTGATTTGGCGAGGAATTTCTGCTGTGATTATGTGCATGTGGCTAGAGTAGGGGGTGGGGGTAGGAGGTGGGGTGGTGGGGGGAGTTTGTGTGTGACTGTGTGTGTACCGTTATATACGTATATGCGTGTGTGGTTATGAGTGTTGTTGTTATTGTAGTTGTTGTGTAGTGTGTGTGTATGTGCGTGTGTGCGTGTGTGTGTGTGTGTGTGTGTGTGTGTGTGTGTGTGTGTGTCTGCGAGAGAGAGTGTGTGTGTGTGTGTGTGTGGAGAGAGTGCGCGCGTTAGCGTATACACTCAAGTACACGTCTCTCTAAAGTCCCCTGAAACCCCAACGCCGTCAGTGCGAGTCCTTGCGAGCAAATACGAGAGTCATTCATCAATTAATTCTCACGGAACAGGGACCGAATCTACATCATCGAATACCAATTACAAGACTTTTATTCGTTCTACAAGGAGGTTCTCGTGTCTCCAACTTCAACCGCTATACACTCGCCATTAGTCACCTTAGAGGACCCATTCCGATCCTCACGAACCTCCATTCAGATCCATATCCTGTTCATAGTGAACATAAAACTACGGCAATATTAATCTGAACGAACATGCTTCTTATTTTAGATGATTCAATAAACCGTCTCTCTCTCTCTCTCTCTCTACACGACAAAGGTAAAATAATATCACACCTATACCTACATGATTCATAATTATACAATAAATCTAATCTGATTACCCAATCATCCGATCAGAATTCGAATTCAAGAGATCATTATATAAAAAAACGCAACCTATTCGGACGCTGAATCAATGACATTAACGAAAATATTATCCTTTATTACGGCTTTGCACACTCGTTATTTTTAGAGAATTATGTATCACAGTTACTATAAATTCATTTTTCATATACTATTGTTTATTCATGTTTCTCTTGTTTATTTCTTCTTTTTTTATCTATCTAGTTTACCTCTTTTAATCATCCTCATCATTGGTTAGAAAGCGTGAGACCATTTCTCTATTAAAATTTTAATATCTTCTTTTATAATGCACTTTTTTTTATAAATGTTTTAGTTCATTTTGAATCATTCAATTCAACACTGAGTCTATTTCTAACACATAAACCCAAATATGCACTAAATACTCCACTCCAATTCATTATTTCTAAAGCTATGGATTACAGAATGAAAATGGCAAATCAAAACAATAATTGTAATGATAATGATAACCAAAGCAATAGAAAATACTTGTCATAACAATGATAACAAACAACACGACTATAGCAAGCAACAACTATGCTACCAACTATACCATCAATAGTAATAGCAATGATTATGACTCTTACCTTTATGATAGCACAAACAATATCACTCTGATCAATAACAATAATAAAAATTATATGCTTTGTATCATACCTTTTATATCGTTATCATGATTGATTGCACTGCATTATGACTCTCCATTAATATTGCCATCGAATTATGTATATGTATATGTATATATATATATATATATATATATATATATATATATATATATATACACATACACACACACATACACACACACACACACACACACACACACACACACACACACACACACACACACACACACACACACACACACACACACACACACACACACACACACACACACACAGAGCCCAACAACACTAAATATATAATTTTGTTACCTGTGACCCTATAAAATCATTTAATATATTCAAATGTCTTGTTTTTGCCTATCAATAAGCTTTATCGGAAAGAAAGAGAGTTACACCTGATATATTCTCAGAATAAAATGATTGCGCCAAGTATAAACTTTGACCTTCAGACCTATAAAACACTTTCAGAAGGCCTAATGTAGAACGATAAAATGTATAAATTATGCATCGCCCAGAAACTTTCACCAGCATTTTGGGTCATTCAGTTT
>NW_028234416.1:31906129-31921129 GCF_977035675.1 Penaeus japonicus | reverse complement strand
GAGGAGGCGAGAGAGAGAGAGAGAGATGGAGAGAGAGAGAAACATGATGCGAGAGAGAGAGAGAGTTGGAGAAGGGAGAGGGTAAGATAAGAGATAAAAATTGTGTATAGATGTATGCATGCATGTATGAAATATGTGAATAGATAGATGAATAGATAAGAGAGTATAGATAAAATATGGAACAAAAATAGAAAACAAAGACACACCGATGTTTTATTTGGGAGGATAAAAAAGAAGAGGTGAGAAAAAGAATGAAATAGAACGTAGGGGAGGATAGATGACAGAAGAAGAAGGGGATAGAGGAAACGCAGGATCGGGGAGAAGGCGGCCAACAGAAAGGGAGAGGGAAAGAGGCTAAAGGAAGCTAACGGAAATTCTTCACGCATTTTTAAATTGATCGCGCTTAAGGGGGTTGCATTTTGCCGTATGAATAAATCTGAGGCCGCATTTCGGAACCCCTTATAACATTTGTATAATCTTATTGCATCGATATCCTGCCCAATTTTTGCCAAGTAAATTGTTTCGGGGCGTTTTAAAGCCCCATAAATTGATAAGTTTCCCCGAACATAAAT
Source organism: Penaeus japonicus (assembly GCF_977035675.1). Taxonomy (NCBI): domain Eukaryota; kingdom Metazoa; phylum Arthropoda; class Malacostraca; order Decapoda; family Penaeidae; genus Penaeus; species Penaeus japonicus. The sequence goes on along the minus strand of NW_028234416.1, from coordinate 31,920,557 downwards.
CTATAATTGGAAAATGCTAAACAATGAAATTTATAATATATAATAAAATAGAGATAGAGATGGCAAATGGGGCCTGCAAATCAACACCGTCGATGAATATTGCACGGGTCAGAAAGAAAAAAAACGTGAATTATAGACAACACTTCGATTGTGCCTTGTAATCTGCCACGAAGGTAATTTCCAATGGTCGAGGGTTGCCACGGAGCCAAACGACCCCTTCCCATGAACTGTTTTCAAAGACCGAAACATGGCCCCCTCGGGGCCCACTCACTTCCCGCTTACCCAAGGGAAGGAGTAAGGGGGAAAGCGTTAGAGAAAAAAGACAATAGAAAAATGTCCGATTTTTTGGTATCGGGTTTGGGAGAAGGGGGGGGGGGGGGGGGGGGAGAAGGGGGAGGGAAGGGGAGGGGAAGAGGGAGGGGGAAGGGGGATTCAAGAAGGGAAAGGAAAAGGAAGATGGTATGTGTGTGTTTGTGTGTATGTCATATCTTTATTTGTGTAGCTATGTATTTATCTACTGTTCATATCTATCTGTATCTATTTATCTATACACCTCTTTCAATACACACACACACAATCACACACACACATACATATATATACATATATGTGTATATATATATATACATAATATATATATATATATATATATATATATATATATATATAAGTATATATATGTATATATATTTTTTTTTATATATAATATATGTATATATATTATAATATTATATATAATATATAAAAAAATATATATATATATATATATAAATAACACATAATGTTTAGGTAATAAAGTAAAACATAGTATAGTATATATAATATGTGTCACGAAATTAAAATTTAATTAACGTAACCGTATATAAATAAATAAATTATCTATACACAAAAAATGATATTTAGCGAATGTAAGGTGTGACTGCTGTAATGGCCCGAGTAAAAGTGGTTATCCTCGTTAGTATACGTAAATATTCCCGCGATAAGAAAGCTTGACATAACTAGCAAATGCTTATTGGCCGTACAACTTTTTTTAGGCCTAAGCGACTGCCTGGGAAAGAGATCGCTTTTCACACACCGGCTAAAAAGGAGGGCGTTTTTGACCCTTGGCTGCTTTGGGGTCATTAAAAATCCAGATACAGATATATCTATATCTATCTATCTATCAAATATAATTTGCCCAAGTGCTTATTAACTAATTAACGAAACTATTGATAAATAACGGGTACTAAAAACTTATAAGGCTTGAATTGTGCAGGTGCGAAACTTTGAAATGATTCGATACTGACTGAGTATTTTTGGAAATAAGTAAATATGGGTGAAATGACTACTTTGAAATGACTTTGTGAATGGCTGTGCTACAATAGTGAAAGGATTACTACAATGCGAAATTTGAGTGAGTGGGTAAATTGTGTGGGGCACCCATTCATATATGATAATGTATTGTGGGGCATAATAAAATAATAAATTTATTTCTTGCATTTATCTTTCCTTTAATTTATAAATCGTCAGGCTCGCAGTTTCCTTAAAAAAATAAATAAAAAAGAAAGTAATATTGCAATCACAACCGGTTATAGGGAAAACAAGTGATAAATATATTCCATTTAATAACTGCTGAAATAAACATGAATTACTGAGTAAGAGTGTGACTTATATAAAAATATATATAATATATATATATAAATATATAAAAAATAATATATATAATAAATATATAATAAATTAAAATCATTCAAATCTGTGTCTGTGTTTGGGGTGGGGTGCGTGTGTTTGTATGTTTGTGTGTGTGTCTGTGGTGTGTGGGGTTTGTATACGCACACGCACTTAAAGATAGCCCACTCACTGAAAACTAATGATAATCGAATAAATCTAAATGTGTTTACCTATTTGTTTACCGATTTCTTTGTTTAATTTGGGCTTTCCCTCCTTTTTTTAGAAAGAAAACTTGAACGAAACGGAAAAGTGGATTCAAATGTTGCCAAAAAACCGAATCAGTAACCCGAGGGGGGGGGAAAAAGGGGGGGGGGGCGGTAAAGTGGATATACAAGATCTAGTGTCTCTCCTCTCCTCTCTTCTACTTCATCTTCTTCTTCTTCTTCCATGTCTTCTTTTTCTTCTTCTCCTTTTCCTTCTTCTTCTTCTTTTCCTTCTTCTTCTTCTTCATTTCCTTCTTCATCTTCTCCTTTTCCTTCTTCTTCTTCTTCTTCTTCTTCTTCTTCTTCTCCTTTTCCTTCTTCTTCTTCTTCTTCTTCTTCTCCTTTTCCTTCTTCTTCTTCTTCTTCTTCTTCTCCTTTTCCTTCTTCTTCTTCTTCTTCTTCTTCTCCTTTTCCTTCTTCTTCTTCTTCTTCTTCTTCTCCTTTTCTTTCTTCTTGTACTTCTTCGTCATCAACTGTTTTATTTTTTTATTCAGCTTATTATCTTCTTTTTTTGTTTTTCTTCTTCTTCTTCTTCTATATCTTTTCGTACGTCATCTTTTTATTCTTGGTCTTGTTTTTTTTTTGTTTTTGTTCTTCGTATCCAAATTATCATCAAGATCATTATTATCATTATCATTGTTATCGTGATTATTATTGTTATAATAATTATTATTATCATCATTATTATTACCATTATTATTATTATTATTATTATTATCATCATTTCTATTATTACCATTATCATTATCATTATCATTAGAACTATCCTCCTTCTCCTTTCCCTCTTCCTCCTCCCCTTCCCCCTCCTCCTCCTCCTCCTCCTCCTCCACCTCTTCCACCCCCCCCCCCCTTCCCCCACCCACCCCCTCCTCCCCTCCTCCTCCTCCTCCCCCCCTCCTCCTCCTCCCCCCCCTCCTCCTCCCCACCCCCTCGTCCTTCTCTCCTCCTCCTCCTCCCCACCCACCTCCTCCTTCTCTCCTACCTCCCTCCTCCTCCTCCTCCTCTTCTTCCTCTTCTTCTTCTTCGTGTGCGTCCCCGAGAAAGCCCCTGTTTGATTAATCATGACCCAATACAGACCACGAAGCACGGTGTAGATCGATCACCTTTTAGACTCGCGCAGTGCAGCGAATACGGGAGAATAGAAGGAGAGAGAAATGTAGAAGAGAAGTGATAGGAAATGTGAGTGAGAAAAGAAAAAAGGAAGGAAGGTAGAGATAGATAGATAGAGAGGGGGAGGGAGAGAGAGAGAGAGAGAGAGAGACAGACAGAGAATAATGGAAATTTGTGAAGGCTATTTTCTCTCCCTGTCCTCTTCTCTTCTCATTCCCCCCCCCCCCCCCCCCCTTCTCTCTCTCTCTCCCTCTCCTAATTCTCTCCCAACTTCCCCTCCCCTCCCTTTCCTCTCCCTACCTTCCTCTCCCCCCCCCCTTCTCTCTCTCTTCCTACCTCCTCCCTTCCCTCCTCTACCCCATCCCTACCTCCCTGCTATCCTTCCCTCCCTCCCTCCCATCCCACCTACTTCCCCATATTCCATCCTTCCTTCCCTCCCTCCCTCCCTCCCTCCCTCCCTCCCTCCCTCCCTCCCATCCTCCGCCCTCCCACCCATCCTCCGCCCTCCCTCCCTCCCTCCCTCCGTCCCTCCCACCCATCCTCCGCCCTCCCTCCCTCCCTCCCTCCGTCCCTCCCTCCCATCCTCCGCCCTCCCTCCCATCCTCCGTCCCTCCCTCTCTCCCTCCCACTCTCTCGTCTCCCGCCTCCTCTCCTCTCCCCTACTTTTGCCTCTCCTCTCCTCTCCCCTTCTCACTCCCTCCTTTTTCCCTCCTCTCTCTCCTCTCTCCCACCCTCTCTCCCTCCCTCTCCTTCCCTCTCCTTTCCTACCCCTCCCTCTCTCCCTCCTTACCTCCCCTTCTCCCTCCCCCTCTCCCTCCAATTTATCCATTCCCCACTTCCCTTAATACCATCCCTACTTCCCGCACTTCCCTCCTCTTTTCTTATACCCTCTCTTTTATTCTTAATCCCCCTCCTCCCTCTTCCATTCCCATTCCACCCCCAACAAATTATCCCATCACCCCATCCCATCCCCTTCCTATACCTCCTCCCCTCCTCCCCTCCCCTTCCCACCATCCTCTTCCTCTTCAACCTCTCCACTCCATTCCTCCACCCATCCCATCTCCCTCCCCTTCCCCTTCCCCAATCCCCCCATAACCCACCTCCCCTTCCTCCTTCCTTTTTCCCCTTCTTCCCTTCCCCTTCCTCTTTCTTATTATTATCAATATATCATCCCCTCCGTTCCTCCACCCCTCCCCCTTCCCCTCCACTATTCCTCATCTCATTTATTTTTTTTTTTACCCCTTTCTCCTTCCTCTCCTCTTTTCCTCCGCATCCACACCCTTACCACCTCCCCTTCCACCAACCCCTTTTCCTTCTTCCCTCCTCTCCTCTTCTTCCCCTTTTTTCCCTCTACCCCTTTTTCCCTCTTTCTCTTTCCCTTCCTTTCCTCCTCTTTTTATTTTTCCTCCTCTTCTCTTCCCCCTCCCTCTCCTTTCCCTCCTCCCCCTTCCTTTTCAACCCCCCCCCCTGTCCCCTTTCTTCCTCCTCTTCTTTTTTTTCTTCTTTCCTTTCCTCCTCTTTCCCTTCCTCTTCTTCCCCTTGTATTCTCCCCCTTCCTTCCCGCTACCTCCTTTCCCCTCCCCTTACCTCCTCCCTTCCCAGCCCCGTCGTCTTCCTGCCCTTTCCTCCCCTCCTCTTTTTTTTCTGCCCTCTTCTTTTCTTTTTTCCCTCTTTCCTTTCCTTCCCTCCGCTTTTTCGTTGTTCTTTTTCTTAGTTCCCACCCATTCGCCCCTTCCTCCGCTTTTCCTCCTCTCCTCTTCTCCCTCCCGCTTCCATCCTTCTATCCTCTTCCTTTCCAATGAGCCCAGCCCATCCCCTTCCTAACTCTTTTTTTTTTTCACGCCCTTCGTCGGTTCTGTCCTTCAGGGTTGTTCTTCCCCCCTCTCTGCCTCCTCTTTTTCTTGATCTTCTTTCCCTTCTTCCCCCCCTTCCCCTCTTTCCCGCCAATCCCCTGTTCCATTTTTTGGTCCTCCCCCCTTCCCTTTCATTCCCTTATCCCCATCCCCACCCATCCCCCCCTTCCCCTCTCCCTCTTCCTCTCCTCTTGCCTTTCTCCTTTTCCCCTCTTCCTTTTTCTTTCCCATCTTCCGTCCCGTTTCCTCCAGCCCATCCCCCCCTTCCTCCTCCTTTTTCCTTTCCTCCTTCCTTCCTTCCTCCCTTGCCTCCTCGTCTTTCCCCCCCCCACCTCTTCATCCATCTTTCCCCGTCCCTTTCGTTTTTTGTCCTTCCCCCCTCTTGTATTCCTTACTCCTCACTCCTGCCTCCCTCCGCCTCTCCTCCTCTTCCCTCTCCTTTCCCTCCTCTTCCTTCTTTTCTTTCCTATCCTCTTCCTCTTTTCTCTTTCTCTTGTCTTTCACTCTCCTCTTTTCTTTCTGCCCCTTTTCCCTTCCTCTCCTATCTCCATCCCCTTATACCTTCATCCCCTTCCCCTCCTCTTCCTTCCTCCTCCCTGTTCCTTTTTCCCCCCTTTCCCCTCTCACTTCCTTTCCCTAGTACCTTCTCATCTTTTTCGTTGCCCTTTATCCCATCCCCTCGATCCCCCCTTCCCTCCTCTTTTTCCTTTTCCACCTTCTCCCCTCCTCTTTTTCCTTCTCTCTTTTCCTTGCTTCCTCCCTCCTCTTTTTTCTTTTCATGTTCACTCCTCCGCTTCCTCACTCCTCTTCTCCCCTTCCCTCCCCTCTTTTCTTGTCACTTTTTATTCCATACTCCCCTTCCTTCCTCTGTTCTCATTCTTTATCTTTGTCCCGCTTTCTCTTCCCAAAGTTGTTGAGGATCTCTTGCAATTTTTCTTCATTCTCTTTTCTTTTCCTTTTTCCTCCTCCTCTTCCTTTTCTCTTTTTTTCTTCTTGTTTTCACTTTTTTCTTTCTCCCCTTTCTCCTCTTCCCCCCACACCTCTTCCACTCCCTCCCTCCCTCCCTCTTCCCGTATCCCATCCCCTCCTCCTCCTCCCCCCAATCCTCCTTTCTTCCCCTCCCACCTCCCCCCCACTTCCCTTATCCCATCCCCCTTCCTCATCCACCCGCACACATCTCCGTCCTCTTCTCTATACTCTTCCCCCTGTCCCCTCCTCCCCTCCCCTCCCCCTCCCCCCTCCCTTTCCCTCCCTCCCCTCCCCTCCCTCCCACTCCTCCCCCCCCCTCCCCCCCCCTCATCCCGCCCCTCCACGTCCCTCCCTTTCCCTCTCCCCCCTCCCCCGTTCCTCCCTCCCCCCTCCCACCCTCCTCCCACCTCTTTTTTTTTTCCCCCTTACCTTTTCCTTAATTAATTGTCCCCATATCCCATAGCCCAACATCGATCCCCTTCCTCCTCTCTCCTCCTCTTCCCTCCTCCTCTTTTTCCCCCCTTTTTTCCTCTCTCTTCCCATCCTCTTATCCCCTCCTCCCCATTCCTCCTCCTATCCCCCTTCCTTCCTAATCCTCCCCCCTTCTTATTCCTTATTTATCCTATCCCATCCCCCATTCCTCATCCTATCTCCTTATCCCATCCCCTTCCTCCTCCTCCTCCCCCACTCCTCTTCCCCTCCCTCCCTCCTCCCCCCACTCCTCTTCCCCTCCCACCCTCCTTCCCTCCCCCACTTAACCGCAAGCAAAGAGTCACACATGTCAAGCAAATCAAGGCAGAGTCAGCAAGAGTGAAGTCGGCCATCTTGGCTCCGGCTAATGGCGGGAGAAAAACGGGAAATATACATTGGAGATGATGAAGAAAAGGGTAATAACAGGAGAGAAGAGGAGAAGAGGAGAGGAGGAGGAGGTAGAGGGGGAAGGAGGAGGAGAAAAGGAGAGGAGGGGGAGAAAAGGAGAGGTGGAGGTGGAGGGGGGATGAGGAGAAAAGGAGAGGTGGAAGTGGAGGGGGGAGGAGGAGGAGGAGAAAAGTAGAGGAGGTGGTGGAGGGTGGAGGAGGAGAAAAGAAGAGGTGGAGGGGGGAGGAGGAGAAAAGGAGAGGTGGAGGGGAGAAGGAGAGGAGGAGGGGGAGGAGAGAAGGAGAGGTGGAGGGGGGAGGAGGAGAAAATGAGAGGTGGAGGTGGAGGGAGAAGGAGGAAAGAAGGAGAGGAGGAGGTGGAGGGGGGAGGATAAGAGGAGGAGGAGGAGCAAAAGGGGAAGGATTAGTAGGAGGAAACAGAGGACGAGTAAGGGTTTAGATAGATGGAGAGCGCTGAGAGAGTGAGGTAACAAGGGTGATGGAGGAATAGGAGGAGGGAGGAAAGAAGTGGTGAGGTAGGATGGAGACGAGGAGGAAGAAGAAGAAGAAGAAGAAGAAGAAGAGATAGAGAACAGAATAAAAAGACGAATGGGGTGAAGTAGATACGATTAGGAGGAGGAAGTAGAAGAGAAGGAGGAATGAGGTGGTCGGGTGGGAAGAGGAGGAGGAAGAGGGAGGAGCGAAGGAATTGAGGAAAAGGGAGGGGCAGAGAGAGGAAGGTCGAAGACGTACCGCAGACTTCGCCTTAATAACCTCATTCCTGGTACGTAAATGGTAGGACTGGGTGGGTAGGGGGGGGGGCAAAGGGACGTCTTGAGGTACAAAAAGACGATAAAAGGAAAAAAATGAGAAATAAATAAATGAGAACGAAAGGAAAAAAAAGGTGAAGAAAGGGAAAATACGAGAGCCTTGAAGCACAAAAGAAGAGAGAATGAAGAAAAAGGGGAAATTTTACGATACGGATTGAAAAAAAATAAAGACCCGAGAATTAAGAAGAGGAGATAAAAATGCATGAAATTTAAAAAAGGAGAGAGATAACAGGTGGGTAAAAAAAAATGATACAAAAATTTCAATAAAAAACGGAAGATTGGGATGTCAAGTGAACAACGCTTTATACTTTCCCAGAAAAGAAAGGGATTTTTTTTGTGTAGACATCAGTCCCAAATCATATTAATTGAAACAGGTATGTTTAGCTCGTGCGCTGGGACGTAGACCAAGGGATTAGTTTGAAGCTGGCATGGGTCCAAGCATCCCCCAAAAAGCACAAAACTAACACTCAGGTTTTACACCTTATACGCATATGAACACCACTCACACAACACACAACACACACACCACACACAAAACACATATATATATATGATATATATATAAATATATAATATATATATATATATATATAATATATATAATAAATAATAATATTTATATATTTTATATGTTATATATGTATATATATACCTATGTATATATATACATACTAAAATATAATATATATATATAAATATAAATATATACATATATATACATATATATAATATAATATAAAAATATATATAATATAATATATATACATACATATATAGGGATAAAATATATATATAATATATGTATGTAAAAATATATTTAATGATGGTGTATATATTATAAATGTATGTAAATATCTATATTATTATGCATTGTATATACATATTCTAAATATGTATGTATATATATATGATTAATGACTATATAATCTATAAAAATATTCAATATTCCTTTAAAAAAATATATAATAATATGAAAGATAAACATTGAAAACCAAAAGTCCAGAATTTTCCAAGCCACCAGCAGTCACCATAATTACCAGAAACCTCCCCTGCCAGCCGACATGGGTGACCTCCGGCGCCCCCTACGGATTCTGAACCGATACCAGCGATCCAAGTACTTATGGTGACGTTGGGGATATTTCGTATTCTTAATCGCCTCTAATTTATTGAAGCACTTTAACTTGCTGTTTGCTAACAATGTATTTTGAATGAGTCGTAGGTATGCAGTATTTCGGGAAGGAGTGGGTAAGGTGAACGTCCCCTTTTTCTCGTTTTTTTTATCCTTAAACTTACCATTCCCTCCGAGGAAAAAAAAGGAAGAACGATCATAACACAAAAAAGACCTCCCGCAACAAGAGAGCATCGCAACCCGCGAATCCAAACGGTTACCTGCGGTATACTATTGGCATCCCTCCCTGCATATATCGCTCATTTGCATATAAAAACATACATCGCCTACCACACTCATTAGATCAGCCTACAGAATTGGGAGGCGTCATTAGCATAAATATGCCCTGGAAGGATGGAACATTATTTGAACGCATGGTCACCCGCCGCCGAGCACAACGGACGGAGAAAGTCGGCGAGCCCGGAACAGCCGAGGGGGCGGGGCCTAGGGCGGGATGGGCGGAGCCTTATTATTATTATCATTATCATTATTGGTAGGGTTGTTATTCTTATTGTTATTATCATTGTTGGTTTTGTTGGTGTTGTTATCATTGTTGTTATCATCATTGTCATCGTCTTTATTTGTATTTTTTTTCTAAATGTTACTATGATTATAGTTATAATGATAATAATAATTATAATCATTGTTATTATTATTATTTTTATCATTATTAGCATCATTATTATAATTTTTAAAGATACTGTCATCATAATTTTTGAAAAATAATATCATTAGTATCATTATTATCATTTTACTATTATTACTTTACCATTGTTATCATTACCATTATTATCATTTTACTATTATTATTACTTTACCATTGTTATCATTACCATTATTATCATATAATCATTATCATTAATGTTATTATTATCATCATTGATGTTATTATTATTATCATTGATGTTATTATCATCATTGATGTTATGATCGTTATCATTATCATTGTTAATTTCATTTTATTCTAATCTTCATTCTCAATGTTCTTGTTATTATCATTAGTACCCCTTATAATCAAAAAGTGGATTTAAAACCAAACCATTGCAATGCAACGGAGAAATAAAAAGGATGATGTTTACTTGTTTTCTAATACTCTTGTTCTTCATCCTCCTCTTGATTCCTATCCATTGCTTGTCATTAATTTAATGGGTTTATTCTCGATCGCCCTTTCGATACGATATAGATATGTATATATTTAATCTTTATTCATCGGAGACTCCGTGAATAATTTTCCAGGTAAACACACCTGGAGTTTTAATGGATTGATTCTTAAATCCATTATATTCAGAACATCCATGATAATTTAATGCATTTTCTGTACTTAGCAATTGCTATTACTTTTTTTTTCTTGGGGGGGGGGGGGGGGGTGGGGGGGCTTTTATTCTTTGTTGCAATGGAGACAAAACGATTCAAAAGGGAGGGGGGATGGGGAGAGGGGGAGGGGAGGGAGGGGGAGTTGTCTGGTTAGAATAATATCAACAAAAGTCAATTATTTACTTTCGTGATAGAATTTTAGCGTTTTTCGTCGATTTAAACTATATTTAATTATTTTATTTTTAATTTTTTATTTTTTATTTATTTATTTGTTTTTTTATTTTTTTATTTTATATTTTTTTTTTTTTTTTTTTTTTGAGAATAAGCACTTAGAGGGTTTCATTTCTTTCGTATAACGGACGGGGGGAGACGACGACGACGCCCTGACCTCACCTTCACCTTCCTCACAATCCCCAACCCCCCAACACCCATATCCTACACTCTCATACTCCTAACTACGGCGACGCGTCCTTCCTACCTACCATACGAACGCTACTCCTACTCCACGATCCTATACTCCTATACGAGGCCCTTAGAGGGGGGGGGGGGGGGGGGGGGGGGGGGGGGGGGGGGGGGGGGGGGGGGAGGCCAATGACTATCCTATACTCCACAAAACGGCCAACCTTACGCTGACGCACGCGTTCCATGGATACCACCTCATCCGGGGCGCTACGCACACCATACTCCTACGTCGCCAGCCTCCTACCCCTACGGCGACGGGCGGGCGGTGGGCTGGGCCATCTTGCTTCCCCCCCCCCTTACCCTTCTCCCTCTATAGATAACTGTTTGTCCTTGTTCCAAGTATGTCAACCTATTATGTTTTATATCTATCTGTCCTATATATATATTATATAGACATAGATTTAAGATATTAGATAGAGATATAAGAATGCCGATATGTTAAAGACACATCCAAACACTCAAACAAGAACAATCAAATACCAAAAACAAACACAAACTCCAACAAATACAACTTCCATTTTTAGTAAAAAAAAAAAAAAATTAAAATTAGAGGGTAGTTTAAGTTTTAATAAAGGTAAGTATTAGGATTTGTAAGGGGATAGACCACCACCATTGCCCCTCAATACAAATATGGCCCTTGACGCAGCAAATGCGCCTGAGCAGCATGAGGGCCCCCCCCCCCCCAACACAACACATAGAACACACAAACAAACACAGCATCCCTTTTCCCATTGTCACACACATAACACTGACCAAACACACACACTCACACAAACAAAATAAACAGACAAACAATATTATGCGTGCTATGATTTCAATTAACTCATCTTCCTTCTCCTTTTTTCTTTGCAGGTAGTGACAGCCAGAAGAAACAGACCTTTATTCAAAGTACTAATGGTGAGTGATGCAGCAACAATATATATATATATATATTAAATATATATATATAATATATAAAAAATAAATTATGGATATTTTAATATATATCTATATATACATATATATAAATATAAATATATATCTATATATATATAATATATAATATGTATCTATTTATAAGGCCATTTGTGGCATGTTCCTTTCCCAACATGTTTTCATTTAAGTTATTCTGTTATTAAACATTTTCTGTCGTATGAAACAACTAAATGTCCAGTATTTATTTCGAAGCGTGAAGCTCGTTCTTCTTATGATCCCCCCTTTTCCCCCTCCTCCCCTCCTCCTCTCCTTCCCCTTCCCCCTCCTCCTTTTCCTCCTCCTCTCCCCCTATCTCTCCCTCCTCCTCTCTCTCCTTCCTCCCTCCTCCCTTTCCTCCTCCCCCCTCCTCTCTCCTTCCCCTTCTCCTCCCCTCTCTCCTTCCTCCTCCCTCTCCTCTCTCTCCCTTCCTCCTCCCTCCTCCTTCCTCCTCCTCCTCCTTCCCTCCCTCCTCACCTCCTCTCTCTCTCCTCCCCCTCTCTCCCCTCCTCCTCTCCCCTCTCCTTCCCCCCTTCCTCCTCTCCCCTCCCCCCTCCTCTCCCTCTCCTCTCCCCTCCCACTCCCCTTCCTCTCCTTCCCCTCCTCTTCCTCTCTCCTCTTCTCTTTCCTTCTCCTTCCCTCTTCCCTTCCTCCTCCCCTCTCCCCCTCCTCCCCTCCCTCCCCCTCTCCTCCCCCTCTCCCTCTCATCCTCCTCCCCTCCCCCCTCCCCTCCTCCTTCCCTCCCTCCTTCCTCCCCTTCCCTCCTCCCTCCCTCCTTCCTTCCTCCTCCTTCCTCTCCCTCCATCCTCCCCTCCCTCCCCTCCTCTTTCTCCTCTCTCTCCCCTCCCTTCCCTCTCCCCTCCTCCTCTCACCTCCCCTCCTCTCCCTCCCTTCCCCATCCTCTCTCCCCTCTTCCTCCTCCTCTCCTCCTCCTCCCCCCTCCCCCCTCCCTTCCCCCGCTCTCTCCCTCTCCTCCCCCTCTCCCTCACCCTCCTCCCCCCTGCATTCCTCCCTCCTTCCACCCCTCTCCTTCCCTCCTCCTCCTCTTCACTCCTTCCCCTCCCCTCTCCTTCCTTCTCCCCTCCCCCTCCCCTCCCCCACCTCTCTCCTCCTCCGTCCTCCTTCCCCTTCCATCCTCCCTTCTTCTCCTTTTCTCTTTCTCCTCCTTCCTCTCCCCCCCCTCCCTCCCCTCCTCCCTAAAATCCCCTCTCCCTCCTTCCTCTCCCCCCCCTCCCCCTCCTCCCCTCCTCCCTCCCTTCCTTTCCTCCTCCCCCTTCTCTCCTCCTCTTCTATTCCTCCCTCCCCCCCCCCTCCTTCTCCTTCCTTCTCTCCTCTCCTCTCTCTCCCCCCCCTCTGCTCCTCCCCTCCCCCTCCTCCTCTCCTTTCTCTCCTCCTCGTCCCTCCTCTCCTCCACCCCCTCCTCCTCCTCCTCCTCCCCTCCTCCTCCTCCTCTCCTCCCGCCTCCCCGCCCCCCTCCTTCCTCCCCTCCTCTCTCCCTCCTCCCCCATCCTCCTCCTCTCCTCCTCCTCCCCCTTCCCTTCTTCTCTCCCTCCTCCCTCCTCCTCCTCTCCCCTCCTCCCTCCTCCTCTCCTCTTCTCCTTCTTTCTCTCCTTCCCTCCCTCACTCCCTTCTCCCCCTCCTCCGACCTCCTCCTCCCTTCCTCTCTTCTTCCCCTCCACCCTCCCCTCCTCCCACCCTCCCCCTCTTTCCTCCTCCTCCACCCTCCTTCTCCTCCTCCCCTCTCTTCCTCTCCCTCCCCCTCCTCCTCCTTCCTTCCTCCTCCTCCTTTCCTCCTCCCCTTCCCTCCCTCCTCCCCTTCTCCACCTCGCCCTCCTCCCCTTTTCTCCTCTTCCCTCCTCTCCTCCCCCCTTCCCCTCCCATCGCCTCTCCTCCCTTTCCCTCCCCTCCCCTCCCCTCTCCCCCTCCTCCCTTTCCCTTCCCCCCTTCCTTCCCCTCCCATCATCCTCCTTTCCTTTTCCTTCCCCTTCCTCCTCCTTCTCCTCTCCTCCTCCCTCTTCTCTCCCTCTTCTCCTTCTTTCCTCCTTCCTCTATCTTTTCCCCCCTTTTCCTCTCCTCCCTCCCTCCTCCCCTCCCTTTCCCCTCTCCTCCTCCTCCCCTCCTCCTCCTCCTCTTCCTCTCCCCACCCCCCCTCCCTCCTCCCCCTCTCTCCTCCTTCCCTCCTCCCTCCTCCTACTCCGCTCCTCCCCCTTCCCTCCCCTCCTCCTGCTCTTCTCCTTCCCTCCACTCCCTCTCCTCCACCCCCTCCTCTCCCTCTTCCTTCTCCTTCCTCCCTCCCTCCCTCCTCTCCCCTCCTCCTCCCCCTCCTCCCTTTTCCTTCCTCCCCCCTCCCTTTTCTCCTCTTCTCCTCCTCTTCCCCCTTCCCCCCCTCCCCCTCCTCCATATATATATATATATATATATATTTACATATAGTTGTGTTTGAGTAGAGGTGACGGATAAAAAAAATCATTTATGTTAATTTTTCATTGATATTAAATTCATTATTACTCACTTTTTTTTTTTTTTTTTTTAACTAATAAGGTATTAGTAAAATATTTCTTCGTAATTGTAGGGACCTAATTTCATAAGACGAAGAAAGGAAGAAAAGGAAACGGATAATAATGCCTGTGATTATATTGATTATCGGTCAGTGTTATCTACTGTATCTATTATGTATCTATTAGTCTATTTATCTATATGTTCTTTATCTGTCGTTTTGTCTGTGTATCTATTTTGTGTGTGTGTGTTTGTTTGTGCGTTTGTGTGTTTTATTCATTTTTTTTTATTCAATATTTGTGTGTTTGTGGTAGAAGGTATTATATTCCTGGTTAGTGAATATATTTCGTCTCCTTAGTATCATATTATTAGTAGTAGTATTGTTATCATTATTAACTTCATTATTATTATCATAATTGATATCATTAGTATTAACATTATTATCATTATTGTTATTATCATTTTCATCATTATTACAATTATTACTATTGTTATCATTATCATT
>NW_028234416.1:31891129-31901129 GCF_977035675.1 Penaeus japonicus | reverse complement strand
GGGGGCACAGGGGGAACAGAGGGAGGGTAGGAGGGATAAAAGGGTGGGTTGGGGATAAAGGGGAAGCAGGGGGAGGGTAAGAGGGTAGGAGGGGGGGGCAGGGGGATTTGACCCTAGTGCAGGTGTCATTCCTGTTCTTAGGTGTGTTTACAATGGAGAGGTGTTTGTGGATTGGTGTCCTATCGACTCTTTTTCTCTCTCTCTCTTTCATTACTTCCCTTCTCTCTTTCTCTCTCTTTACTCTTTCATTCTTAGGCTTTCTCTTGTTTTTGCTCTTTCATTCTTAGTCTTAGTCTTACTCTCTCTCTCTCTCTGTCTCTCTTTCTCTCTCTTTCTCTCTCTCTCTCCTCCTTCTCCTTCTCCCTCTCCCTCTCCCCCTCCCTCTCCCCCTCCCCCTCCCCCTCCCCCTCCCCCTCCCTTTCCCTCCCCCTCTACTTCTTCCTCTTCCTCCCCCTCTCCCTCTACTTCCTCCTCTTCCTCTCCCTCGCTCTCTCTCTCTTTCTTGTATAGCCACACCTATATACGTGGAAACAGATGAATAAATAATGCTCGTAAGCATTAACACAAATATAACATTTAAAACCGACACTAAGACAAGCAGCTAATATTCCCCCGTCGTATCAGGAAAGCTGTTGATTTTGAGAAGTGAAAGCGAATCATATATCTGCAAGCAATGTTGGATGACTGCTTTTACTTAAGGGTAATGGCGTTGTTTATTTCGTCAACTTAAAAAGGAGAAGCAAGGCGGTCGGTTAAACTCCGTGAATGAATTGCTGTTAAAAGTCGTGTGTGTGCTCGCTCGCTGACTCGCTTTTGTTTGTGAACTTTATTGATTCGTGATAGAAACAAAAAATAAATAAGGAGAGAGTTTTATGAATGAGTATTTAAGATCCGAGCAGATGTATTGGCAGATAAAATGCCTTTGATTGGCCGTTAATCACGATTATTAAAGACAAAAGCTTATTTGGTAAATACAGTTTTGCACATGAAACCACACAGAATTCTTTGTCGATAAATGCTTTCACTTATCTTAATGAGTTTGCAGTTCTACATTCATTTGTTTAAAGAATATAAATTATTATGTCGCTGTGCGTTGTTTATTATTATTTTATTTTTTGTTGTTGTTGTGAATGGATTATATGTAATATATTGTTTTTAATTATGAATATACTCACGTAGTAGACATACATATATGCGTACCCTATATACCTATATTTACCCACCTACGTTACCTAGAAATAGTAGGCCTATAATTTTAATTCTAGTCATTCAGGACCACACATTAAGTAAAAACACAACACACGTACAATACGTATTGACAATTCTTTACACTCCCCCCCCCCTATCCCTATCCCCACCCCACCCCCAACCGGACGCAGGCACACACCATGGCACTAATCAGATCTTATGCTTGAGATATCACTCGGTGGTGTGTGCGGGTGCCTCAGGCTGTAATATCCAAGGATTATAGATTTTCCTTAATTAGCAAAGGGTTAGGTTTGATGCCAGGTGGTCTTTAAGGCTGATCGTTGGACCAGGTGGTAGGGGAAGGTGTGGTAGGGGATTAATGGGGGTGGGGGAAGGGGGGGAGGGATAGGGATAATATAGGGGTGAGAGGGGGGAAAGGGTAGGGGTGAGGGTGAAGGGTAGGGGTATAAGGTATAAGAGAGAGGGTTAAGGGGAAGGGGTTAGGGATAATGGAAGGGTTGGGGGGACTGGGGGATGGGGAGGAAATGGTTTGTCATTACCGTAATTAACAACTTATGTCGTGCGATTGTTATTATCGCCGTCGTCAGCGAATACATACATACAAACAAACATACATACATACATACATACATACATACATACATACATACATACATACATACATACATACATACTCATCCATACACGCATATATATATATATATATATATATATATATATATATATATATATATATATATATATATACATACATACTCATCCATACACGCATACATACATATATATACATACTCATCCATACACGCATACACACATATATATACATACTCATCCATCCATATATCCATCCATCCATACATACATACATACACATCCACACACGCATACATAGATAAATAAATAAATACACACCTAATTTATCGTCTCAGTGTATGCATCAGGTAGAAGAAGAAAAAAAAATGCTTCGTCATGGTGAACCGATAATCAAACCTAAAACGATAATTAATGTCATCAAAATAATCATCACCTAAGGATCATCACCCATCACCATCATCACCATCATCACCATCGCGCCGGACGATAGCGTGGACAAGGAGAAAGTCCACTCATATTTAATTAAAAAGACTTGACATATTGTTACAGCGTGAGTCACTGGACTCTATCTCGCGAACCTACGAAGCTGTTTCGCTTTTGTGTTTATCTTTATCTCTTTATTTTATTTCATTATTCTTTTTATTTTTTTTCTTTCTTAATTCTTTTTTTTTCTCTGTCCTCTCCTCACGTCCACCCCATTCCTTTCCTTCTCTCTCTTTCTCTCTCTTTCTCTCTCTCTCTCTTTCTCTCTCTCTCTCTCTCTCTCTCTCTCTCTCTCTCTCTCTCTCTCTCTCTCCCTTTCTCTCTCCCTTTCTCTCTCTCTCTCTCTCTCTCTCTCTCTCTTCTCTTTCTCTTTCTCTCTCTCTTTCTCTCTCTCTCTCTCTCTCTCTCTCTCTCTCTCTCTCTCTCTCTCTCTCTCTCTCTCTCTCTCCTTCTCTCCCTCTCTCCCTCTCTCCCTCCCTCCCTCCTCTCCCTCCCTCTCCTTCCCCTCCTTTAGTCTCCTCCATTTTTGTTACGTATATCTTTCACTTTATCAACATTTTTCCCGTTATACTTACCTTTTTTCTCGCCCTAAACGGTTCGACCGCAGATTTCACGCAAGAACCGAACCGTGATTCAAAACTAGACGAGTTTTGACTTCATGAAACCAAATATAAAGCTAATGTGCTTTTTATGACCAAGTTCATTGCATTGTTGCATGATGTTGCTGTCTGTTTTTTTCTTGCACTTTTTTTCTTTTCTTAACCTTTTTTTTTTTTTTTTTTTTTTGAATACTTGTGTTATCTCGTGAATGTATTAGAGGTTTATGAAATGTATTTTTTCCTTTTCTTTTAAGTGATTGCTTAATTTATCTAATTTTTCATCTGCTGGTGAATTTAATTACGATTGGTAAAAGGGATGATAATTGTGATATAAGATTGATAGTGATAGGGATAACCATTACTTTCTTTTTTGTTGTTATTACTATCCTGATTAGTAATCGTCATACTCTCATATTACTATTAATATTGCATAGTTATTATCATTATAATCATCATCATCGTTAACACAAGGACAGCAATAATAACAACTTTAATCAAGAACAGTAAGACATCTTCTAAAAGCGGATATAAATATGTTCACATTAACTTAATGAAAAATAAATGCAGTGATGCTGATCATGCAGTGCAGGGTGGCCGCAGGTCACAATCTGGCTGACTGTTGCTCTTATTTGCAACATGTGCAGTGTCTAATTATGGCTCCTTGCCTTTAATTTCATTTTCACCTTTTTTGATTGCTCTAAGTGGAAACGAAAGATTAAGATGTCGTTATGGTTATTGGGAAGCGGGTGTTCGTGCGTGCGCGTACACACACAGGTACAGTGTGTTTTTCATTATTATCATTATTATTATTATTATCAGCACCATTAAAGATATATATATGTTATATATATATATATATATATATATATATATATATATATATATATGTATGTATGTATATATGTATTATATATATAAATATATATATATATGTGTGTATGTGTTTGTGTGTTTATATGTCTATATATGTCTATATATGTATATATATATATATATATATATATATATATATATATATATATATATATATATATATATATAATGTATGTATGTATACATATATTATATATATATATCTCTATATATATATATAAATATATATATATATATATAATCTCTAACAACCAAACACCAAACACAGATCCAACCACAAACACACATCGTGTCAAAAGCGGTTGTTTTCCTCCATGGTTATCCCTTCTATTGGTTCATTACGGCCGTACATATCCTCCTCCTCCTCCTCCTCCTCCTCCTCCCCCCCCTCCTCCTCCTTCTCCTCCTCCTCCTCCTCTTCCTCATCCTCCCCCTCCCCTTCCTCATCCTACTCCCTCCCCCTCTTCCTCCCCCTCCCCCTCCTCCTCCTCCTCCCCCTCCTCCCTCTCCTCCCCCCTCCTCCTCTTCCTCCTCCTCCTCCTCCTCCTCCTCCGCCTCCTTCGTCTCTTCCGGAAAGACGCTTCCATAAATCATCACTTTCTCGTCATTACTCGAGGCCAGTAATTAGTGTGAGTGCTCGGCTTGCTTGCGTCGCCCTGGATGCTTGCGAGGGATTGCTTGTTTTTGCTTTTTGTTTTTTTTTGTCTTTGTTATTTGTTGGGGACTATCTTTGTGGTTTTATTTTTGTTTTTGTTTTTTTCTATTATTAGTGGAGATTTGGGAGTATGTATGTATGTATATGTATGTATGTATGTATGTATATTTCCATCGTGGTCAGTGGATCTTGTTTATTCTCTCCCTCTCTTTCTCTTTGATTCTATCTTTATCTTTCTCTCTTTTCTCTTTCTTCTCTATCTCTCTCTCTCTTTCCCTTTCTTTCCCTCCCTCCCTCCCTCCCTCCCCCTCTCTCTCCCTCCCCCTCCCCCTCTCTCTCCCTCCCTCCCCCCCCCTTCTCTCTCTCCCTCCCTCCCCCCCCCCTTCTCTCTCTCTCCCTCTCTCTCTCTCTCTTTCCGAACATAAGCGCTCATACAAACGACAACAGTTGTACTTCTTGGATTACTGGTTTGGAAGACCGATCAGCTCTTGGCAGTCCTCAACACTTATAAACGCGACATGAAAAAATAACCACATGCGTTGGTTACATATATGTACATATGTATATGAATATATGCATATGTATATGTATATATATATATATTATATATGTATATATGCATATACATATGTGTGTGTTATATATGTATGTATATATATATGTGTGTGTGTGTGTGTGTGTGTACATGGTTATGGTTAAAGAAATAATTGATATTATGCTAGTAATGATAATAATAGTAGTAGTAGAAGTAGTAGCAACAATGATAATAATAATAGTAATAATAATAATAATAATGTTAATAATAATAACAACAACAATGATATTAATAAAAGTAATTACGATAATGATAATAACCAAAATGATGAAACACCTCTCATTCTTTAAGAAATGGCAAATGAATAATCCCGTATTAACGCGAGGCGACTTCTCAAAGGAGAGACCGTCGCTAAAAGAATCACTCATCGCACCTGCTATATAACACGATCGGACGAAGAATAAAAACAAAACGATATTATTATGGAAGGATTACACTCAGAGACACACGTCTGACCTCGATAGAGCGAAGTCCGCGACGGAGATGACCCCGTTAAGACGAATCGCGAAAGATCCGACCGACTGGGTATCTTATAATAGATTGAAGAGTAACTCCGGCGTTCATTCTGACGACATGCGATAGAGAATTTTACGATTAGATCAAGGAAGAGGAGGAGGAAGAGAGGGAAGGGGAGGGGAGGGGAGGGGGGGTAGAGGAATCGGCAGATAGCAGCAATATTCCCCCCCCTTACCTCCCTCCCTCCCCTCCTCCTTTACCTCTCCCACCTTCTTATAATTACGTGTACCGCAAGTATTGATTATGACCGTCTCAGCTACGTCTTGTAAATAAAGTAAACACATTCGCTCCACCGAGGCCTCTCCTGCAGGATGGCGACCACATGGGAGGGGGAGGGGGGGTGGGGAGGAAAAAGAGATAGGAGGGGGGGGCTGAATGGGGAGGAGAAAGAGATATGAGATGGGGAGTTAGTGGGGAGGAGAAAGAGATAGGAGAGGGGGGAGTGAATGGGGAGGAGAAAGAGATATGAGATGGGGAGTTAGTGGGGAGGAGAAAGAGATAGGAGAGGGGGGAGTGAATGGGGAGGAGAAAGAGATAGGAGGGGGCGGGGGAAAAGAGAAGGGTAGGTGAGCACGATGGGTGGATGGGAGAGAGAAGGTAAAAGGGAGGAAGATGAAAGAGAAAGAGAGAAATGCAGATAGACAGAGAGACAAAACGAGAGAAGCAGAGAGATAAACAAAGAGAGAGAGAGAAGTAGACAGACAGCCAGATGGAGAGACAAACAGAGAAACCAACAAATAAACAAAGAAACAGACAGACAGAGAGCGTTATGGGGATGATATGAAGGGGCGAGGTGGGGGGGGGGGGTGTAGGGATGGTGACTCCCCGTACGTACAGCTGTTTCGTCAGTGCAAAATTCCTGTATAACGTGATCTCATCGGCGTGTATCGGTGCGTGGAAAAGGTCGTCTAATGTTTGCTCCTTCGGAAAACCCGATGGAGAGAATATGACTAAAAATAGCATGAAGAAGAAGAAGAAAAAGGAGAAGCTATATTGGGTTATAGCGTTTTTTGTATTACTCTTATAATCTGTATTTCTAATGATATGCGAAGTGGAAAGAGAACTACAGTGTATTTATTTTTAAGAAAAGAATTCCATGAAACATTCATTCTCACTTGAGATATCAACACGAAGAAACATTTAAATGTCCTTTATAATTTGAATATATAGTGTGGGATTTGATTTATAATTCAGGTTAATTGGTTCAAGTTAATGATTAGGTAGGTGATGAGAGATGAGAGAAAGATTGAGAGACAGAGACAGAGACAGAAGCATGTATAGAGACAGTCAGAAAGAGAAACAGAGGCAGAGATAGAGAAAAAATCCATAGAAATAGACATAGATAAAGACAAAAACAGAGATAGAAACGGAGAGATAGACAGAGATAGAGACAGAAGCAGAGACTGAGACATGGTCAGAGACAGAGATAAACAAAGACAAAGAGAGACAGACACAGAGACAAAGGCACGGAAATAAACAGACAGAGACAGAGACACAGAAATAAACCGAGACAGAGACAAAGGCACAGAAATAAACAGAGACAGAGAGAGTGAAGAGAGAATGAAAGAAGAAAAACGAAAACGAAAAAGAAAAATGAGATATAAATAGAAGGAAAGAGAGACTAAATAACACGAGGGGAAAAAAAGACTAATATGAAGCAAAAATAACGAAACAAACATAAACAGACTGGAGGTTGCCATAGTAAGGAGGAGGTCGCACGAGTAACAAAGGCATTGCTCCTTGTCCCAGATTGTAATGATGAGCAGGTCAGGTCAAGGGAGAAGAAGGAGAAAGAAGAGGAGGAGGAAAAGTAGGAGAAAGAGGAGGAGGAGGAGGAGGAAAAGTAGAAGGAGAAAGAGCAGGAGAAGTAGAAGAAGGACAAAGAGGAGGAGCATGATAAGTAGAAAGAGAAAGAGGAGGTGGAGGACAAGAATAAGAGGGATGAGTAGGTGATGAGGAAAGAGGTGGGTAGGAGGAAGAGTAATAGGTAAAGGAATAGGAAGAGAAGGTGGATGAGGAGGAAGAAGAAAGATAAGAGAAAGAAAAGAGGGAAAATCGGGAGAAAGAGAAGGAAAATGAGGAAAAGGTAGGAACATCAAATACACTATAGAAAAAGATGTAAAAAAAATAAAGATAATGAAAGCTACTCAAAAAAGGGAATAAACGGATTCTGAAATAAGCGAATACGAAGCTGCTGTTATACTTATTTATTATACTTTTTATTATACTTAGCAAAATAAAAATTGTCCTATCTAGAAGTGTCCGAACAAGCAGTGTCCAACCCATAACTGTCCGAACAAGCAGTGTCCAACCCAGAAACGTCCGAACAAGCAGTGTTAAACCTAGAATTACCCAAACAAGCAGTGTCTAACCCAGAAATGTCTAAACAAGCAGTGTCTAACCCAGAAATGTCTAAACAAGCAGTGTCAAACCCACAAGTGTCCAAACAAGCAGTGTCCAAGCGAGATCAACAATTCAAGATTTGTCTCAAATCCATCTTGCACTTAACATTTCTTTTAACCGTAGCTGAACGTCTTCTGAGACTTTGCAATAAGATCTTCCAAAACTATGGGGACTATTCAATCCTTTCTTTGAGTTTTCTTGATTCCGTCTTTGTGATTTTTGTGATGATAAGGGAAATTGCGATGGTGATATTGTTTATGATGATGATAATTGTTGCAATTTCAATGGACGATAACACTAATGAAAATGATGGATAGATTATTACTATGATTGTGATAGTGATGATGAAAATGGAGATGAAGATGATTATGATGATGACAATGAAATAATTAATAACGATAATGATAACGAAGACAATAACACAAATAACAAGAACGATAACAAACTCGGCAAGCTCAAGAAAAAAAGAAAAGGAAATGAGAGAGAAGAAATAACAATAACAAGAAGAAGGCGCCGAAGAAGAGAGAGGTGCCGGCTGAGATGATACGGGCAGTAAGAGGCTTGGTAATTAATTAATATCATGAGGGTCAGCAGTGTCGCGACTGAGGGGGAAGGAAGGGGGAAGGGGGAGAAGGAGTGGGGGGGTATGAGGAAGGGGAGTGGGCGTGGTCGGGGGAATGGGGTTGGAGGTAGGGAGGAGAGGGGGGGGCGAGAGGGGAGGGGGGGAGATGTATAGTGGATGGCGCGGAGGGATGGCAGGGTGAGAGAGAGAAAGAAAGAGAGAGAGAGAAGAGAAGAGAAAGTGAGTGAAAGAGATACGAAGGAAAAAGAAGAAACAAAAACAAAGACAAAGAGAGGGATAGAGCCAGATAAGAAAGAAAGAGAGAGAAAAAAGACAGACAAAGAAAACACAAACAGGAAACAGAAGAGACTGATACCGCCATCAACGCTAAAGCTTCCTTGAGAAAAGAAATATATATATATATTTTTATTCCCCTTCCAAAGACTACGCTCTCACTTCCTTCACGCCATGGACATCATATTTACAATCTTCTTGTCCTTCCTCCACTAGCATCACCCCCCACCCCCCACCCCCATCCCGCGCGCCCCCATCCCACACAAACAAACACACACACCCTTAGAAACACAAGTCACAAACAGGAAACAAACTACATTGATAACATTATTACACGATGAGCAACAAGAGCAAAGGAGACACACACATACATACACACACATCCATACACACACATACACACACGTACACACACACACACACAGAGCATCGGATAATTAATATAAGAGGGTCGAGTGCTTCGTATGAAGGATCTAATGAGAACCCGGCGATGCGTGATTGTTTCTATAAGGGACACGAGATTAATAGACGGCAGGGTATGAGATTAAAGGGGGGATCTAGCGTATAATTTACTCCTTTGTCCCGTCTGTGTTCGTCTTGCTATAAGCGCTCGGTGCAGGCAGCAAGCAAGGTACGTTATAATTATATATATTGGGTATTTTTGTCATGAATTTTACCCTCCCTTTGATCCGTAAAGAAACTAAAGTACTGATGGTAATCATAAGTGAAAATGATGACGTGATGATACTGTGTCTAAATGGCTCTCTGAGAGAAATGAAAAGACAGTGATACGATTATCAATGTTGTTATTATTGTGTGTTGTTTTGTTTCTTTGTCAAGGTAGAATGATGGATTTTTGTCGCTATCAAATCTACGTTTGAAGATTGTACTTATTTTATGTCTTCGAGGTTGATTGAAATAAGTCTTTTAATATTGTCATTGCTATGGTCTTTATTACTATCATTATTATAATCTTTGTTATCATTATTATTATTATCATCGTCATCACCATCATAATCATAATCATAATCACTGTTATTATCATTATTCTCATTATCAGTATTATTATTATCAGTATTATCATTATTATTACCATCATTATTATCATTATCACTTATCATCAATATCATTAATATCACTTTTTTGTTATCATTATTATCAATATTATTATTGTTACTATCGTCATTATCATTATTATTATTATTACAATCATTGTT
>NW_028234416.1:31868629-31873629 GCF_977035675.1 Penaeus japonicus | reverse complement strand
CTTCTTTAGACTTTTCTTTTTCTGCCCGAATATTCCAGTTGTCTTTATCTTCCTTCTCTTCTCCTTCCCCCCTTATCCTCCTCAACCCCTTCGTTTCTATCTCCCCTTCTCTTGCTCCTAAAACCTTCCTCCTCGTCACCTATTTCCTTCCCCGGCCCGCCCCCCCCCCCCCCCCCGCGCTAACAGCTCTCTTCTTCATCCATTCCTCTTTCTTCACCACCACCACCACCACCACTCCACTACCTCCATCACCACCACCAAACCCATCACCACCACAGCCATCTCGACTTCCCCCTACCCCCCACCCCCCCACCCCTCTCTCTCTCTCTCTTTCTCTTTCTCTTTCTCTTTCTCTCTCTCCCTCTCTCTCTCTATCTATCTATCTATCTCCCTCGTTCCTCTCTCTCTCTCTCTCTCCCTCCCTATCTCCCCCTCTCCCTCCCCCTCTCCCTCCCTCCCTCCCTCCCTCTCCCTCCCCCTCTCCCTCCCTCTCCCTCTCTCTCTCTCGATCCCCCTGAGACAATAGACTGGGCCGTTTTTAAGCATCGCCGCATCGGAAGGTGGTCCATCCTCTGCCATGATTTAGGTGATGGTTCTCTCGGTTTAACCCGTTAAGCTTCCCGACGGGCCCCGCTCTCCCCTGCCAGCGGGAGGGGCATGATAGGATCCCGGACTATGAATTGTTAATTACAAGGCAACAAGGATTAATTGAGAACTACAGGGGGTGATGAATATTTAAAGGCCCAGGATCCGCTGGAACCGCGTTACTCCGAACTCTCGAAATGCGCGGTCGCTGGGAAAGGGGGGAGGGAGGGGAGGAGGAAGGGAGGGAAGGATGGAGTGCGGGCGAAGGAGGGGAGGGAAAGTAGGTGGGGAAAGGGGGACTTCCGACTCTGAAGGGGAGGGTTTTGGCTTCTGCCCCCCCCCCCCCTCCGGAGGGTGAGATGCGAAGGGTTTGGTTGTTACGATTTGTCCCTTACGGGCTTACGGTGTCTGCCCGGGTGACGTTTGACAGGTTGGTGCAATAAATCCTTTTTTACAATCGATACTGGTTTGGATATCGTCTGCTCTCTCTCTATCTCTCTCTCTCTCTCATTCTCTCTGTCTCTCTCTCTCTCTCTCTCTCTCTCTCTCTCTCTCTCTCTCTCTCTCTCCCTAGTTTCTCTCTCTTATCCCTCTCTCATCTCCCTCTCCTCTTGTTTTCTCACTTTCTCTCCTCTCTCTCTTCTCTCTTCTCTTCTACTCTTATCCATCCCTTACCCCCTCCCCCTCCCCCTTCCCCCCCTCCTGCCCCTTCCCCCCTACCCAAGGGGATGCTCCCTCCGTCCCTTGTTAAACCAAATGATTTGGAAAAGAAAGACGAAAAGATTTTTGTGAATCCCGTAATGACTTTGCCACTTTCCCAGTCTGTAAATCCGGCAATAACGAACGCACATCATTAACATGCCAGCGGGCTATCCCTGTTCCGCTGATCGTAAACTGTCATTATAATTGAGCGAATATTAAACATTAGACAGGTTCTGGTCACTGAGATCATGAAAAGTTATATCACGTTATACTTTATCAGTGACCATTAACATATGACATGATATGGAGTTTGCTTTATGGTCCAAGTAATTTCTTTTCGTATCGTAAAGGCAGAGGCGGAGCCACTTAATATGTATATATTATTGCGTTATCAGGGAAAACCTCTTGGGTATTTTATCATTACCGTTCCCGATGCCCACGTCTCCGCCCTGAACACAGGTTAGATAACTATCCCGGAGCCTCATTAAGAGACGGGTGTTCTTAAGGGTGTTCTTGTGTGTGTGGGTGAAGGGGGTGTAGGGGGGTAGGGGGTCTGGTGCGTGTTCTTAGGTGTGTTCTTGTGTGTGTGGGTGAAGGGGGGAGGGGTAGGGGATCTGGTGTGTGTTCTTAGGTATGTTCTTGTGTGTGTTCTTAAGTGCGGTCTTAGACGTGTTCTTGCGTGTGTTCTTAAGTATATTCTCAGGTGCGTTCGGGCCCACCTGGTGTCTCGCCCGGAGAACACTGCTGCTTTTAAGAGCCGTTCCAGCTGTTCTTCAATGTTCTCGCTGCTGCCTCTCCGGGCCCTCGTAATGCACCCGTTGCCCATGGATTTATGGTAATTAATCTTTTCATCGGCGCATCGGCAAATCATGAAATCCTTTTACAGGACGTCGAGATCGAGTAACCCCTCTCGAACGCGGATTAAATTTGATGTAAGATTTATTCGTTACCGCCATAAGAGGTCGCCGATGTTATCTCCCTGCGAATCCAATATTTTCGGTCTCTCGGCATCGGGTGATTTAATGTGTGCGGTGATTTATGCACTTTGGGACTGCATAATATGCACGTGTAAATCTTGTGTATCACCACCCAGCGATGTGCTTCATAATCCGAAGAGGAAAGGATTAAAAGGGTTCACTCGTTCAGATTAAGGGCGCGGCCGAGGTGGGATCTGGGACCCCAGCACTCGTCTTCTGCTCCTCGCTCTTCTTCTTCTTCTTCTTCCTCCTCCTCTTC
Organism: Penaeus japonicus; assembly: GCF_977035675.1. NCBI lineage: Eukaryota > Metazoa > Arthropoda > Malacostraca > Decapoda > Penaeidae > Penaeus > Penaeus japonicus. Next base: position 31,871,106 of record NW_028234416.1, on the reverse strand, counting down.
TTCTTCTCCTTCTTCTTTCATTGTCTATCGTCCTTCTGCTCGTTTGATCTCCTATTTCTTTTTTTCTTTATCTCCCGGGATCTTCTTACTACTGCTCCTCTTCGTTTTCTTTTTCTTCTTCTTCCAGCACTTATTTTAAGTTTTCTTTTTCCTCCTCCTGTTCCTCCCCCTTCTAGTCCTTTTCTTTCATCCAATCCTCTTATTCCTCCTCCTCCTTTTCTTCTTCCTCCTACTCCTCCTTTTTTCCTCCTCTTCCTCCTCCTCCTCTTCCCTCCCCTACCCCTTCTTTCCCTCCCTTCCTCTCTCTCTCTCGAACACCCCCTCCCTTCTCCTCCCCCTCCCACCCTCACCCCCACCTCCACCTCCACCACCCATCTTACTCGAGGGAGGTGTGGAGTCCCAGAAGGCGAGGTGGGCGGGTTTTACAAGCCCTTGGAGGTGGTCTAAGGAAGTAGGCGGGGTCGGGCGGGGGCTTGGGGATGGGAGAAGGGAGAGAGGGGGGAGGGGGGGTAAGTGGGAGGGACCCGTGTCATTTGGTTGTCATGCCTCGGCCATGAAACGGGTATTTATTTTGTCGATGTGGGCATATCTTTAATGACAGTGGAGAAATTTAAACAGGATGAGTAAAAAAAAAAAAAACAATAACTTGACCAAATTTAATTATTTATATTTGTGATGAATAATCCCCCCCGGAAAAATCCTAATCAAATCCAACTCCTAGATAATCATTTCTCTTCCTCTAAATCTAAATTCAAAATCTAAAACATCACGTATCAATGATTCACCATCCTTTACATTTCCTTTACTCTCACTCCCAACCCCACACCTACCCACCCTACTCTCACTCCCACTCCCACACCCACTCCCACACCCACTCCCACCCTCACACCCCCACCTCCACCCCCTCCCCCCCCCCCCCCCCCTCCCCACCCTAACCCACACCCCCACCCACACCCCCACTCTAACCTCACCCCCACTCCCACACCCACTTCCACCCTCACCCTTACCCCCACCCTAACCCACACCCCCACCCTTACCCCACTCCCACTCCCACCCCCCCACTCCCACCTCCACCTCACTCCCACACCCCAACCCCCACCCCCGCACCCCACCCCCGCACCCCACCCCCTCCAGTTGACACGGCCGAAGTCTGAGTCATGTCTCAAGACGAGCCATAGACGGCGGGCGAAACTCGGGGACACGTCACGCGCCTGTCCTCATAGATCCTGCGGGACTCCTACGTACGCCGTCGATGCTTGTGTGTCGCTTTTTATCCTGTCCGGGACTTGTCTTTGGCCCGGGAGTTTGTGAAGGTGGGAGGTTGTTGGAGAAAAAGAAAGAAAGAGGAAGGAGAAGAGGAAGGAGAAGAGGAAGTAGAAGAAGTAGAAGAAGAAGAAGAATAAGAAGAAGAAGAAGAAGAAGAAGAAGAAATAGAAGAAGAAATAGAAGAAGAAATAGAAGAAGAAATAGAAGAAGAAATAGAAGAAGAAATAGAAGAAGAAATAGAAGAAGAAATAGAAGAAGAAATAGAAGAAGAAGAAAGAAGAAGAAGAAAGAAGAAGAAAGAAGAAGAAAGAAGAAGAAAGAAGAAGAAAGAAGAAGAAAAAGAAGAAGGAGCAGAAGAAGAAGAAGAAAGAAGAAAGAAAAGAGGAAGAAGAATGAGTGTGTATGTTCAAGTGAACATACACACTCATTTGTCTTATAACATAACACATGCCGTGAAGTACCCCAACTAGCACCCCCCCCCCCTGGTTCCCACCCAAATATACAACTCCCTCCCCCTTCACCCTCCCCGACGCCCCACGTGTCCAAAGGCCCCCTCCTGACTCCATCTACACCCCTACCCCCCTCTCCACACACATACACACACAGCCTTACCTTAGCACCTCCTCCCTTTCTTCTCTCTCCTACCCTTCCTCCCACTTCCTACACCTCCCTCTCTTCCTCCTCTCCTTCTTATCCCTCCCCTTCACCATCCACCCCCTTCCTATCCTTTCCTTTCCCCATCCACTCCCTTTCTTACTCCCCCACCCTCTTACTACCCTTCCTCCTCGCCTCTCTCCATCCACCTCCTTCTTATCCCTCCACCTCCCCCTCCCCCACCCCAACCCACCCCCCAACCGCTCACCTCCCCCACTCCACCCCACCCCCCTACCGCTCACCTCCCTGAGCCTACGCCCACGGGAGAGACACGCCAGGGAGGTGATGCTCATTAGAATTCAACAGCGATTAATAGGCACCTGTGAGGTTCCTTGCATATTTAAACCACTACTACCATTAAGTTCCCATTTATTCTTGGTCCGAACCGCGAGGAAGAACCGCGCTTCCCGAGGGGCCTCCTTTTCCCACTGGGCTTCGCTAAGATTTTTCTCTCTCTGGGTCTTTCTCTCTCTTTGGGTCTTTCTCTCTCTCTGGATCTTTCTCTCTTTCTGGGTCTTTCTCTCCTTTCTGGATCTCTCTCTCTCTCTCTTTCTCTC
>NW_028234416.1:31843629-31851129 GCF_977035675.1 Penaeus japonicus | reverse complement strand
TGGAATGTGAACAGTCATGGGGAATTTGTAAGTATTCAATAAGTTAATTTACGAGCTGCCCCCCGTCGCTCTAAAACCTGAGTGGGGGTTTATGCGCTAATACCAACCACCACGCAGGGAGAGCGGGGCAGAACCGCTGTATGGGGTGGGGGGTTGGGGGTTGGGGTAGGAGGGGGGGGGGCGGAATAACATCTGCTTAATTAAAACAATAACCACAGTTGTAGAAGGAGGGGTAGGGGGGGTTGGGATGATGGGGGAGAGAGCAGGTATGATAACAAATACAGTGAGTGAATCAATGGGGAGTGAATAACGGCTGTTGGGGAATGAGAAGGAGAAAGGAATGAGGAATGAGTAAACGGAGGAGGAAAGGGTGTGAGGGATTTTTTTTTTCTCTCTCTTTTTTTCTATTTTTATGTTTGTCTGTCTGTCTGTCTGTCTCCCTTTCTCTGTCTTATTCTCTCCCTCCCTCCCTCTCTCCTATCCCTCCCTCCCCTCTCCCCTATCCCTCCCTACCCCATTTCCTCTCCCTCCTTCCCTCCCTCCCTTCCTATCCCTCCCTCCCTCTCCCCTATCCCTCCTTCCCTCTCCCCTATCCCTCCTTCCCTCTCTCCCCCTCATCCCTCCCTCCCCTTATCCTTCCTTCCCCTCTTTCCCTCCCTCCCTTTTCCCTAACCCCCTCTCCCCCCCTATCCCTCCCTCTCCCTCCCTATCCTCTCCCTCTCCCTCCCACCTTCCTCCACCCTCCTTACGAGAGCCAGGGATGGCCTCCCGCCTTGGCAACACAGTTCATCCGGGGCCTCAACCTACGGGGTTCTTCGGGAGGTCCTGATGCTGCCTGACTCGGGCCAAAGGATCATCATGAAGCAAAATTAATTATGATAATGGCATCTGTGATCACTGTGGCGATTACTTGGAGGGGGAGGGGGAGGAGGTGGAGATAAGTTGGGGGTTAGGTGGGGGAAAGGGGGATGGGGGAAGGAGAGGGGATAGAGGGAGTGGGGGAAGGGAGGGGATAGAGGGAGTGGGGGAAGGGAGGGGGTAGAGGTTGGGGAGTGGGGAATGGGAAGGGATAGAGGTTGGGGAGTGGGGAATGGGAAGGGATAGAGGTTGGGGAATGGGAAGGGATAGAGGTTAGGGAGTGGGGAAGGGAGGGGAAGAGCGGGTGGGGAGTGAGGAAGGGAGGGGAAGAGGGGTGAGGAAAGGGGGAGAATAATGTTAGTAGGGCTGGGGGTAGGCATAAGTAAGGGAGAGACAGTAGAAGGGGGGAGAGAAGGGATAGGGAGAAATAGTAAGGGAGAAACGTGTCGCGGGTAAGGGAGTAAAGAAGTAGAATGGTAGAATGAGGAATTAAGGGGAGGGAGGGAGGGGAAGGGGTAGGATTTGAGAGAGAAGGACGTGGATGGGGGGGAGGGGAGGGGAGGGAGGGGTTTTTGTATAATGTTTCTTTAGGGAGATATAGAAGGCGTGGGATGTAGAGTGATTTAAGGGACGGGAGGTGTAAGAAGAACGATCCTGGACAAAAGACCGTTAAAGGCTGAGATTTGGACATGAGAAGTAAGTAGTTTCGTTTATATTATTGCTTTTGCCCCTCATTCCACTTCTCTTCTTCTTCTCCTTCTTTTTCTATTTATTGTTATTCTTCATACTCGTCTTTCTGGTTCTCTTTCTTCCTGTTATTCCTCTTTCTCTTTGTTTTTGTTTTGTTTTTTTCTTCTTTCTCCTCCTCCTTTCTCTTTCTTCTTCCTCCTCCTCCTTCCTTCTCCTTCTCTATCTCCATCTTCCTCCCCTTTCCCTCCTCCTCCTCCTCCCTTTTCTCCTCCTCCTTCCTTCTCCTTCTCTATCTCTATCTTCCACCTCTTTTCCTCCTCCTCCTCCTTCCTTTTCTCCTCCCCCTTCCTTCTCCTTCTCTATCTCCATCTTCCACCCCTTTTCCCCCTCCTCCTCCCTTTTCTCCTCCCCCCTCCTTCTCCTTCTCTATCTCCATCTTTCACCTCTTTTCCCCCTCCTCCTCCCTTTTCTCCTCCCCCCTCCTTCTCTTTCTCTATCTCCATCTTTCACCTCTTTTCCCCCTCCTCCTCCCTTTTCTCCTCCCCCCTCCTTCTCCTTCTATCTCCATCTTCCACCTCTTTTCCTCCTCCTCCTCCTTCCTTTTCTCCTCCCCCTTCCTTCTCCTTCTCTATCTCCATCTTCCACCCCTTTTCCCCCTCCTCCTCCCTTTTCTCCTCCCCCTTCCTTCTTCTTCTCTATCACCATCTTCCTCCTCTTTTCCTCCTCCTCCTCCTCCTCTTCTTTCTTCTTCTCCTCTTCCTTCGACCTCTCCTCCTCCTCCTCATTCTCCATAACCTAAACTTCTGAGAAATAAAAATACTGAAGTGGAATTATTGGTCACTTGCACTCCTTTATATATCCCATGAACACTCTCGGTGCCAGAATCACTAGAGCGGAGTAATTGTCAATGATAAATGACCTGCTTTCGTCATTGTCAGATGTTCAGAACTAACTCCGTTTAACCTCCAAATAACCCTTCGCAAGAGAAAAGAATTTTTGTTTTTTGTTTTTGTTTTGCTTTTTATGTATAGTTTTTTTGACATTTGTTGACTCCCGCAAGTACCTCTGTCAACGGGGATGTCACAGTGACAGCCCGCCGGCCATTAAGAACATCCGAAACCTGTAATTATCAGCTGGGCTTGTTCATTAGCATCACATGAGTGTCACTTTCGTCACCCCGAACGCCCCCAGCTCCGCCCCCCCCCCGCCCCCCTTGACCACATACTCAACGGACCAAGGACAGCGAGAGAGGAGGAGCTATAGTGTCTTTGTTATACGGGTAATACTTGGTATGTGTCTTGATGTAAATGATTTTGAGTCGTCGCTGGTGTCTGGTTGTTGTTGTTATTGGCGTTATCCTTATGGTTGTCGTTAGTTTTATCATTATCAGTGTTAATTATTGTTAATCGTTATCTTGCATCATCATCATTTAATTCCTTCCTTCGTCTCATCTCCTTGGATTCATATTATCATCACTACCACCACCATAGATACTTCTGGCATCACTACTATAGACAATAGCATAATCATCACCACCACCACAGCTAGCTAAACCATCACCTCTACCAACAATATCATAATCACCATCACCACCATAAACAATATCTCCACCACCAGCATCTTCACCACAAAGCCGTCACTGCCAAAACACACCACCAGGACAAACCACACAACACCTTTCCTTCCCCCAACTACCCTCCCCCTTCCCCTCCCCACGCCCTCCCTCCCTCCCTCCTCTACCCCATCCACTACGCCCCAAGCCCCCCCTCACCACCAACCCTACCTCCACCCCCTCCCCCTCCCCCCTTAAATCCCCCGCCAGCACACTCTTAGTCGGACTTGAGCAGTAAGATGTTTGACGGCCCCCTCACGATGGGCGGAGATAGGGCGGTGATGGGCGAGGTGGCTGGGCTCCCCTACGCCCACCGGAGAATGGCGCAATCACGCCCGAGCCACAATATTATGAGTAGCCGAAGAAAAGACGCGGGGCAGGAGAGCAGAATGGCGACAACACGCAATGAGGGAGCCGCCAGTCTCGGTAACTCACCCGCGCGGACACTCACACCCCACCCACCCACCCATCCACCTATCCACCCACCCACCCACCTATCCACTCTTCTCCCCTCTCCCTCCCTCCCTCCCCTTCTCTCCCCTTCCCTTCCCTCACCCACTCACTCCCTCCCCGTCTCTCCTCATCTCTCCTCCTCTCACCTCCTCTCACCTCCTCCCTCCCTTACACCCACTCATTCCCCCCTACCTCTCTTCCCCTCCCCTCTTAATCTCCCTCACCCACCCACTCACTCACCCCTGCTTCCCTCCCCTTCCCCTCTCTTATCTCTGCCTCTCCCTCATCTTCTCCCTCCACTTTTTCCATCTCCATCTCTATCTCCTTCGCTCCTTCTGCCTCTGTCTGTGCTTCGCCTTCTCCCTCTTTTTCCTTCTCCCTCTCCCTCTCCAACACCCTCTCCCTCTCCCACACCCTCTCCCTTTCCTTCTCCCTCTCCCTATCCCTCTCCCTCTCCCTACCTCTCACCTCCCCTCGCTTCACACAGGACACCTCCTATACCCTCCCCTCCCCTCCCCCTTCTCTCTGTACAGGTTATAAGATCTTTGCTTTGGATGGATTTGTCTCTGTTCTCTCGCGTGATGGCATGCATGTTGGGGCATGGGATACTTCGGGCATGGGATGAAAGGGGATGCGAAAGAAGAGGGGAGGAGGAAGGAGAGGGAGGGATTAAAATGACAGTCGGGAGGAGAGAGAGTGAGAGAGAGATATGGAGAGAGGAAGGGAGGGAAGGAGGAAGGGAGGGAAGGAGGAAGAGAAAGAGAGAGAGCGAGAGAGAGAGAGAGAGAGAGAGAGAGAGAGAGAGAGAGAGAGAGAGAGAGAGAGAGAGAGAGAGGAGTGAAATAAAGGAATAAAGAAAAGAATGCGGAAGCAATAAAGAAATGAACTTTGGAGTTACAAATAGGGAGAGGAAAAGAGAGAAGAAAAAAACGAAAAGAAGAGGACTAGGGATAAGAGGGAGGAGGAAAAGAGACAAAAGGAGGAAGAAGATCAAAAGGAGCAGGAGGACGAAGAGAAGAAAGAAGAAGAGGACGACGAAGACGAAGAGGAAATGGAGGAGAAGGAGGAGGAGGAAGAGGGGTGGGAGCAGGAGGAGGAGGAGGAGGAGGAGGAACAGGAACAGGAGGAGGACGACGACGACGACGACGACGAGAATGTGAAGGAAGAGGGGGAGGAGGAGGAGGAGGAGGAGGAAGGCGTTAGGTGAAAAGAAAAAGGGAGGAAGGGAGGAGGGGGGGCTAAGGGATGGGGGATAGGTGAGTGGGGGTAGGGGGGGGGGCAAGACGTGTTTGATACCCCCTATAATCCCCCCATCACCATAATGGTTCGGATTTAGTTGACATTCGAATGCCTAAATGTTCTGGGCCTGAATTATAGGTGTTAATCTGACTGTGGCATCACTGCTATAATTAGGCTTATTCTGGCAACACTGAGACGGTCTCTGAGATAGTGTGATTACCATAATAAAAAGGTTTCGTAGTTGTTGTTGTTGCTGTTGTTGTTGTTGTTGTTGCTACTGAAAATGAGCGAGGAAAAGTACCGTGTAATGATACATCTACATATCTGTGTAATTATTAGTATCTGTATAGAACTAAAAATAAAATGCAAATAAAAAAAGGTATATTGAATTAATACTTACGATTAAGACGATTCGATTAGATATTTGAGAGCGTAATAACAAAGAGGCGCCAAAAATATAACTTATACGGATTAAAAGCGAAAAGAAAAGTAAAAAAAAAAGAAAATGAAAAATCACACACATGCTACTCAAAAATGACTTCCATGCTAATACGTCACCCTCAAAAGCGGATAACCATACCTTACGAAAATAAGATAAGTAGCAAAACAAATAAATAAGCGGATAATCCACACAAGAAGATAAAGAAGAAGAAAAAGAAGAAGAAGAAGAAGAAGAAAAAAAATTCACATGCCACAGAAGGAGGAGAAGAATAGGCCTAGGGTAACCGCGAGAAGGAAAATGTCGAAAGTAAACAATATCTTCACAAACAGAGAAAGACGAACGGAGAAGAGAAAAGAAAACGGCTAGAATGGGAAGGAGGGAGGGGAGGGTGATAGGATGGGTATGGGGGAAGGGAAGGTGGGGGAGAGGAGAGGGGAAGGGAAGGTGGGGGGAGGAGAGGGGAGGGAAGGAGGGGGGAGGAGGGGAATGAGAGGAGTGGGAAGGAGAAGAGGAAAAAGAAAAGGGGATGAGGGGAGGGGAGAAGGGGAAAGAGAGAAGGGGAATGGGAAGAGATAAAGCAGAAAGTGAACGAGGAAAAAGAAGAGGATGGGGAGGAGAGGAAAAGAAGAGGAGGAAGAGGACGCAAACAATACAACAAAACAGCGAGAGACATTAAAATACACAAAAGGGAAGGTGAAGAAGGAAAAGGGAGATAGGAGAGAGCGGAGGTAGGGGTAAAGAGGATAGTGGGGGGGAGGAGGAGGGTTAGAGAGAGAGAGAGAAGGAGAGAGCATAAGAAAAGAAGAGAAATAATAAATGTCTCAAAAATCAACGAACAAAAAGAGGGTCATTGAATGCGAAAAAAATCCCGTGAGGGGGTAGGTACTATGGCGACCCGAAATTAATGGGCGACGGGCATTAAGACCTGCTTGTTTTCGACGGGTCATTTCGACGGCTGCCCTCCCCTTCCCTACTCCCCTCCCCTCCCTTACCTTCACCTAACACCCTCCCTTCCTTCGGTCTTCCCCTCCTTTTCATTCCCCTCTACCTTCTCCAACCCCTCCTTCCCCTACCCTTCCTACCCTCTTTGCCTCCTCTCCTTCCCCCTCTTCTTACCCCGCCCCCTCCTATCCCCTTCCCTTCCCATCTCCCCCTTCCTATCCCCTTTCCTCCTTCCTTCCTCTCCTCTTCCCCTACCCTCCTATCCCCTCCCTTCCTCTCCTCTTCCCCTGCCCTCCTATCCCCTTCCCTTCCCATCTCCCCCTTCCTATCCCCTCCCTTCCTCCTCCCTCCTCTCCTCTTCCCCTACCCTCCCTTCCTCCTCCCTTCCTCTCCTCTTCCCCTACCCTCCCATCCTCTCCTCTTCCCCAACCCTCCTATCAATCTCCCTTCCTCCCCCCCTCCTATCCCCTCCCATCTTCCCCTGCCCTCCTATCCCCTCCCTTCCTCCTCCCTCCTCTTCCCCTACCCTCCTATCCCCTCCCTTCCTCTCCTCTTCCCCTCCCCTCCTATCAACCCCCCCTACCTTTCTCCCCCCTCCTATCAACCCCTCCTATCAACCTCTCTCCCTCCCTCCCTCCTATCAACCCACACCCCCCCCTCCCCTCTTCCCACCACCCCCTGGGAGCGACCCGACGAACGGACGGACACAAAGACCGGCGCGTCGGAAAGGAAGGTGCGGAACGGAGGCGGAGGCTGACCGGGGACGAGGCTGAGGGATTGTTTGTTTGTTTGTTTGTTTCTGTGTTTGATTGGGTGTGTGCGTTTGTTTGCGTTTGGTTGTTTGCGTTTGGTTGTTTGTGTTTGTTTCTGTATTTTTTTTGTGTGTGTGTGTGTGTGTGTTTGTTTGTGTATGTGTGTGTGTGTGTTTGTACACGTGTGCGTGCTTCGGAATGTTGGGGGGAGGGGGTATGAGGGACGGAGAAAGAAGAGGGGAATAGCGAAAGAGGAAGGACAATGATGAAGTAGAAGAAGAAAAAAAAAAAGAGAGAGACAGAAGACACACCAAGGAAAAAAAATATAAACCTATATAATAATCACAGAAGAAGGATAGATTAAAAAAAAAAAGGAAAAAAACTACACATCATATTAAACAAGACAATAAGAGAAGAGAGGTGGGTAGGTCACGATCAGTAACGCCGCGATAAGTGAGCATCTGCGCCCGTCACGGTGCTGGGTTTTTGGTCACATTCACAGAAACCAAAGA
>NW_028234416.1:31831129-31838629 GCF_977035675.1 Penaeus japonicus | reverse complement strand
TAAAAAATCGATCATTCCCTTCATTTTAGTGGTTTCCCTTTTACAGAAGAAAAAAAAAAAGGAAACAATCCGTAAATATCCTTCTTTCTCTTCCCATCTATTTTTATTGTTAATTTCCCCCGATGTACACCTGGCATGTTGACCATCGATGTCCAAAAGTGATCAAGGACCTCCTCCTCCTCCTCCTCCTCTCTCCCTCGGCCTCCCCCAACGAGACAATGGCGGACGCGGCTCACAAACAGAATTCAGTTGGCGACCTCTGTCCTGTGACCGCGTGTGGGTATGGTGGGCTCCAGACTGTCCCAGTTGGTCACACAGCGAGGAGAAGCTGGCGGTATTGTCCCAGACTATGCCCGAGATTTGTTTCATTAATGCCATTATGACCGCCCGGGTGGGTTGCCAGAAACCGCGAGATGGGGCATTTCGCAAGATTGGCTTCGCTCGACGTACCTCTTGTTTCTTTGTTTCTTCGTTTATTTATTTTATTGTATTTCTTCCCTCTTTCTCTTTGTCTCTCTCTCTCTGTATGCGAGTTATCATTTTTTTTTATTCCATCCCTTATCTTCCTATCAGGTTGAACCAACAAAACATTTCTTACTTAAGGGTAGTTTTCTATGTAGAAGGAAGAAAAGTGAGAGAGAGAGAGAGAGAGAGAGAAAAGGAAAGAAAGATAGAGAAAACAGAGATAGCGAAAGACAAACAGACACACGGACAGAGACAGAGAGCAAGAGAAAGAGAGTTTCGCTGAATGAAATAGGGCCCCTATTAATGCGTCCTTGATTTCAGTTGGTGGGCTTTGGGACCAGTTAACAGTTAGCAGTTAGAGGTGATGGCGATGGCCGGCTGAGCGTGAGAACCACCTCCATCGTTACTCATCTAAGGGGAGAAGGGTGTGTGTGTATATAATCACTCTTCAGTTATATCCTAGTTGGCTGGGATTTTAAGGATGTAGAGATGATGGTACAGCAAATCCCCGTTGGATATTAAGAGTCATTGCATTGATATGTACAAACATGGTCGAGCTTTCAGTAACGTTGTGTGTGATATATACTAGTTGTTTGTTACTTTTTTTCTTCTTGTCTTTTTGGGGTATTGTTATTTTCCATTTTGTGATTTGCATTTCATTCTCATTTAGTGGATATAAGTAAACTGCAAGCATGTTTCATTTGCATTACTGTTTATAGATATATTGGAAAAAATACAAAAGAGAAGAGAATGCCATTAATATTCGTAAAAGAGACACGAGAACAAACAAATAAACCGTCCCACAGTTTACCAAAGACACAAGAAACCCCGTCAAAGAAATTTCATTCCAAAATGAAAAAAAAATCTCGACCTTTTTAAGTTAAGGTGAATAGCTCGTCCGACACCACCTCCGCACTCGTTAGAAGACCATTTAAAAAAATATAAAAATAAAAGAAGAAGAACAAGAGAGAGAGAAAAAAAGAGACGAAGAAGAGAAAATTAAAGAAAAAAAAAGACCCCATAGAAAAAAAAAAATAACACATAGGCAGCAAAAACCATCAAATTTGCCACACATATTGTCTGTTATTGTAGCGAGTTAGTCAACAAAAGATCCCTGAGCCCAGTCTCTCAGTCTCTCGCCCACAGGAAGGAGATAGGGCGCTGCCTTTTGTTCTTTTGTCTCTCGGCCGTTTTGTTTCCTCCTTCGGGTTACGGCGACCGTCCTGCACCGCGCCGAAGCTGAGAAGCGGCGTCTTAAGAAGAAGAAGAGGAGGAGGAAGAAGAGGAGAACCAACAGCGGGGGAACCAAGGATGATGGTGATGATGATGAGGAGAAAGGGGGGGGGGGAGGAGGGGGAGATAAGGTGAGAACTTGGTGGGGGGGTAGGGGGGGGGAGTTAGGAGGGGGTTAGGAGTTTGTTTGGTGAATTACTAGAGGAGATGTGTAGATGGGTAGACAGACAGAGAGAGAGAAGGAGAGAACGAAATGAAATATGGAGTGAGTGAGATAGACAGAGAGAGAGAGAATACGGAGGCGGAGAAACAGAAAGAGAAAGAGACATATAGATAAATAAAGAGAGACATAGATAGATAGAGAAATAGATAACGGGAATGAACGAAGAAACCAGAACACACAGAGCACTCGCACAGAAGAGAAATGAAAAAAAAAAAAACGAGAAACACAAAGGCAAACGGAATGAAAGAATAATCAAGCTAATCTTTGCGTTGAGCGGTGCCACAGCTTAAACGACCCTTTGCACCAATCGTGGCGCGGCGGGGGAGAGGGTGCCAGTTCTAGGAGTGGGACAGGCCAGTTATGGATAACTACTGTAGGAGTTGCAACGTGACGCCAACAGGGAGGGCGAAGAAGGAGCTGCAACTATGCAATGATGATGGAGTGGCAATGGGCAAAGCAGGCTGCCACGATGGACCATTTGATATTGAAAGGAATGAATGGGAAGGATAGGGGGGGAGGGGAGGGTAGAAGGGAGGGCCGGGGATGGAGGGAAGGAGGGCAGGGGCAAGTTGCGAGGTTGCTACCATGATGCAGGATCTGATGTTGAAAAGGAGTGGGTAAAGTTGCAATTATGTTGCGAATGGCAGATATGCCACGTGAGAAAGAGGGAGAGAGAGAGAGAGAGATTCAGACAGAGACAGAAAGGGAGAAAGAGAGAAAGAGAGAGAGAGACAAAAAAAGAGTGAGAAAGAAGGACGAAAAGGAGTAAGGGTGGATGAGAGAAGAGAAGGAAAGGGGAGAGGAGGGGGGGACAATGATTCGAATCTGATAGGACGACAAGAAGAGAAAAAAAAAAACACGAAGAAGAATCAGTAAGAAACAGTAAGAGAAGAGTGAATATGAATAATAAGAAAAGGAAGAAGAGAAGAGTGAATATGAATAATAAGAAAAGGAAGAAGAGAAGATAGGAGAGAGAGGAAAGAGAGAGGCGGAGGACGAAAGGGGGGGAGAGGAGGAGGGAGGCTGGTACCGAATTCATCCCTAGGTTTGAGGATTAAGCCCAGATACTAAAGAAAAAGTGTCAAAGGAAACGACATTGGACGGCGGTGGTCAGGCTGTCGGATGGTAGAGGGGAGGGGGGGCAGGGGGAAGGGAAGGGGGGATAGGGGGAAGGATAGGATGAAGGGGGGTAGGGGAGGGGAGGGGGAAGGATAGGATGAAGGGGGGAGGGGTAGGGGAGGGGAGGGAAGACGAGGGGTAGGAGAGGGAGATGGTGGGGAGGGGGGTTGGGATATAGGGGAAGGGAGGAAGGAGAGGGAGATCAGGGGAAGGGAGGGGAAGGAGATGGTAGGAGTGAGAGGGAGATAATAGAGGGGGGAAGGGGTGGAAGATGAAATAGGGGGGTGGGTGAAGTGATGGGATAAGGACGAAAAGGGGGGGGGGGGGTTACAGAGGGAGAATAAGGATTAAACGAAGAACGATGGAATTAGATAAATTCTATATAAGTTCAAGAACGAAAATGGACAATGTAACCAGGAAATAGGTTTCAGAATGAAAGAAGAGAAACAAGCTATGAATAAGAAGGATAAGGATGATTTTAAAGTAAATGGGAGAAAAAAAACGAATCCTAAATAGAACGCATTTAATTAAATTTAATTGCAATTTAAATGAAAGGTGGAGGGATAAGTACAATTGATCATTATTAGATAACTTAATTTCGAGTGCTTTCTATATATCTATACGTCACAACACATACACGAAACACAAGGAAAAGAGACGAAACAAACGCATACATCCACTCACTAACGCGGACATACAGTGACACACACACATACACACACACACACACACACACACACACACACACACACACACACACACACACACACACACACACGTACACACACACACACGTACACCCACACAACCCCCCCTACCCCCACCCTAACCTTACCCAAACCCACCCTTCTAAACAGGACGTTTATAAATACCTTCACATATTCCCAATCCGCGTCTCAAACAGAGTTCCGTGAATAGAGGAACTCCCAATGGGCGCCAGGGTAACGTAGGCGTGGGAAATGGCCCAATCGCTAATGTACAAATCGTCAGTGTGTCAACTACCCACAATGCACCGCTCCCACTCATCATGGCGACAGGTTCCCAAGCGGCGAACGTATTGCTTTTGAAAATTCGTTATTATGGGAGGGTATGTGTCGAGGGGCGATCTTGTCTATTTATCAAATCTTTATTATTTATTTATCTATGTATCTATTTATTCATGGTTTGAAACAAACGTTTACTGCCGTCGAGCCAAGGGTTGGAATGACGCCGTGATTTAAGCCTACTCAATACTTTTGAGAAAATGTGTCTCTGTTTTTTCTTGATATCTTTTTTTTTTTCTTTTTGAAGTAAAAAAAGAGCAAGAAAGATGAAAATCACACATCAGTTAACTTGAACTGACTGGCTGACTGATTGACTGAAAAACTCGCCTTTAAACCGATGGACTGACTAGCTAACTGACTCTATAACAACCTAACTGACTAACTAGCCTTCAAACCACCCAACTAGCTGTCTTTAACGGGCTCTATAACCGACTGGGAACGTTCCTGTCTAACTGACTCACCGCCCGACTACGAAAGGACACAGGACAGCCAGCCGGAAGGAGCAGAAGGATAAACTCGACGCTCCTCTTGTCTTTCTGCGCGCCCTTCCTTCGCCCCTCCCGCTCGTCCCGCCCGCCCTCCTATTGGGACTCTTCCCTCCTTGCTTCTCTCCTTGAGAAGCTCTCTCTTTCTCTCTCTCTTTCTCTTTCTCTTTCTCTTTCTCTTTCTCTTTCTCTCTCTCTCTCTCTCTCTCTCTCTCTCTCTCTCTCTCTCTCTCTCTCTCTCTCTCTCTCTCTCTCTCTTCTCCCTCTCTTTCTCTCTCTCTCTCTCTTCTTCTTTTTCTCTCTCCTCTCTCTCTCCCTCTCCTCTCTCTCTCTCTCTCTCTTCTCTCTCTCCCTCTCTTCTCTCTCTCTTCTCTCTCTCTCTCTCGTATCTCTCTCCCCAGCTCCCGACCCCCTCTCGATCTCTCTCTCTCTCTCTCTCTCTCTCTCTCTTTCTCTTTCACACACTCTCTCTCTTTCTCTCTTTCTCTTTCTCATTCCAACCGCCTTCCCTTGACTCCATTTTTCATATCCTTTTTCCCTTCCCTCCTTCCCTCCTTCATTCCCTCGCTAACCCTCTTTTTCCCTCCTTCTTTAACAAAGATTATATAGAATTATCGTTGCTCACCACCCGGTTATTATATATTATAAACATTTACCGCACCTCGCAATGGCCCTACCCTCCCCCCCACTCCCCCACTCCCCCTATTTCCCCTTATAACCCCCCCCCCCCATCTCCTATAACCCCCGTGACATATGACATTATAAAAGTTAACTCGGCTTTGTCAAGATATATATGCATATTGTCATAACGCACTTGCACCGTTCTGATTTAGGTTCGCCATTGGTGCAGCAAGATTAGCGGGGGGTGGGGGGTGGGGGGGGGGTGAAGGGAAGGAGGAAGATTTGGGAGGGGGGAGGGGGGTCGGTTATGTAGGATATGGGATAGGGGTATGGAGGGGAGGGGGGGGTCAACATTACGTGAGACACATTCGTTGCTTATGCGAATGACGCAGTGACCCTCCCTCCCTCCCCTCTCCCCCCCCTCACCCCTCATGACTCCCTTCCCAGAACAAAAAAAAAATGTTATCCTTGTTATGATGCATAACAAGCAACGGCGGCGCCCTCGAAACACGTGACAAAGGTTAGGGAGAGAAGGGGAGAGGAGGGACAGGGAGAGGGGGGGGAGGGGGGTAGTCGCGGCCGCCATCTTGCTTTCTTCCTTGGTACCTCAACGACCGGAAGTTGCGTTTGCCTCATGATAATGAATAACAACGTGTGTTTTATTGTCCCAGAAAAGGCGTCTTGATAAGGATTAACGTTCTATTTTTTCGAGTGTGGGTGCGGGATGGTGTGTGTGTATATGTATATGTATATGTATATATATATAGAGAGAGAGAGACAGAGACAGAGACAGACAGATAGACAGAAAGAAACAGACAGACAGATAGAGAAAGAGAGAGAGACGACAGGCAGACAGAGAGGGATAGAGAGAGAGACAGACACAGATAGAGAAAAAAAATGCATGATATTAAGCTCTAGTGACTTATAATGGAGAATAAATATAGACGAATAAAAAAAATAAAAAAATGTGGAACAGTGAAAGAACGAACGTGACTGACAGCGAAACGAAGAGCGAGCGCGAGAGATATTAATAGCCAAAGAAATGTCAACATCCCAGCAACAAGAAATAACCCCAGACTCAACCCCATACTAACCTCACGAGCAGAACTAAAAACAACTTTCCTAACGATCCCTCTCTTTCAATATTTTTTTTTTTTTTTTTTTTTTTTTACGCAACCCCAAAATAGATACCAAAGAGTCGGATCAAACAATGATTCTTCCTCATTCTAATTCTAATTCTAATGCGAATGTAAACGATTGTTTGTTTTTCGATTGTAATCATAAAACACAGACGCGGGTAATATATATTTTTTTTCTAAATATATTTGAGCTTACATCAGACAACTAAGCATCTTGGGTCTGACGCTATCGTTCTTTCACATCTAAACTATTTTTAAAAGAAGGATTGTCGTGGATGTTGCGTAAGATTCGAGATATGTGTGTGTGTCTGTGTGTCTGTGTGTGTTTGTGTCTGTGTGTTTGTGTTTGTTTGTGTCTGTGTGTGTGTTTGTGTGTTGTATGTGCGTTTGTGTGTGTGTGTGTTTGTGTCTCTGTGTGTGTGTGTGTTTGTTTGTGTCTGTGTGGGTGTGTGTGTGTGTGGATGACTGTGTGTTTCCGTGTGTTTATTTGTAGGTATATATAAATATGTAGATTCACTTTTTTGGTCAGTACTTGTTAGTAATTAACGAAGATTACGCATAAATCTACGTTCGTCTTAATCAGCCACCTTATGTCCTAGTAAACGATGATCTGCCATGACCCCCATCCCCATCCACCTGGGGTCCCGATCCACCTCTCCTCCTCCTCCTCCTCCTCCTCCTCCTCCTCCTCCTCCTCCTCCTCTCTCTTCTCCTCCTTCGATCCCACGTCGGCTGAAGTAGACCTCGGGATCCTTGAACCACGTATTGGTAATGTAGACCTATGAAGAATAAAAAAAAAAAAAAAAAAGAGAATTACGAACCAAAAAGCAAATGAAGGAAATATCATCAGATGCCTAGACGCAGACATCAACCGGTTGAAGTCCATACGTCACAAGATAATGGACTTAATCTCCTTGAATACAGAAAATGACGCGCCCGCATACTGCCCTCTAGCTGGATTGTGATTGGCTGAGAGACCTGTTGTCAAGAGCTGTGATTGGCTGAGAGATTCACCGTCAGGCGCTGTGGTTGGATTAGAAATCCGTCATCTGGAGTTACGATTGACTGAGAGATCTGTTGTCAAGAGCTTGTGGACGACTGAGAGATGTGCTTCGGAAGTGATTAGCTGTAAAAATGCATCGCAAGTTTTGATTGATCGCTTGAAAGATTCG
>NW_028234416.1:31818629-31826129 GCF_977035675.1 Penaeus japonicus | reverse complement strand
TCTCTCTCTCTCTCTTTCTCTCTCTCTCTCTCTCTCTCTCTCTCTCTCTCTCTCTCTCTCTCTCTTTCTTTCTTTAGCTCCTCCCCCCACCATACCCTTATTCGATTTTTTTCTCCCATTACCTTCCCTCTCCCCCCTCCTCCTCCTCCTCCCCCACCATTTGTTTGACTTCTCTTCCCCCATCTCCCTCCTTCATTCCTTCTTCTGTCTTGTTTCCCCTCCTTTCTCTTTCGGTTTTCTCCTCTCCCTCTTTTTTTCTCCCTTCCCCTTCACCTCCCCCCCCCCTTATGTTCTCCCTCCTTGTTCGTTCATCTTCCCCTTCCCCTACCCTCTCTACATCTTGTTCTCCTCCCTTGTCTACCTTCTATCCTTCCCCTCCCTCCTCCTTCTCCTCTTTTTTCTTTCTTCCTCTTTTCCTCTCCTTTCTCCTTCTTCCCTTCTACCAATCCTCCTCATTATTTCCCCTCCTTTCCACTCCCTTTCCCCCTCCCCTCCCACGCTTCCTCACCCCCTTCCTCTTCTATTCCCCCCACACTCCCTCTCCCTCTCCCCTACCCTTCCCCCCTCTATCTATCTTTCCCTCCTCTTCCCCTACCTCCCCCCTCCCTCCCTCCTCTCCCCCCTACCTGCCTCCCCCTCCCTCCCTCCTCTCCCCCTACCTTCCCTTCTCCCCTTTCTCTCTCTCTCTCCTCCTCCCCTCTCCCCCTCTATCTCTATCCCCCCCACTCCCCTTCCCTCCCCAGCTTTCCTATATGTTTGTATTTAACTTTTATAAATCCCAAATCAAGGCAGGATCCCGTGTTTGTTAAGAGCAGTTTGGAGAAGGCCAAAAGTCATCTGTTATCCCGAGCCATCAGATAGACAAAGGGATTTTATGGGATTTTCCAAACTTTTCTGTGAGCATCGACTTTTTTTTTTTCTTTTTTTTTTTTTCTTTTCTTTTTTTTTCTCTCTCTCTCTTTTTCTTTCGTGTGTGTGTGTGTGTGGCAGGAGATTTGTGGATAAAGATTTGATCCTTCGCTTTGCAAATTCCGTCGGCGGAGACTTTCGGGAAAGGTTCGAGGCACGAAATGAATGAGAGATTGATTAACGTGATAGGGATTTTCCGTTCCTTGTTCTCATCCTTCTCCTTCTCCTTCTTTTCCTTCTCCTTCTCCTTCTCCTTCTCCTTCTCCTTCTTTTCCTTCTCCTTCTCCTTCTCCTTTTTCTTCTTCTTTGACGATGACGATTCCTCCAGTTATTCAAAATACTAATCTTCCTTTATTTTTTTCTTTTCTTTTCGCTAGAATTCTAAATCACACAAATTAGGAAAGTCAAACTCGAAACCGTCCCAAAATAAACGAAACAGACGCACGGATATGATAATCCCACAAAAATGCGAGTTCTGCGTCGCCTTATCCCACCGTATCTTTAATTGCCGTTAAGTCATAAACGATCGACTGGCTGATTAGTACTTTCCGACCTTCTGGCGTAATGCTAGAAGGGAGAAAGTCGCACGCCCTGCCGAAGAGCTCCTGGGGTTTTTATTTTTGTCCCCTTTTGTTATATCAAATGGCAAATGCAAGAGTAGCCACACCTCGAATTAACGGCGCAACGACTCTTAACCACCCTTAAGGCAACGCAATCTTCGTTTTGTCAATTTCTCTTCGTTCTTGAATATCGCTTTATCCGCATTTCGAAGAAAGCTGAACGTATTCTAGCCTGAGTACCTGCATCCAGAGGCGTTATGTCGAAGAGCGCGTAAATAATGAAAATGGCACCTCAAAACTCATAAAGCACCGTGATTCGTTAAGGTAACATTGTGACGTCACTATCTCACGGGGTATCTGAATGGCTGAGGGAACTTATGACGTCAGATTACATGTTTTGGAAAATCTCGCTCTCGTTCTGAGAATTACAGCCGAGAATACTGTATTGGGGATGCCCGGAAGAGAGAAAGAGAGAGAGAGAGAGAGAGAGAGAGAGAGAGAGAGAGAGAGAGAGAGAGAGAGAGAGAGAGAGAGAGAGAGAGAGAGAGAGAGAGAGAACGAGAAAGAGAGAGAGAGAGAGAGAGAGAGAGAGGGAGAACGAGAGAGAACAAGAAAGAGCGAGAAAGAGAGAGAGAGAGGGAGAGAGAACGAGAAAGAGAAAGAGAGGGAGAGAGAGAGGGAGAGAGAACGAGAAAGAGAAAGAGAGGGAGAGAGAGAGAGAAAGAACGAGAGAGAGAGAGAGATAACGAGAAAGAGAGAGAGATAACGAGAAAGAGAGAGAGAGGGAGAGAGAGAGAGAAAGAACGAGAGAGAGAGAAAGAACGAGAGAGAGAGAGAGAACGAGAAATAGAGAGATAGAGAGTACGAGAAATAGAGAGATAGAGAGTACGAGAAATAGAGAGATAGAGAGAACGAGAAAGAGAGAGAGAGAGAAAGAACGAGAGAGAGAGAGAGAGGGAGAGTTATAACATCTTTCCATTCAGAATTTAAGAAAGTGAATAGCTTTACGCGTTCTGAAAATGACCGCGCGGCAGCTAAGTCATTTTCTTGGTATTCAGAATGGGAACTGTAGAATCATGGAAAGGCTACGACATTTTTCCTCTCTCTCTCTCTCTCTCTCTCTCTTTCTCTATCCTTCTCTCTCTTTCTCTCTTTCTCTCTCTTTCTCTCTCTCTCTCTCTCTCTCTCTCTCCCTCTTTCTCTCTGTCTATCTTTCTCTTTTTCTATCTCTATCCTTCTCTCTCTCTCTCTCCCCCCTCTCTCTCTCCCTCTCCCTCCCCCTCCCTCCCCCTCTCTCTCCCTCTCCCTCTCCCTCTCCTTCTTCCTCCCTCCCTCTCCCTCTCCCTCTCCCTCTCCCTCTCCCTCCCTCCCCCTCCCCCTCCCTCCCTCCTCCTCTCTCTCTCTCCCTCTCCCTCCCCCTCTCCCTCCCTCCCTCTCCCTCTCCCTCTCCCTCTCTCTCCCTTTCCTTCTCCCTCCCTCCCCCCCTCTCAATCTCTCTCTCTCACCCACCTCTCCTCTTTCCCATTCTAGCTCCAGTTCTAACCTCCCTTTTACTCCTCCGCATCACGATTCAACATGCACAAGGATTCCACGGACGCGCACTCGAGTCAAGCGCGAACAAGGTCTCATATTACAGCGCGGTTGAAACGTTAACGAATTGTTGTCCATTATGACCGGCAATTTTATATGACTTGAGAAATATACATTCTCTCCCGAGCGCCTTGGCTCTCCGCGCGCTGTAGGGATGGCATGTGCCGGCTGAGACACGTCCGTTACTCGTTTTTTTGTTTTGTTTTGTTTTGTTTTGTTTTGTTTTTTTGTTTCGGTGTTTCTTGGGTTTGTCTCTTTGTTTTGGTCTTTGTTTTTCTTTCTTTTATTTTTGTTTGTTTCTCTTATTTTTTTTTCTTTATTTATTTATCTTTCTCTCTCTCTCTATCTATCTATCTCTATCTATCTCTATCTCTAACTCTCTCTCTATCTACCTATCTATCTATCTATTCATCTATCTCTCTATCTCTATATCTTTCTCTCCCTCTCCCTTTCCCTCTCCTTCTCTGTCTCTTCTCCGTCTCTCTCTCTCCCTCTCCCTCTCCCTCTCCCTCTCCCTCTCCCTCTCCCTCTCCCTCTCCCTCTCCCTCTCCCTCTCCCTCTCTCTCATTCTCTCACTCCCTCTTTGCGGGAGAAATTATATTATTACAAAGTGCGGTAAAGGTGCATGGCATTCACTGGCACACACCTACAGCGACATGAGCCGTGGCGGGGGCGGGATTACTTGTTTAGACTTGAAAAGCAAACAACTGGGATTTGAGTAAAGGTAGATTAGGCTGTGTTGTGTTTACGTGCAGGTGGAATACAAGTGTGGTGCATCTGTTAGGTAGAGAGGTGAATAGACAAATAATGAGAGAGGGAGAGGGAGAGGGAGAGGAAGAGAGAGGTAGGGAGGCAGAGAGAGAGAAAAAATAATAATGATGAAAAAATGAAAAAATATGTACAGGAAATAGAAAAGAAAGGGTAAGAAGAAGAGTGAGGGGACAGAGACAGACAGATACAATGACACACAAACAACAACAAAAATAAACAGACAAACAGACAGGCAGACCAACACCAACCCGAGAAGCGACCTATCTACGACTCCTCACGTTGCTCGAGTAATGCACGCTGGCTGTCGGGGAATAAACCTGCTAATCCGAATGGGCGTCTTGAGGCCCTTGGAACCACCCGAAGCCACGCCCCCCTCCCACCCTTCTCCCTCTGTCTCTCCCCAAAGCCACGCCCCCCTCCTCCCCCTCTGTCTCTCCTCAAAGCCACGCCCCCCCCCCCTCCCTCTCTCTCCCTGAAACCACGTCTTCTCCCCCTCTCTCTCCCTCTCTCTCCCCGAAACCACGCCTCTCCTCCCTCTCTCTCCCTGAAACCACGCTCCCCCCCACCCCCCCTCCCTCCCATCCCCCCTCCCTCCCCATCCCCCCCCTCCCTCCCACTCCCTCCCATCCCTTAACTCCTTCCGACAACGCCGAGATCCCGGGCTCATTAGCATAATCGGTGTCTAGAGAGGGTTAATGCTCTTGTTTTAATTAAGGAGATTGCTAATTTTCACCAGATGATAACCACCCTTGATAATTTGACCGTTTTGCCAAAGTGGGCGAGACAAGGAGAGCGTGCGAGATAGGGAGAAAGGTGGATTGTCTCACCCCTCCCCTCCTCCTCCTCCTCCCGTGTTCTATCTCTTTTGTTCTCTCACTCTCTCTCTCTCTCTTTCTATTTCTATTTCTATTTCCTCTATCTCTCCCTTTCTCTCTTCTCTCCTCTCTCTCTCTCTCTCTCTCTCTCTCTCTCTCTCTATCTATCTATCTATCTATCTATCTAGCTCTCTTCCTCTTCTCTCTCAGTCTCTCTCAGTCTCTCTCAGTCTCTCTCTCTCTCTCTCTCTCTCTCTCTCTCTCTCTCTCTCTCTCTCTCTCTCTCTCTCTCTCTCTCTCTCTCTCTCTCTCTCCCTCTCCCTCTCCCTCTTCCTCTCTTTCTCTCTTTCTCTCTCTCTTTCTCTTTCTCTCTCTCTCTCTCTCCCTCTAATTCATTTATATTCTTATTTCTATATCTTAAAATCCTCGAGCCAAAGGGTTTGAGATGCATGAGTGGAGGATGATTAATGACATAATCTTTATATATACGTTTCCGCCATTTGAATTCCTGATGATGCGGCCGTGGATCCAGTTTTCCGTCTTGCTTTTTTTATAGTCTGTCTGTCTGTCTCTCTCTCTCTCTCGCTCTTTCTCTCTCTATCTATCTATCTATCTCTTTCTCTCTCTCTCTATCTATCTATCTATCTATCTATCTCGCTCTCCCTGTCTTACTCCCTCCCTCCCTCCCTTCATCCATCCCTCCTTTCATCCCTCCCTCTCTCCCTCCCTCTCTCTTTCTCTCTCTCCCTCCCTCTCTCTTTCTCTCTCTCCCTCCCTCTCTCTTTCTCTCTCTCCCTCCCTCTCTCTTTCTCTCTCTCCCTCCCTCTCTCTTTCTCTCTCTCCCTCCCTCCCTCCCTCCTCCCCCCTTCCTTCTCACTCCCTCTCTCTTTCCCTCCCTCCCTCCCTTTCTCCCTCCCTCCCTCTCTCTCTCGCTTTCTCCCACTCACCCACTCACTCCCTTACAAATTTGACGAAGTAATCTAGAAGTTTCCATCCCATTAACACAAATCATGAGAAATTAATTACCGACTGTAACAAGCGTAAGCATCCCCAGCATCTTAAGACTCATCATCTTGGCTCCTGAAGAACCGGAAAAGCTTTATATATATATATATATATATATATATATATATATATATATATATATGTGTGTGTGTGTGTGTGTGTGTGTGTGTGTGTGTGTGTGTGTCTGTGTCTGTGTCTGTGTCTGTGTCTGTGTCTGTGTCTGTGTCTGTGTCTGTGTGTGTGTGTGTGTGTGTGTGTGTGTGTGTGTGTGTCTGTGTCTGTGTCTGTGTCTGTGTCTGTGTCTGTGTCTGTGTCTGTGTCTGTGTCTGTGTCTGTGTCTGTGTCTGTGTCTGTGTCTGTGTCTGTGTCTGTGTCTGTGTCTGTGTCTGTGTCTGTGTCTGTGTCTGTGTCTGTGTCTGTGTCTGTGTGTGTGTGTGTGTGTGTGTGTGCGTGTGTGTGTGTGTGTGTGTGGTGTTTTTTTTGTTTTCTTTATCATTCCTGTCTTTCATCTTTTTTAAGATTTTTTTTTATGTATACATCCTTTGTTTCTTTCTGTTTTTGTTTTGTTTGTTGTTCTTCTTTTGTTTTGTTTTTTCATCTTGTTGTGTCATCGGGAGGGGAAGGGTGGGGGGGAGGGGGTAACCGAGGAACGGGAGTTGTAAATTAATTTCTCATTAGCATAATCCCTTTTAAACTGTCACTCCGTCTCAGCATCCAAACGCTAAGGGACATGTATGTGTCATCCCATTCCATTTTATTTATTTATTTTATTTTTTGTATTATATATATATTTTTTTTAATCTTATTCGCTTTCCTTTCATAGCTAAGATGTGCGTGGGGGGTGAGTGGAGGGAGGAGGAAACGAGGAAGGAAGGGAGGTGAGGAGGGACTGTGGGAGGGGAATGGAAGGGTGGGAGTGTGGAGGAGGGAGTGTGGAGTGAAGGTGTGGAGGGATGTGAAAATCAGAGTGGAAGGAGGTGGACATAAAGTGTGGAGGGACGAGGATGAGGTTGAGGGATGTGGAGAGCAAGGGTGGAGGGATGTGGAAAATGGGAGCTAAAGCAAGTGGAGCAAGGAAGTAAAGAGATCCGAAGACTACAGTGAAAGGAGGTGGATATAGGGTATAGAAATAGGTGGAGCGAGAGGAATCGAAGAAAACAGGGAGAGAATAGAAGGGATAAGATCATGGAATAGAGAAGAAATAATAAGACGGGATAGTAATAACAAGAAAATTACTCAAGAAATAGTTTAAAAGACGACCCATCCTTTATCTCAACTCCCTAAACTTACCTAACCCACGATGCCCTCCGAAGAGTGCGTGTGGAATGCAAGTCTTACGTATTTGGGTCCGGATTAGATGGATGGATAGAGTGCGTTTGCATTGCAGGTGGAGAGGGATTTAAAGAGGGCGGAAGGAGGGGTGGGTAGGTGAGGATGAGGGGTGGGAGGGAGCGGGGCTAGTGAGAGGGATTGGGGCAGAAGTGATAATGAGAAGTAAAGGAAAGCATTAAACAGTAGGCGAACGAGAGAGAGAGAGATAGAGAGAGAGAGAGAGACGAGACGAGACGAGACGAGACGAGACGAGACAAAAGAGAGAGAGAGAGAGAGAGAGAGAGAGAGAGAGAGAGAGAGAGAGAGAGAGAGAGAGAGAGAGAGAGAGAGAGAGAGAGAGAGAGAGAAAAGAGAAAGAGAGAGAGAGAGAGTGAGAAAGAGAGATGAGAACTAATCCCCTGAGCACTGATTCCCGTTGTCTCATTTTCCTGTGGCTCCGTAAAGGACGTCCGAGCTATATTAACATAAGCGGTGTCCCGGGTGTGATAGCATTAGCATGGAGTCACACTGAGGAGAAA
>NW_028234416.1:31791129-31801129 GCF_977035675.1 Penaeus japonicus | reverse complement strand
GTCGCTGGAACTCTCACAGCCAAAACAAATTTCTTAGTCGGAATCGCGGCCCTTGTTTTTTTTTTTTTTTTTTTTTGTAATAGGTCAAATTAATTAGGCATATGTGTCTCGTGGTCAGATAGATGTCGCATTTGGATTTATTATGTTGACCCAGCGGGAATTTTCAATCAGTCTGAGAGGAAAAGAAAAAGAAAAAAATACAAATGGTTAAGAAGACCCAAGGAAATAACACACACACACACACACACACACAAACACCTACATGGTGACTTAGAGAAAGGGGGGAGGGGAGGGGGAGTTCGAGGGAGTGGCAAGGGGCTAAGGGTGAGGGAGGATGAAGGGAGGGAGGGGAGGGGGGGAAGGTGAGGAAGACCCCTGGCGCCCCTGTGCTTAAACTTGCCACCGGGCTAGCAAACAGAGGCGAGGCTTTCTCAGGGATAAGTAAGGTATTAAAGTTACAGAAGTAATGCTCTAATGTCTTTTGTGTGCCGCGAATTCTTCTTCCTCTCCCTCTCCGTCTCTGTCTTTCTCGCCATCTCCCCGCTACTAATTCTGCTTAGCTCCGGCTCTTTTTTATTCTTTCTCTCCTATTTTATTCTAACTACTTCTCTTCTCTTCTCTCTATCTATCTCTTTCTCTCTCTCCTAGCCATCTTGTTATAACTACCTCACTTTCTTTCCTCTCTACTCCTTCCCGTCTCTCTCTCTCTCTCTCTCTCTCTCTCTCTCTCTCTCTCTCTCTCTCTCTCTCTCTCTCTCTCTCTCTCTCTCTCTCTCTCTTTCTCTCTCTCTCTCTTTCTTTCCTTCTAGCCATCTTATTATAACTACCTCTCACTTTCCTTCCTCTCTACTCCTTTTCGTCTCTCTCTCTCTCTCTCTCTCTCTCTCTCTCTCTCTCTCTCTCTCTCTCTCTCTCTCTCTCTCTCTCTCTCTCTCTCTCTCTCTCTCTCTCTCTCTCCCCCTCCCTCCCTCCCTCCCTCCCTCTCTCTCTCTCGCATTCCCATTCCGTCCCTCCTATCCCAACTAGCCATTAGAAAAAAAGGGAAAATAAACAAAACAAACGAAAAAAAAAATATAAACCTTAGTGCTTGAGCGAAGGAGTATTAAGGACTGTGTTTTGTCTCTCGTTTTTATTGTTTTCTCACTGTTTCTTGAAGGCGTTTGCGAAGACGTTTTTACGATAATGAATCGCGGGGTTGAATGGCTTACTCGAGGATAACGAAATTAGTTAGCGACGTAACAATGTAAGTTAGTTAAGTGGATAGTTAATGAGGTACTTGGGTTGTTTACAAACTCAATTGGTAGTTAGATAAGTAGTTTGTTTATATGATTAGCAGTTAGGTAGTTAACGAGAGTTTGTTTTAATAGTAGTTTGGTAGTTAGTTAGGTTAGTACTTAACTAATTGAGTAAGTAGGGTTTTTTTAATGGGCAGTTAGGTATTGCAGATTGCAAATGGTTATATAGCTATGGAGAAACATAAATAACAAAGTAATTTGATTAATAGAAAGTTTTATGCTGGTTGAATTGATGTCCAATAAGAACGTCCATGTTGGTAATCTAGTAGGAAGATGAGGAATGAAAGACCAGAGAGAGAGAGAGAGAGAGAGAGAGAGAGAGAGAGAGAGAGAGAGAGAGAGAGAGAGAGAGAGAGAGAGAGAGAGAGAGAGAGAGAGAGAGAGAGAGAGAGAGAGAGAGAGAGAAAGTGAGTGAAAGAGAGAGGAAGGGGGAGGGGGAAGGGAGCGAGCGATTGAGGGGTGGGGAAAGAGAGAGAGAGAGAGACCGGAACCAGAAAAACCCAGAAGAAAGAAAGAAAGAAAAAAAAACAGAGGAAAGAAAACACATCTCACAGAAAACGGAGACGATTCGACGCGCACCCTCCCTCCCCCACTTCCCTCCAGCCCCCCACACCCCCCCACAATCCGCCATTAATATCGGTAGGAAAGTAATAAGCATAGAAATGCGAACATATCTCGAAAGACGTTGTGTGTTCCGGAGATGCCCCCCTTCCTCCCACACAATCTGATGGCTCTCTATGTTTATGTGGAGAGGTTTCCCCTACCCTAACTGCCGCCGTATATTGTTAATCGTTTGTTTATGCAGATACCGAGGACAGAAGACCCCTCCCCCTTCCCCTCCTCCCTCCCCCTCCCCCTTCTCCTTCCCCTTCCCCATGCCCACCCTCACCTCTAACCCCCTTCCTCTTGCCTCTGGTCCCCCCCTCCCCCCCTCCTTTTTCGGATCGAGAAGGGTGGGGGGGTGATGGGAGGGGAAAAGGGGGAGGGGAGGAAACAACACACAATAATCCTGATTTATTTTCTTAATCTTAAGACAGGAACTTTCTGATTCCATGGCTTCATTATCTCGCCCTGGCTGCTTCCGACTTGATTGGACCATTACGGTTTTCCGACACACGCAGCCTCGTCTTGCATCGGCTTGCCTCTTCGATTTGGTTTGTCTTGCTTCGTTCGGCTTGCTTCGTCTAGATTTTAACTTACTTGCGTCTGGCTTCGACTTGTGTCTTGCTTTGACTTACTTCGAATTGCTTTCACTTGCTTCGAATTGGTTAGTCTTGCATTGGCTTGTTTCATCTTGCTTCGTCTTGCTTCTAATCTTTTTCTTCTTCTTCTTCTTCTTCTTCTTCTTTTGGGGGTTGGGGAGTTGGGGGTGAGGAGGGGGAGAATAAAGTTAATATATACATGGGAAGGATATTTCTTTCGGACGATTTGATTGAGTCAGATCTTGATCATGGCTGAGGAAGTCTTGTCAGATGGAGAGACAAAAGGAAGATAGACAAGAGGGAGCTTGGCGGAATTCTATTTGATTTGAGAGAAAAAAAAGGGGGAAAAATTATTTATAGCATAGTCCTTGGAGATTAGTGGGAGGGGGCATTGGTGAAAGTAGGATTTTATTTAATTGGGAATATTCGTTCCAAAGATCTGCTAACAATCTCTCTCTCTCTCTCTCATTTTTATTTAGTTTCATTTTATCTATCCATCTATTTCTTTATCTATCATTCTTCATTTGACACAACTCCCACTACAACCTACCCCCACCCCCACCCCCCTTCCGTCACCACCGTAAGCAAAAACCTCTGACACATAAAAAAAAAGCGAAGAAATAAGCCTCAGTCCATATCCATGAATATTTGTGAAAACGTCATCGGGAAGAAAGAGAGAGCGCGCAAGCGAGAGTCGCCATTACGTGCGGGGAGCCGAAGATTCAAAACTGCGTCCTCGCGGGGATCTTAAGGGACACGTCTTACATTAAGAACCCCCTTCCCCCTCCCCCCCACTCCTTTTCCCCTTCCTCTTCTTAATCCCCTCCTCCCCTCCTCTTCTTTCTTCCACTATTTTTCCCCTCTTCCCCTCTCTTCCCTATACCCACTTCCTGCTTTCTTCCTTCCTCTACCCTCTGAACCCCCTCCCCCACCCCCTTTCCTCCTTCCCCTACCCTCTGAAACCCCTTTCCCCCCTTCCCCTTCCCCCATACCCTCCTAAAACCCCTCTTTCCCCTCCCCTCTCCTCTAAAACATATCCCCATCTCCCCCTCCCCTCCTCCTTTCCCTCCAACCTCCTTCCCCCCCCCCACCTTCCTTCCTTCCTTCTACCCCCCCCCCCTTTTCCCCCGCTCATCACAGCTGGCTTTGACGAAATATTTCTGTCTTGGAATGTGCTAGTTTTACAGCCGCGACGGAGGTCAGTGTGCCTTGCCTAGCTAGGGATCAGTCGTCTTAATATGAAGCCCAAGGAACTGCCAAGAACACGACCCATGACCTTCACTAGTGACCCTTCATGGAGGACGTTATCACAGTAAAAATAACCTTAAAGGGTGAAATAAGCTTACTGGTCGTTCTAGGTTTGATAATTAAGGTATGATTCAAAAGAGGATGATTATACAAAATATGATGATTATTCAAATTATGATTATTTTTAGTATTTTGATTTTTCAAAGTAAGGTGATTCAAAGTATGGTGGTTATTCAAAGTATAAACATGATGATTCCACACGGTAGATTAATTACAAGACTTTATCAAAGCTCGTAGCGAATAAAACAATCTCTCTCTCTCTCTCTCTCTCTCTCTCTCTCTCTCTCTCTCTCTCTCTTCCTTTCCTTCTCCTTCTCCTTCTCCTCTCTCACTCTCTCTCTATCCCTTCCTCTCCTTCCTTTCCTCCCTTCCTCCCTCCCTCTCTCTCCCTCTCTCTCCCCCTCTCCCTCCTTTCCTCCCTCCCTCCCCCTCTCTCTCCCTCCCTTCCTCTCCCTCTCCCTCTCTCCCTTCCTCTCTCTCTCTCTCTCATTGAAAGGAAACAAAGCAGAAATCCGTGTTCGCAATCGTGTGTCTCTTAGATTTATCTTCTCCGATGCTTTTAACTTGCAAGAGACATTAATTAATTATTAGAGTGAGATTAAATCGATGTCCCCACTTGTGCCGGCGACACGAGGCTCCTTGTAATGAATCTTCCTTTGGAATTAATTCCCTTGAAATCAGTTAAAGTAGTATATATATATATATATATATATATATATATATATATATATATATATATATATATACATACATACATACATACATATATACATGTGTATGTGTTTATATATATATATATATATATATATATATATATATATATATATATATATATATATATATATATGTATACACACACACACATATATATATATATATATATATATACATATATGTAAATTATTTATATCTATATATTTATATATGTACGTTTGTGTGTGTGTGTGTAAAGATTATCTACTTGGATTCTCTATTATCTTTTTCGTCTTTTGAATCTGATTTTTTTTTTTTTTTTTTCCTAAACTCCTCCTCCTCCTCTTCCTCTTCTTCCTCCCCTCCTTCTTTCTATCCCCCTCTCTCTTTCGCATCTCAAACTACCTTCGATTACACTTCCCTTATTATCATTCCCCCTCCTCATTTACCCCCCGCCCTCTTTGCCCCCCTCCCCCCGACCCGCCGCCCCCTCTCTTCCGACTCCAATCTCATACAATACAAATATCCATTCTTCAAATAATTTCGAAAATTTATCCAGCCAGCGTCAATCTATCGGCAATCGATCGCATTTTCCCGCGTTTCCAGCAAGATGAAGGAAGAAGGAGGGTGAGGAGGCGGGAAGAGAGAGAGAGAGAGAAAGAGAGAAAGAGCGGGAGAGGGGGAGGAAGGGGGAGAAGGAGAGAGCACGCGCGCCCACACACGCACACACGCACGCACGCACGCACGCACACGATGCGCATATGTACATATATATATCTACGCACGACGACATCGCATCTCGTGAAGAAGAAGACGAAGACGAAGAAAAAGAAGAAAAAAAAGATCGTCGCCATTAGAAACATGTTGTAATCTAGAAAGATCGCGCCGGACCATTTTAAAATGAGAGATGACAACGACGGCCAGAAAGAACGAGCGCTTTGCTTCCGCTCGAAACCCCGCTTCCGAAGCTCCGTTAGCCGCTTCGCCAGACGGAACCGCCGATTTACGAAGCTCCAGACCGACGCCCACGACGCCCGCGAACGGAAAAAGGAGTCGGGGCGAGATGAAGGTCCGTTTAACCGGATCCCAGCGGGGCGAATTCGGATAAGAGAGGTTGTCATGTAGTCTCTTTTCTGTGGTAAACTGGACCCTATCTGAGAAATGACCAGCGTTACCAACGACACCCGAGCCATACCTCTCGGTGTCGCGGGCTGTGATTCATTTCGTAATGTGAGCGATTTAACCTTCCTGTAATCAACCCCCAAATGAAAGCAAAAGATCCGTAGTCAGTTGATAAAGTTAAATGCGCGGTCTTCCGAGACATATCTTTATAATTTCGCCGCCAACGGGAGGGTATAGCTGCCGGGTTGGCAACGGTGCAAAATGATGCGGTGACGAAACCCCGGGATCCATATCTGTGATTAACTCCTCCTGATTGAGAAAGTGGGAGAGAGAAAATTGGGATATGAAAATTGGGAGTGGACGGGAATAGGAAATACAGATAAATAAGGATCTAGGGAAACAGGAATTGAGGATCGGCTGAGACGCTGACGGGGACTGACGGTTCATTTATATGTATATATTTCACGTTGCTTGCGTGTGCCTCTGTCTCCCTTTGGCCTTCTTTCGCTCTCTCTCTCTCTCTCTCTCTCCCTCTCTCTCTCTCTCTCTCTCTCTCTCTCTCTCTCTCTCTCTCTCTCTCTCTCTCTCTCTCTCTCTCTCTCTCTCTCTCTCTCTCTCTCTTTCTCTCTCTCCCTCTCTTTGTATTTCTCTTTCTGTCTCTTTTCTTTCTCTCTTTCTCTTTTTCTCTTTTTCTCTCTCTTAGTCTTTCTCTTTCTAACCCTCTCACACACACACACACACACACACACACACACACACACACACACACACACACACACACACACACACACACACACACACACACACACACACACATACTGAATACATGTATACCTGCTGTATATACACATATGCATACGAATTATATATATCAGTAAAACACCATTGCCCAAGAGAACTATGTACTTTGCTTTCATGATGGTCGTTACGTTTGAATCTTCAGTTAAGTCAAAAGTCTGGGTAGAATCTAACTTCTAGAATACAGAAAGAAGAGTGAATATGAAAAGAGACCATTGATTCGCCCTTTTTAAGTTGGTGACTCGGGTTTTGGAAACTTTCAATACTAGTCATATATTTCTTTTTTATTGCTTGTCATTTGCTTTCTTCTTTCTCTTCTGCTGTTGCTTCATCAAAGAATTGCAGATGTTGATGTTGGTCACCTAATTGAAGGCTACGTAACTGTGGATATTTATGGTAATATGTTGGAAGGGGGGGGTATGTTGCTATCTTTACTGATATAATGTTTGGTTTTCTTCATTTGTAAAGATATTTAATCGCCTCAACGTTTCTGTGTTTGTTTGTGTGCGTGGAAGGAATAAATAAATTATGCCCAGCCAAAACTTAGAGATTCTTAGTTATTTTTTCAGAAATTTAACCGATCGGTAGGCATTTGTTTTTGTTTTTTAATTCTCATGAAGTAAGAATAAAGATTCAAGAATATAAGCAAGTACATATAATAATCTTATGGAAAGTCACATGTTAGTATCCTCTTGTTCTTTTGTTCCTGTGAGAGAACGAGAGAGAGAGAAAGAGATAAATAGAGAGAGAGGAGGAAGAATCAGAGGGAATGATATATGAGTAGAAACCCATATAGGAATTAATATTACGTGCCTGTACCCCCTGTATCACCGGCCCCACCCCCCTGTACTCCCGATCCCACCCCCCTGTACCCCCCGATCCCACCCCCTGTACCCCCGATCCCACCCCCTTTGTACCCCCGATCCCACCCCCCTGTACCCCCGATCCCACCCCCTGTACCCCTGGCCCCACCCCCCACCCCCTGTACCCCCTACCACCTAAAAATGAGGGGGACAAGAGCTGGTCTGGCCTGGCTCCTGCAACCACAATTTCTTCGGCAATGGATGAGGCCGGGTCACGCGCTGCCATCTCTCGCCAGATCCCTAATCTAGCGTCGACTAGTCTCCGATGCTCACGCGCTCGATATCGCTTCTAATCGCGGCGATCTTCGTCATCGGAACGCCGCGACGCCGACCGCAACGGAGACGCAGCGGCGGCGAGAGGGCAGACGTCGGGAAAAATGGACCGAAGATGAATGGAATTGTCTCGCCGCTTGGATAATGCCTTCCCGCGCGCGCCAACTAAGGCCGCCACCGACTCCGAAATGATATTGTGCGATAGGCGATTAATATAAGATTTATACCTATTGGAACCGAGATGGGGAGCGCGGCGGAGACGGGGCTGTAGGTGGGGGGGGGTAGGTGGGGAGGAGGGGGGGAGAATAGGTTGGGGGTTGGTTGGAGGCCACCTTAGGGGGTTGTAGGAAGTGGGGGAGGAGGGGTTAGGAGGGTGTTAGGGTTATGGGGTAAGGAGGGGTTCATAGTGTGGTGGTGGGGAGATGGATGGGGGGAGGGGGAGCTAGGTGGAAAATGGAAGGAAGAGAGAGGGGGGGAGAGAGAGGGAGGGAAGGAGGTGAGAGGGGGACCTCGGGAATTTTTGGTAAATGAGGGAACCCTTGATGGAATGGTATAATAAAAGATGTATCATAAAAATTGTATATTGGATGAGTGCCACGGGCGGGGGTGGGTGGGGTAAGGGAAGGAGGGTGTGGGGGGGGACGGTATGGAGACAGGAGGATGCTGAGGGTAGGGAGAAGGGAGGGAAGGGGGGTGGGGGGGCAGGGTGAGTAGGGTAACTGCAGACAAAATCATTATTGCGATGGAAGCTGGCCGGGTATCGATAAGTAATACGAAAGTCGTTCTTTTAACATAAGTCTCCCGAATTATTATTTTTTTTACTTTTTTTTACACCGATGAAGGTATTAACCCACAGGAAAAAAAATAAATGATAGATCACTAAATAAAACAATTCCTAAATGAAAGAGAGAGAGAGAGAAGAAAATCCATATAGGAGACACAATGCGAACAATAATAAAAGGTAGTGATGTGTGTGTATATCCTTTTCACTAATTAATCTCGCTTCACTTGTGATATTAATTGTCTCGACTAAGATTGACATCTTTGATCACGAGGAAGCGGATGAGGGAGAGAAATAATCGGAAGAAATTTGGGAAAAGAATAGGGAAGGGAGGGAGGGAGGGAAAGGAGGATGCGGGGGGAGGAGATATAGGTAAGGATGGGAAGGAAAAGGAAGAGAGAGAGAAGCTTGGATGAAGGAGGGAGGGAGATGGGAGGGAGAAAGGAAGAGATGGAGGAAGGGAGGGGGGAAAGAAGTAGGGAGAAAAAGAATAGATATAGGTAAGAGTGAGAAGGAAAAGGAAGGAAGAGGGAGGGAGAAAGAAAGAGATAGAGAAAAGGAGATACGAACAGAGAAAGAGGCGAAAGAGACAACAAAAAAAAGACACAAAAAAGAAACAAACCGAAACAACGACATCTAAACAGAGACAAAGAAGACAAACAAACAAATCAAGCCACCAGACATCAAGGACAAGGAAAATGCACTACAAAACACGAAGGTAACTTATCAAGGCAGAGATGATGTGTATGGCAATTAATCACAGGATCTGGATTAAGATACGTATATGGAGGAAAGTAGTTATGTTCTTATTGTTATCATTATTATTTTTTTATTATTGTTTTGTGATTTGTTCCCCTCTCTGTCAGCTTGTCGATTCTATTGATTGTCTGTCTGATGTTATTTGCTTTGGTTCTGTATTTGGTTAGGTTACATTTCATTGCTATTATCATATATATATATATATATATATATATATATATAATGTGCGTGTGCGTGTGTGTGTGTGTGTGTGTGTGTGTGTGTGTGTGTGTGTGTGTGTGTGTGTGTGTGTGTGTGTGCGCGCGCGTGTGTGTGCGTGTGTGTATGTGTCTGCTTGTTGATATGTATACCTCTGAAATCATTCATCGCTGTATTGGATAACTCATAACTTACTTTTATATGTTTAGGATTAAAGATATCGATGGCATATGGATCTGCAACCTTTATAAAAGCAACCTTGCAGATCACGATAGGAAAGGCAGGGCAGTTGCAAGGGAAGAGGAGGAACTAACAAGGGCATGTGAGGATAAAGCAGGGAGGAATGAGTAACTATCAGGGGAAGATACTGATGAGGCAGGGAAAAAAAAATAAGCGACAGGGGAAGATATACTAATGAAGCAGGGGAAATAAGTAACCATCAGGGAAACATGAGGTAGGGGGAAAAATTAAGCGACAGGGGAAGATACTAATGAGGCAGGGAAAATAAGTAATAATCAGGGAAACATGAGGCAGGGGAAAAAAATAATAAGCGACAGGGGAAGATATTAATGAAGCAGGGAAAATAAGTAACCATCAGGGAAACATGAGGCAGGGAAAATATTTAAGCGACAGGGGAAGATATACTAACGAAGCAGGGAAAAAAAGTAACCATCTGGGAAACATGAGGCAGGGGAAAATATTTAAGCG
>NW_028234416.1:31771129-31776129 GCF_977035675.1 Penaeus japonicus | reverse complement strand
GTGTGTGTGAGTGTGTGTGTGGAGTTAAAAGATTACAATCTTTATTTGATTCCCCTCGAAAAAGATGGAAAAAATAACATTCCTTCTTTTAATCTATATCCACCCGTATATAAAGTATATGCATATTTACTCACCATTAATTAATTTGCCTACCCGTCCGTCCGCACAGTAAATACAATTAGAGCTTTCATATGGCCATGCACGACAGCTCGCCAAATTGCCCAAATTGCACGCCCAATTTGATGACGCGTGCATGCCGGGCGGGCTAAGCGGCGACCGCGGGCGTGCGTGCACTCAGCGTGTACGGACGGCGGCAATCGGTGCATCTTCGAAGGAGACTGGAGATCCGTGCAGCGCCTTCCGAAGCGTGAGTCTTCCGGCACACGTCACCTTGTTTCACCTCGCTTCGCTTACTTAGCTTCATCTCACTTGCTTCGTTCGGGTGAGCTTCGGCTTGCTTAGCTTAGCTTCACTTGGTCGTGGTTTTTTTTCGTTTTGCCTCGGATGAAATATGTGTATATATATTCTTGCTTTTTTTTCCGGAGGGTAGAAATCGTGAGGGTCTGGATATGTTTCGTTGTGGCTCGGTCTGATGAGGGAGAGAGAGAGAGAGAGAGGGAGAGAGGGGGAGAAAAAGAGAGAGAGAGGGGGAGAAAAAGAGAGAGAGAGAGAGGGAGAGAGAGAGAGAGAGAGAGAGAGAGAGAGAGAGAGAGAGAGAGAGAGAGAGAGAGAGAGAGAGAGAGAGAGAGAGAGAGAGAGAGAGAGAGAGAGAGAGAGAGAGAGGGGGGGGAGAGAGAGAGGAGAGAGAGAGAGAGAGGGGGAGGGAGAGAGAGAGAGAGAGAGAGGGAGAGGGAGAGGGAGAGGGAGGTGTTTAGCATTTGTTTTTCTTCGATTTTCTTTTCCTTCACTTTTTTCTTTTGGCTTATTTTTTCTTCGTTGGCTTTTGTCGCTGCTTTTATTTTTTCCTCTTGTATTTTCAATGCCTTAGTTATACTTATCATTTAGATTTTTTTTCCCTCAAGTCCTACTACTAGAATATTTCTCTTAATGTCCTCTTTTTTTCATATTCTACTTCATTTGTACACACACACACAAACAAATAAACACATACACACATACACACACACACACATATATATATACATATATATATATATATATGTATATATATATATATATATATATATTTATTTTTTTTATTTTTTTTTTTTTTTTTTTTTTTTTTTTTTTTTTTGCATTTCTACCCTAAATAATTTTTGCACCCCCTCCCCTCACCCTCACCATCCCCTCCCTCCTTCCCTCCCTTTCCGAAACCCCCCCTTCTTCCAACCCCACCCCACCCTCCCTCCCCCTTACAATACATCCCAGTCCCACGTGCTCGCGTCTGCTCCCAAATCATAAATAACGATTAATAACATTCGCTAGGAAATACATTTATACAAAAAAAATAATAATATATAAAGATAAATGTAGAAAGGGTTCAGCATTAGGCATTGGACAAAGGATTTTTTTTTTCTCTCGAATTCGTACTGGGGGGAGGAAAATAAAAGGATGGGGGGGTAGGGGTAGGGGGGGGCGAATCACATTTACAATGGAAATTAACCCAAGTAAATGATTCCCGCGCGAGCGAGCGAACGAGCGAGCATCGGGTCGGAATGAAAAACGAGTCTCGTTGTTTCGTTTTGTTCCGAAGCGGTGTCTGAACACGGCACGGCGGGGGAAGAAGTGTTGATCTGTGGGGGAAGGAGGGGGAGGGAGGGGGGGCCTTATAGTTATGTTGGATAGAATGATAGGTGTTTATAGATATGATAGCGTGTTTAAACTAAACAAGAAAACAGATATGCTCACTCAAAATACACAAACACACACACACAAACACACAAACACACGCACACACACGCACACATTAACACACACACACGCGCACACAATCCCACACCCAAAAGACCCTATTCGCCGTATGTCGGACACAGCCCGTATATATTTATATATAGTCCACAAAAAGTGCCTCCCTTCTGCCCCATGTTTTATTTCGATTCCTAATCTACCATTGTGTTTCATCTACTGTGTCGAATCGTCGGGTCACACGCCGCTGCCGTAGGCCTCGTTATATATAGGCCTACGCATCTGCACCTCCAGCCACGTGGAATTATTATAGATGACGACTGTTGCGACTGCAGTTCGCTTTGTCACACTGGGGAGGAGGAACGACCGGGTTACGAATCGCTTTTGAGGCGGCGTTTGGTCCGGAACGTGGGAGCAGAACACGCGCAAGCACATGTACAAAAAATAAACAAACACTCTCATGCACATACGCACACACACACACATACACACACACACACACACACACACACACACACACACATAAACACACATACACACACAAACACAGACACAATCATATGTACATATATGTGTGTGTGCATGTGTATATATATATATATATATATATATATATATATATATATATATATATATATATATATATATATATATATATATGGATATCTCCCTTCTTACACATAAATACCTGGAAGTGGATATTAGGGACGATAACTGCAACATTATTATAGGATAATGTTGCTATGTGGGCGGATATTTTCTGTGTATGTGCATGTGTGTGTTACTGGCTGGAAGAATGGGAAAGCAGCACGCACGCACATAAGAGAGAGAGAGAGAGAGAGAGAGAGAGAGAGAGAGAGAGAGAGAGAGAGAGAGAGAGAGAGAGAGAGAGAGAGAGCGCAATATACCGGAAGATAGAATGCGAGGGGAAGAAAAGGCGACAGAGAAAGAGAAGTCTGAAATAATTATAAGAAATAACGACTAAAATAATAGCACAAGCAGGAGTATAAGGGGAGAGAGAGAGAGAGAGGAAGGGGGTGAGGGACGAGAGAGGGGAATGAGGGGGGGAGGGGAGAGGGGAAGTGAGGCTGGCGTGAGGGAAGGAGGAGGCGGAGATCAGTCAGCAGCTGCAATTTTCCCATGATGCTAAGGGGGGTGTATGGGGGAGGAGGGGGGAGTGGGGGAGGCCTAAACGCGTCCTTGTGGCTCTGATACACTAATATAACCCCCTCCCCCCTCTGTTTTCACCCCCTTCTTCTCAATCTCTGGCTTCCCCTCTTAACACCGCCCCCCCC
The DNA here is from genome assembly GCF_977035675.1 of Penaeus japonicus. Lineage (NCBI taxonomy): Eukaryota > Metazoa > Arthropoda > Malacostraca > Decapoda > Penaeidae > Penaeus > Penaeus japonicus. Next base: position 31,772,989 of record NW_028234416.1, on the reverse strand, counting down.
TACCCCCGCATACACTCCCTTTCCCCCCCTCTTCCTCCCCTCGGCTTTTTTACCTCCCCATACACCCATGATCAGCCTCTGTACTCTTCCCTCCCCCTTCCCCTCTTTTTTCCCCTCTACTCAAAACTATATCTCTTTTTTTCCTTTCCTTTCTCTGTCTTTTTTTGTAGCCTCTCATTTCTGCCCCCTCCTCCCCTCCCCCCTTTACATCCTCCCTATCTCTTGTTTTCCTAATCTTCCTTTCGCCACTCACTTTTCTCTTTCTCTCCCTTCCATTTTCTTCCCTTTTTTCCCCTTCCCTCTCACTTTCCTCCCCTTCCTTGCTTTCCTTTCCTCTCCCTTCCCTCTTCTTGCCTCTTCCTTCTACTTCCCCTTCCTTCCCTTTTACCTTCCTTACATTCCCTTCCTTACCTACTCTTTCCCTTCCTTTCCCTTCCTCCATACCTCCCCTTCCTCACCCCCTCCCTCCCTTTCCCCTCCCATAGCCCTCCCCTCTCCTTTCCCCTCCCGTCCAAAACTAGCCAGCTATAAACGGTTTGCTAAACGATAAATCACTCTCTAACCATGGGCACTATTAGGCTTTTGGGAACTCCACGATTCGGGCGTTTGGCTCCATTTGCTGCAAAACCATTCCCACCGTTAATAAAAACAACGTCCCCCCCGCCAGGTTTCGCAAGAAGCGACCTTACGTCCGGATGACGGAAGGGACTCAATCCCCCGTCAACCGCAAGCGGGACGTGGGAGCAAGAGGCCAAAGAAATGTCGGCCTTGGGTCCGGCTGAGCATAAGGGCGTGATTGCCGTCCGCCGCCGGTGATGAATCTGAATCACTTGCATCCTTTCTCCGATAATGAGTAAAACACCCCGACTTCCACTTTTGCCCGGGAGTTGTAAGGATTCGTAGCCCCACGTCGGCCGCTCGCTTCGAAACCACGTTCGTTTGCTAGCTCGAGATATGTATAGGACTTTAGGTTAGGGGTTTTGACGAAGGGAAATAGGCAGGCGCCATTTTCTATGCTTGTCGAAGTCGTTCCCCCGGCGCGCATTGCGTTATTCTTTTTTTTTTTCTCTCTCTCTCTCTCTTTCTCTCTCTTTCTCTTCCTATTTTCCTCCTCCCTCTCTGTTTTTCATTCACCGAGGGGGGGGGAAGAAAAGTTAACACAAACAAACGCTAGGAGTGATCAAGACTAAATAAACATATATATTTCATCTCTCATTTATCATTTAGTGTCTCACTGATTACAAACGGTTCACCGAAACTTTGTAGGACAAGCGACCTTCGTCAGGAACATTGATGAGCTTTTCCGGCCTGTGAGGAGGGCGGGCGGGCGGGCGGGCGGGGTGGGCGCGCGACATCATCGGGTTCTGAGGCTTCGTGGCTACGGCGGTTGATGTCATTTCCTTGGTTTCGAACGGTTATTGATACGATTACGTAATGATGGTTGTTCACATGCCTATTCATTCATGGATGCCTGTTGGTTGGTTGGTTTATGCAGTTGTGATTTTTTTGTCAGTGATATATAGAAACATGTATCTAAATATTCCCGATACACACACACACACACACACACACACACACACACACACACACATATATATATATAAATATATATATATATATATATTCATATATATATATATATATATATATATATATATATATATATGTGTGAACATATATATATATATATATAAATATATATATATATATATATATTTTATATATTTACATATATATATATACATATATATATACATATATATATATATACATATATAATATATACATATATATATATATATACATATATAATATATATCCTTCGACGCTTCCCATCTTTCCTTCATCTCATATACAAAG
>NW_028234416.1:31758629-31761129 GCF_977035675.1 Penaeus japonicus | reverse complement strand
CTCTCTCCCTCCCGTCCCCCTCCCTCCTCCCACCCTCCCATCCCCACCCTGAACACCACCTTATTTTTCTCACTTAAAGATGGCTTTGATTTTCAATTGATGATGGATACCCTTTTCTTTCTGTAAAAGTACAATATTTTAACTATTCCGAATAGAAACATATCGTTCTTAATCCCTGTGAATGGCAGGCTTTTGCGGCGGAAAATATATACATATACGTGATTAAATGGTTCGGGAATCGATTGCTAAATGGACAGAATTCTATTGGTTCTGATTTTCCGTCTTCGTGGGAACGTGTTTAGAGTCCTCTTGTCAGGGATCATTCCGAGTGATGGATTTTACTCTTGTGAATAACAATACTTCACGCGGTAATTTCTTTAAGGAATCGCGGAATTCTTTTCTCTCATTTTTTCTTTCTTTTTTCTCTCTCTTTCTTTCTTTTGAGTGGATGTGATTTAGTTTTTTTGTTTTTTTTTCTCTTTTTCTTTTTTTATCTTTCTCTTTCTTTCTTTCTTTCTTTCTCCTGTGGAATTTCCTAGAGAATTTCTTTAATATCGTTCCATAAAAGTGATAAAAAAAAAAAAAAAATTGCGATGCGTATCAACCGAGCGACAAGTCATGCGTTTGGTTCACGTGCGAATAAGAAGTGTTCATCAGAATCGACATGTGATTAAACAACCTTTGGCCGGGGTGGGGGGATGGGGAGGGGGGAGGGGGGGTTGTTCTTGGGCAAAGCCACCCGCAATTCAGCTGGAATCAACCCGCTCTTGATTCTTAGCCAGCTGGTCTTTATCTGAATAATTTCTCATGTAATCATTCGGAATTTCTTGGCCACTTCCTCTGCCAAGTTAAAGAGAGAGATGGGTGGGGGATATATGTATGTATATATATATATATATATATATATATATATATATATATATATATATATATATATATATATATATATATATATATATATATATAGCGAGAGAGAGAGAGAGGGACTAAGAAGGAAGGATGAAGAAAACAGTAAATGGAAGAAGGAAGAGAAAGAGAGACAGACAGATAGACAGACAGATAGAGATAGATAGAGAGAGAGCACCATTATACTCTTATTCGCGCTTTAACCCCCCCCCCCCCCCCCCCCCCCCCGGCCAGTGATTCAGCCCCAAAACGTGTTCCTTCTTCACTGGACGATAAATGATTTATCCAGCCCACCGCAGATGGTGTTTACTCAACTATCCCCCTCCATTTACTTCACCTGCCTTGTTCCCTGTACGCATTAAATACACATATATTTTACTAAAACTTAAGCTCATCATTTTCTTCTTTTTCCCCTTTTTTTTTCTTTTTTTCGTTCTTTCTTTTCTTCTCAGAGTTGTAATAATCGTATTCATGAGTCACTCTCTTTTACCTGACCTTACTTACGAGTCATCGCTGGTGTGCTCTACCCACGAGGCCAGATGACATTCCTTACAGTAACTCTGTCATAATAAAACCATCTTGTACCACAATATTTATCTCGCGACCCCTGGCAATGAGAGGACGAGCTCTAGCGAGAGAGCGAAAGAAGAAGAAGAAGAAAAAAAAAAAAGTGAAACGCAAAAATAACCCCTCCGTAATAAGGGAAAAGAGGAGGTAGTTGTTTGTACTAAGCGGAGGGAGAGGTTAGTATACGTCTCTGTGGCCCCCGCCGATATATGTGGAAGTTTTTAAGATAATGGCATTAGGCTGACCAGAGAGAAAGGCAAAATTCTGATCAATAGTTCATTTCCTCAGCGAGCTCACAGGACATTGCTTGCCTTCTGCTGGTGGCGAGGCAAGGAAATACGTTCCATTGGTAACACTGGCGAGATTGAACAGTCTATGAACTCTCTTGAGACTCGGGTAAGATATCTTAAGCATCCATGGTGTATGATGTTTGCCGTATGATTATCATTAGGCACGGCTACACCCCTTTACACGTTATATGCAAAGACATGGTAATCTTTGAATAACTTTTGACAAAATTGTCTTTCTTTTTAGTAACTCTTTCTAAAGAGATTTGCGCTGTGTTTGTGTTTGGCTGAGAACGAGCTGAAAGAGAATTATAAACGTATTTTGTTTTATTTATGCACAGCGGCATCATCTGCCTAGACAACGCTCGCTCAAAGCAGCCGTCATTATCCCAAAAGAAAGAAAAAAAAATTATATCTTAAAAAAAAGGCATCACCCGGCCTCCCCAACTTACAATAATAAAAAATGTAACGATGATAAAAAACATAAACATTTATACTATGGGTCCCTACAGTCCCCCAGCTCCAATATGGCGTCGGGTCCAATGCGAGGAAAACGTCAATATATCCCTCAGAAAACGGACAAAACAGACTTGGATTTCCCCTGTTTTATTGAGGCCTTGATCTGTTACCATTATCTTGAACATCTGCGTTTTTTACCATCAGTTACTCTGGTCGAAGGGGTGGCTGGGATGAGAGGAAGGGAGGGGGGGAGGGAGGGAGGGGGAGGAAGGGAGGGATGG
>NW_028234416.1:31748629-31753629 GCF_977035675.1 Penaeus japonicus | reverse complement strand
AGAGGAGGGAAGGAGGGAACGAGGGAGGGAGGGGAGGGGGAAGAGATGATGATGGGGGAAGGTGGGTGAGAGGTGTGAGGGGAAAGGTGTAGGGATGGGAAGGGGAATAAGGAAGGGGGCGATGGAGGAATTGGGGAAGAGGCATAGGCTGGAAGAGGAGTGAGGGGAGAAGGGAAGGAAATAAAGAGACAAGGGGAGGAGGGTATGTGGGGGGAAGGGAATGAGAAAAAGGGAGATGAAGGGGAGGATGAAGGATAGAAAAGGGAGATAGAGAGGAATATTCGCTTACTATAATTCAACAACTCTACTCAGGGAAGGAGAGTCACTAGGAGTTAACAATATTGTTTGATGTTCTTGTTCTGTTTTTGTTTTCCTTTATTCAAAGTTTTGTATTTGTAGCTATGCCATATTTTCATTTGCCTGTACTGTTATTTTTTGTGAAATTTGAGATATGTGTTCATCAAAGGTAATTTTCCAACTGTAGGTTTTGATATTATATTTGATATATTACGCAATATCATATCATAATATATATATACTACATCCAAGTCCGCATACAAAATTTTGAATTTACGTTCATTTTTAAGTCAAATTCCAGGAGTCGCATATTCTAAATAGAATACCTATCTATGTATGCGATAATAATAAAATTCAAAATAAAATCAATGCAAAGAGGAAACAATCTGACATAATACGTTGACTAGAGAATAATAATAGTAATAATAATAATAAAATAATAATATTTGTCCCACCGTATAGATGAACTTTAAATTTCAATTGAACATTCCTCCGGGGCTGAACTACGAATCACTCCCCAAGACCGCACTCAGCACGGTGTGTCGAGGGGAGTAGGGGGGAGGAGGGGGGTGGAGAGGGAGGGAGGAAGAGTGGAGAGGGGTGGAGAGGGAGGGGTAGAGAGGAAGGGAGGGAGAGTGGAGAGGGGAGGGGGGGACGAGGGAGGAAGGGAGGGGGGAAGGAGGGGTAGAGAGGGAGGGAGGGAGAGGGGAGAAGGGGGGGAGGGAAGGTGGTGAGGTTGGTTTGAATGTCAACCAAATTCATTATTATGGCGACTCCACCTTTCTTTTTTTTTCTAATGGGTCCCCGGTATTGTAAGAATATTAAGACAACAATTGTTTCATAATTTGCGACATGCCCGGGGAGGGGAAGGTAGGAGGGGGGAGGGGGAGGTAGGGGATAGGAACAAGGAGGAAGGAAAGGGGGAAGTGATTACGTCATTTGGGTTCTCACGGGCGTTGGTCAGTTCGAGTAAATAAACCAACCTTTTCCAGGATTGATTACGGGGAGAGAGAGAGAGAGAGAGAGAGAGAGAGAGAGAGAGAAGGCAGAGAGAGAGAAAGAGAGATAAAAGGCAGAGAGAGAGAGAGAGAGAGAGAGAGATAAAAGGCAGAGAGAGAGAGAGAGAGAGAGAGAGAGAGAGAGAGAGAGAGAGAGAGAGAGAGAGAGAGATAAAAGGCAGAGAGAGAGACAAAGACGGAGAAAGACAAAGACAGAGAGAATCATATCTTTGCACTTGCCTCTCTGTTATTTTCTCTCTCTCTCTCTCCCTATTTCCTTCGTTCTATCCCTACCACCTTAACCTACTCCCCCCCCCCATCCCCATTCCCATTCCCATTCCTACCGGTAAAGTGGATTTTATGTTTCTCATGTTACTTTCAAAGTAGGATTAAATATTTACCCGCAGACCCGTGCCCTGTTTCATCATTTATCATTTTGTGTTTGAGGGCGAGAGAAAGGGACAAAAAAGGAAGAGAGAGAGAGAGAGAGAGAGAGAGAGAAAGAGAGAGCCAGAGAGGGAGAGAGAGAAAGAGAGAGAGAGAGGTAAAGAGAGGGAGAGAGAGAGAGAGAGAGGCAAAGAGAGAGAGAGAGAGGCAAAGAGAGAGAGAGAGGTAAAGAGAGAGAGAGAGAGAGAGAAGGAGGGAAAGAGAAGGAGAGAAAGAAAGAAAGAAAGCAAGATATAAAAACAGAAAGAGAGAAAACGAAAACGAAAAAAAAGAAGAAACAGAAAAAGGCCCCAACAAAGAAAGGGGGAAAAAAAAATAAAAATTACTCTCCCAGGTAATTCGCTTCCCATCAGTCAAGACTTCCCAATAGAGACTATATGAAGGAATAATTTAATAAACGCAATGCTCAAGCACCCGTGACACAACTAAAGGCATTACCGAGGTTTTCAAAATTGTCAGATTTGCCTTAATGGAGGATTTTATGATTTTTTTCTCTTTTTTTTTCTCGAATGTTTGGCCATCTGAATGTCAACATCGCTTCGTTATGGGGGCTGAATGCACTAAGAGGTAGGGTATGGGGGGTAGAGGATGGGGGTAGGGGCGGATGTAAGGGGTAGGGGCGGATGTAAGGGGTAGGGGTGGAGGTGAAGGGGTTAGAGAGGTGGGAGGGGCCTGGGTACGGGAGGGGGGGTGGAAGGGAGGGTATCTATAGCTGGATTGACGCGAATGGGGAAGGGGTGAGAGGGGGAGGGGGAGGGGGAAGAGGGAGAAGGGGGTTTGATATTTCGCAATCGGCCTTGCGATGCTTCTGAATTACTCATCGGAAAGCATGGTTGCCTCTCTTTATTTCTTCTTTTTATTTTTTTTATCTTTTTTTTATTTATTTTTTTCTATTTATTTATTTATTTTTGCCTCTGGTTATTATTTTTTATTCCTTTCTATTTTTCTTTTTTTTCTTTTTTCTGAAGAAGGTGAAATATGCTAACACTCTGAGCCAAAAGAAACTCCATATTAAATCGATCAGCAGATGGACTTCGCTCGTTGGACTATTGAATTGGAACATTGCCCGTGATTAATTGCTTGCAAATAGGTGTGGCTGTAAATTTTTGAAAAGCCGTTTTTTTGCGTGTGTGTGTCTGGGTTTTCTTCCTCTTCTTTTTCGTCTTGTTCCTGAGGGTGGATGGAATTGAGAGTGATAAGTGTGAATTGTGGTCGTATCAACGAGTACCTCATTTTTTTTCCCACTAATGTTTGGCTAATGCTCGAAATTTCTTCACCCGCTCGAGTGATACCCTTCGAAGCTATCAAAAGGTAAACAAACCTTCCTTCTTTTTTTTCTTTTTTTGGACTATCAGGGTTTTTTTATTATTATTATTCTCTCACTCTTCAGAAAGGTGAAAATTGCCGAGAATTATGAATCGACCTCAAAGCTGAATTAAGAGTGTGTGAGAGTCGGGAATGAAGGTTTCTCACGGAGTAATGTATTCATGCCAATCCATTGAGTAAACTCGTACGTTTTGCCCACAACAGTGACGCTCGACCCCCCCCCCCCTCCCTCCTTCCTGAGCTTGGCACTGTCCTTGTGCAATGGCCCAGATTTGTGTTGAGGTTAAAACATTTATTATTGCAAGTTCATATAATTCCAGAGGACTGGAACCCGGTCATTACCATTCCTGGATTCCATTTTGGGAATAAAACCACGTAGTAAGAACACACTGCAGAAAATCTAGATTTGCTACATCGCTGAAGGATAGAGAATGCGGTCTGCTGGTGTTTCGTGTTTCAAGAATGGTGTAGTATGTTTCTGGCATATAAGAAAAGAGAGAAGGAATGAAGGGAAGTTTTCAAAAAATGATAGAAATCTGAATAGTTTCCTAATACGTCACATTTCAGTCGCTTTTACGTCTAACCCAAAGTGCGCTATCGTCTATAACGTATTCACAAGAAAAGTAAACAAATGAGGTTACGATTTCATTCATCGTTCTTCCCGTATGTCTTGAGAAAATGGCTAAGAAGTCTAGACACTGAAGCGTAGATACTGAAGCATTCGTCACCAACAACAACATGATAATAATAATAATAATAATAGAATAATACAAAAATAAAAAATAGGCTGTCAAATTGACTCAACTCCTATTCCTCCCTCAACCTCAACCTTTTACCACATCCCCCCCTCCCCCCCAAAAAAAAAAGAAAATTTAAATCTCGCTCAGCCAAAGGTATTGAGCTACAAACTACCCAATTACCAGTGACAGCCAAGGGTTTTCTCCCCAACCCTTTCTGTGAGCATTGTGACTCTAAGGGAGGGGGCGAGGGGAGAGGGGGGGATGGAAAAAGGGGGGGAGGGGGGGTTAGAGGACCTCGACACAATGAGAGTTATGCCATGTTCCGGAAAGCTGCTTTTATTCATTGCTTCTATTCAATGGATCGGTGAGTAACGTGTATGAGTATAAATTTCCTTTGATTATGATAATTGGGAAGTCGCTTACGATAATTTGGTAAAGCTATTTAGTGCAATTATGATTATTTTTTTTTGTGTGTGTGAACTTTACTCTTTTCTCTCTAAGGTAAATTTTCAAATTTTACGTTTCTGCAAGAGTGATTTTTATGTGCGTGTAATTAATCTAGTTGAGTGAGTAGGGCGGAAAAAGGAAGAGAGAGAGAGAGAGAGAGAGAGAGAGAGAGAGAGAGAGAGAGAGAGAGAGAGAGAGAGAGAGAGAGAGAGAGAGAGAGAGAGAGAGAGAGAGAGAGAGAGAAAGTGGGAGGCACAGAAACACACAGATACACTAATTACTGTATAATTCATAACATATACAAAGTAATCACCCCAACCTCAAATTTAAGACTGTAATCAAATGTACTTTCTTTATATAAATTAATAAAAAAAAAACTGAAACAAACAGATAAACACTATACTTGCTGATTGAGCTCAAAATGGCGACTTTTACACAGTTGAATGCCCGCCAAAACTACCTAGTTTGTACGGATTCCAATTTGCCAGCATAAGCTTTTATATCTCGAAATTTGGAAATAGGATATATAAAAAAATAAAGAAAAATAGTAATGCTTCAGAACGAATCATTGACTGCCATACCTTGGCAAGTTAGATTTTTTTTTTCTTCCTAATTCTAAGGAAAACGGCAAATTATTCTAATTTTGAGGTCAGGCGAGTCATAGAAAACGTTACTTGGCGCTGAACAGTTGGAAAAGGGGGAAAAATCTATACATGATGTTTTAGTAATAGAAATGGCAATGAAA
>NW_028234416.1:31736129-31743629 GCF_977035675.1 Penaeus japonicus | reverse complement strand
GAGAGAAAGAGACAGAGTGAAAAAGAGAAAGGAAGAGAGAGCGAGCGAGAGAAAAAGAGACAGAGTGAAAGAGAGAGCGAGCGAGAGAAAGAGACAGAGTGAAAGAGAGAAAGGAAGAGAGAGCGAGCGACCATCCCGAGAAAATTACTCTCCTCATTTTTGTGGCTCTTAATTTTCTGCTAGAAAATTATGTGCGTCACTCATAAGGGAATATTTTTGTCCTCATCACTGTTAATTTCATTATCTTTTATTTTGCTTATTTACCGTACATAATTGTCCTTAGTATGATTATATCTGTTTTATTACTGTTGTTTCTGGCTCTCATTATAATTAGTCGTGGTAAAATCATCTTTAAAACATACTAATTACCATCATTGTTGTGAATGTTTTTATCTTTTTTTCTTTTCTTTTTTTATTCTATTTTCGCTCCTTATGAAATTTACGGCAGCAGTGAGAATGTTATTCATGTTAACTTTAACATTACTATTATGTTTGTATCATCATTTTTGTTATCATTGTTGTTGTTATTATCATCATCATCATCACCATCATTGTTTTTATTATCACTACTATTATTATTATTATTATCATCATCATCATCGTCATTACCATTATTATTATTATCATCCTTACCATCATTATTAGTGGTAGTGGCAATAATATAGTAATTATTATTGTTGTTGTTTGTGACTTTTATAATTGTTGTGATTTTTGTTTTTCATATCATTATTAATAATATCATAATTTTCATTAATTAATAATGTCTTGGAATATTGTTTTTGCATTTCAAATATCACCTATTTCATTATCACTTATCTTATGATATATTTAGCACAGGCTTCGTTTTTAATGAATAATTAATGAGACCTTTATACATTATTTTTTCATCATAAAACAAACACTGTCAAACGGTATTTTCTTAAGATGATAGTGCGCTTCAATAATTAATGACGCATTGGCACCTCGACGGCTACTGTTGTGTTGCCGTTTCGACATCCATTGATTTTCTCACCTGGGCCCGAGCTCTGGCTAGTCAATAAAATCATTACGTCAACACAGCTCTGTAATCACGAATATTCGCAACTTTGGGCGTAATTGAGCCTGTACAAACATTCATTTTTTGTATAACGAACGAAAAAAAGGAATGAGAGAAAGATGTGTTTAGTGTGTTCATAACGAATTAGATTATAGAGGGCGACGTTAAGTGTCGTTAGTTCGGATTGTGTTGTGATTGCGTGCATGTGTGTGCGTGAGTGTGTGCGTGTGCGTGTGCGTGTGCGTGTGTGTGTGTGTGTGTGTGTGTGTGTGTGTGTGTGTGTGTGTGTGAGTGTGTGTGTGTTCCGTAGGAAAAGTTCTTCTATGACAACGTGCGTGACTATGTATTTGAGTATCTGTGCCTTGAGAACAAGGTGCACGAGCGTGTCTGCAATCCTCTATGAACCTAATAAAGTAAACATGACTACCCATTGAAAAATACCATATCTAAGAAAACACGAGGAGAAGGGAGGTGGGGGGGGGGAGAAAGAGGGGGATGGGAGGGGAAAGAGCGTGGAGGGGGGGGTAGGAGAGCAGGCGAGAAGAGCCATTAAAAAATAAAGGGAGGGAACACGTAAATGTAACATGAACAAAATATAGATCTCTGCAAGCTAATACCAAGCGCCAAATAACAATAACTGGAACAAATCAACGTTTGTCACCATAATGGCCGACAAAGGTGACATTTTTACATAATAAACTTTATCGACTTACTGCGCCTTATCTTGACAGTTATATGGTTTGCGTTTCGGACAAAGGATAAAATGCCACGTGACATGATCTGAATAAATTATCATTATTACTATTTTTTTGCATCTTGTGTTGATATTTAGCATGGCCGTTGATACAGATGGGGGGAGGGGAGAGAGGAGAGGGGGGAGGGAAGTCCATTTTATGTACATCTAAAAAAAATCAGAATGCAATTAGTGTGGGAGTGTAATTAAGGTTATTAATGGACATTTTCCTTGTTGATATACCAGAGAGAGAATGAAAGAGAGAGAGATTGAGAGAGGGAAAGAGACACAGACAGAAAGAGGAAGAGAAACAGAGAAAGAAAGAGACACACAGAGAGAATGGCAGAAAGACACAACGAGAGAGAGAGGCAGAGGTAGATGCTAATTAAGGGAGATAAGACAGAGACTGATAATTAAGCAGAAGAAGGTAAGAGTAGATGATACCAGAATTGTAAGATGGAAGATAATTATGCGAGAAAAAGTAACTGACAGTAATTGCAAGGGGGAGAAAGATCGTGGTAATTACTAAAGGAAGAGAAGAGAGAGAGAGAGAAACAAAGAGAGAGAGAGAGAGAGAGAATCAGTGTCTACGACGATTATCCTTAGATTGCCATGATACGAAAATGAATAGAGAAATAAACAAAAACAAAAACGAAAATAAACAACAAACAAACACATATCACACTCTCACCTACCCTCCCCCTCCCCCCCTCCAAGAAAAAAAAACAGTACAGACATCCCCCAACGATACTAGACCGCAAAAAATAATAACGAAACAAAACAAAACAAAAAATAGATTAAAAAAAAAAAAAATACAGCTCTGCCCGCTGAGTGTTCGAGCCTCGTGGTGCCCGCCGGAACTGGGCCTCGAGACGTCGCCCTCGGACAAGCGGTTATTTGGCCCGTCTCCTCTTTGTGATTATGACTTGAGTTCGGACTGGAAGGAACAAAGACTCTCTTCTCCTCCTCCTCCTCCTCCTCCTTCTTCTTCTTTTTTTCATTTTCTTCTTTTTTTTTTCTTTTTTTTTGTGTATTTTCTTCTTTATTTTATTCGTCCCATCCTTCTTCTTCTCTTAATCCCATCTTTCTTTACTTCTCATCCTCACCTCCTCCTTCTTTTTCTCTTCCTCCTCTTCGTTCTTATTATTATCATTATGTTTTTTCTTCTCCTTTCTCCTCTTCTTTTCTTCATCCTTATTCTATCCCTCCTATTCCTATTCCTCCTTTTGTTATTATCATTATCAATATCATTAGTCTCATTGTTATAATTATTACCATTCATAATATTTATCCTTATCTTTATCATTACTCTCATTATGATGATTATTATTATGATTATAATTATTAGTAGTATCATCATTATCATCACTATCATTGTCATTATCGTTAACATGATTGTCATTATTATTATCATTATTATTATTATTATTATCATCCTCATTACCATTACGAACCCGAAAAGAAATCAATAATAACTCTTCTCTTATCAAAATTGAACTGAAATGGTAATTAAACCCTGAAAAAAACATTTCCATTTTCTTCCCTTTTCATCCGTTTTCTGTTCACCGCCTTTCGTCCTCCTGTCCACACACAACAACCTTGATGGCTGGCGAATTAACCAAATGTTTCGAATCATTATCATGTCTTTTCCCCCTTTCTTCCCCTCCTTCTCCCCTCTCTCCTCTCCCCCTTTGCTCCTCTCCCTGCTCCTCTAATTCCCCCCTCCCCCTCTCCTCTCGCCACCATGCTTCTCCCTTACCTCCCCACCTCCCCCTTCTCCCCTGACCCCATGCCCTCCCTACCTCCACTGACCCATGTCCCCTTCCTATCTCTCCTCCCCTTCTCCCCTTCTCCCCTGCCCCCCATGTCCCCCTCCCTATCTCTCCTCTCCTCCCCCCCCACCTCCCCTTCTCCCCTGACCCCCATGTCCCTCTCCCTATCTCTCCTCTTCTCCCCCCCCTTCCCCTCCTTCTTCATTACCAAGATCACTCAAAGAAGGAGTCGGCAAGATCGACAATCACAAGGGCAGAAAATAATAACCCGTTGTCTCCTTTGTAATGTGCAATATGTACAATCATTTTTTTTTTTTTATGAATGAGAGGGGTCGAGTCTGCCAGTGGTTCAAAAGACACCCCTCTCATCACCTCCCCCCACCCCCCCACCTCATCTAACCCCACTTTCATTCTCTCCCTTCTGTTTCTTTTCTTTCACTTTCTCCCTTTGCCTCCCTTTCTCCGGGTCTCTTTCTTCTCCCTTTATCCCAATCCCTCTTGTCTCTTTCCTCCCTCTCTCTTCTCCCTTCATCTTCTTTCTCATCTCCCTGTCCTATCCCCATTTCTACCTCTTACCTCCCCCCTTTTCTCTCTCTTTCTTTCTCTCTTTCCCTCCCTCCCCCCTTTTCCTTCCCCTTCCCCTCCCTCCTCCCTTCTCCTCCCCCTCCCTCCCTTCCCCCAATCACCCACCCTCCCTCCTCCTTTTCCCCCTCTCCCTATCTCCTTTTCTCTCTCCCTTCCTTGCCGTTTATCAACCCCTATTTCATTCCACGATTCCCGAGACGTTATTAGCGTTATGTTATCTATTGTTTGGTTAGACTGTTTGATGAACAACGAAGGAGTTTATTCAATACGTAATTACGAGTCAAATGTATAATCTGCAACCGTAAAATTGATTGATGGCATCTGTTATTGCAGTGAGGGTTGTTTGGTTTTGTCCTTCAGGTTAAAATTATCTCTCGATTAATTAGCTATATTAGTGTGCAAATATTTGGAATGCAACTGTAAGCTGAGAATATGGCATTAGGAATTACTCGAGAGATATTTATTTGTTTGCTTGTCAGTTAGCTTGTTTTTGTTTTGTTTGGTTGTTGTTGTTGATGCTGTTTTTTTTTTGGTAATTATGGGATATGTGTTTTTGTTCTTTTTGTGTTTTGGTGGAGATGGTTAACTGTAGGCATAGATTGCGAAAATAGATTATATATATATATATATATATATATATATATATATATATATATATATATATATAGAGAGAGAGAGAGAGAGAGAGAGAGAGAGAGAGAGAGAGAGAGAGAGAGAGAGAGATAGAGAGAGAGAGAGAGAGAGAGATATGAAGAGAAAAGACAGACAGCCAGACAAACAGAGAGAGAAAGAAGCATGAATTCATAGCCAATAGATTATATCACTCACCGATCCTTTTCCTAAAGAAAATGTGAAAATCCGATTCTCAATAAGCGCAAAGCTATGTCAATTCTTTTCCGCTTGTTGCAGAAAAAAAATATCAATCGTCATCTAAATACTGTCTCCGTGTTGCAACTCCCGAGAAAGTGACTTACAAGAAAGAGCAGACTTCGAGGACAAGACACTCGGATGAGATAGCTGCTGATCTCTTCCTTCATTCCTTCCTTCTTCTTCTGTTCTTTCTCTTTCTATTCTCTCTCTCTCTCTTTGTTTCTCTCTGTGTCTTTCTTTATTTCTCTCTCTGTCTCTATCTATTTCTCTCTCTGTCTCTATCTATTTCTCTCTCTTTCTTTCTCTCTCTCTCTCTCTCTCTCTCTTTTTTTTTTCTCTTTTTCTCTCTCTCTCTCTCTCTCTCTCTCTCTCTCTCTCTCTCTCTCTCTCTCTCTCTCTCTCTCTTCTTTCCTTCTTGTTTCACTTCCTCCTTTTTCCTTGTTTTTTTTCTTTTTCTCCCTTTCTCTCTTGCTTTACGCCTCTTCTCTTGAATCTCTCTCTCTCTTTGTTCCTTCATTCCTTCATTCCCTCTTCCTCTCTTCGTTTCCTTCTCTCCTAATCTTTTGTTCCTCTTCCTCGCCTTTTCACTCACCCTCCTCTTCCTTCCTCTACCTCCTCTCTCTCTCTCTCTCTCTCTCTCTCTCTCTCTCTCTCTCTCTCTCTCTCTCTCTCTCTCTCTCTCTCTCTCTCTCTCTCTCTCTCCCCGCCCACGCCCCCAGCTCACGCCCTCACAGTCATTTATCGAGAGGGCGCGATACACCCAGCTGATGTGTCTATTTCTACGAGTTGATCGTTTTATTGTGACGTCACTATCCGAAAATGTGAAAAAATGGAAGAGAAATTATGCATCTATTGACATATTTTTTTCTCTCTCTTTCTGACCACGAAATGACTCTCTCGGAATGATTTAGAGATCAAACCCCCCACCCCCACCCCCACCCTCACCCCACCTTTTTTTATATCTTCTTAGAGAAATTTTGGCGGAAAAAAAAGGATTCTTTCTTACAAGCATTATCGAGCGAAAATCTTTGTGTGTGTGTCTCTCTCTCTCACCGTCCCGACCCCCACCCAAATGTTGCCTTGAAATATTGCTTTATAATTGTTCTTTTGTTGTAGATCTATAATCTGGGAATATACGCTTTGATTACGAGCATCGGTATAAGGGATTTCTGATATGAGCCAGAGAGATTTAATTAAGGATTTATTGGCAACGCTGTTTATACTTTGCGTGTTGAATAGTCTCCACCCAAAGGCAGGGCAGAGGGGCGGAACCCACAGGCAGGTAAGCGGGAGACACGCCCTTATGACAGAAGGGCGTAAGGCTCATAATGATACAAAGGGGTTAGGTCGAGGGATTTACAGTTCTGGGCCTTACGTAGATATATTTTTTTTCTTTTTTTGTTTTGTTTTGTTATAGTAAAGTTATTGATTTTAACAAAAAAGAAATGTTCATAGCTTATTAGTATTATTGAAATGGGCTTAAGACAATATTTGTTCGTTAGTAGCTGTTCTCCCAAATTATCATATGGACGTGAAGTCAATATTTCGAATTTGAACCCAAGTTGAAAGCTGTCGAGAAAAAAAGGGGGAAAAAACTTTAATTGCATAATAAGAATGGGAGACAAAGTTGTCAGTGGTTACTCCCCTCTTTCTGTGTCTCTCTCTTTTATTGACAAAAAAATGTAAACTTTTGTCACGGTTTGAACCATGAATGCAAATTTCTTTTCCTTTGTTTACTTGCAACTTTGCAAATTACTGTCCTCTACTTTTATTAATATTACTGTTATTATCATTATTAGTATTGTTATTATCATTATTAGTATTGTTATTACTATCAGCATTGTTATCATTATTATTATTACTATTATCCTTATTACTATGAACATTCTTATTATCATTGTTATTATTTTTATCATTGTCATTACCTATATTATAATCATAATCATTATTATTGTTCTTCCTACTGTGTGTGTGTGTATGTGTAATTGCGTGCGTGCGTGTGTGAGTGCGTGCGTGATTGCGTGCGCTGCTGTGTGCGTGCGTGTGTGAGTGCGTATGTGTCTGTGTAATGATTAACTCGCGTATAGACAGATAAATAGAGATAGAGATAACGATAGAGAGAGAGAGAAAAAAATAGAGAGACCCGTTGCTCCCGTGTTCTCCCGATGGAAATTCACACGACACGTAACTCTCAAAAATATATCTCATTACTTTTACGGCGCCATTACTCGAACAGAATGAAGTCGTTGGACATGCAAACAAGGCAGATTATCGCATGACCCTGATAATTACGCAGTTGGGTAGTTCTCCTCGTTATCTGGCTGTTTCAACGTTAAAAGAAGGCCGGAAGTTGTCAGGAGGAGTACAGCGAAAATTTCCATATTTCTGTGTATGTTCGTTGTATCGCCAAATTCCATTATGGAATTATAAATGAGTTTGTGCATTATCCTGTCCATCAACGTTGCAAGCAATAACGTGACAAATGCGTTTTTTTTATTATTGCA
>NW_028234416.1:31731129-31733629 GCF_977035675.1 Penaeus japonicus | reverse complement strand
AGGCCCACCATACGCCCTGCATAAAAGCACTGCAGGGCCCATGACAACCAGTAACAGGTGGGCGGGTCCCAGTAGTTTCCCAACCGGTAATTGGCCGGTTTGGCATCATCCGGCACCACGCAGACACACAATTGTTAGCCTTGTACAGACCGAGTGTATTTGTGTGGTAATTACTCTTAATGAGTCCTAATGAACGGTGTTTTGTGGTCTTTGGGGAAAGAGATTTTCGGAGGCCCTCTGTTCTCTTCTGTATTTGCTGCCTGTCGCTTGTTTCATTGTTTCTGTTGTAAAATATAGAGTGTGTTGGAAGGTCGGTGGGTGATGATAATGTGTGTGTGGGGGGGGATTTTTGTTTGTTTGTTTCTTGGTTTGTTTCTTGGTTGCTATGCCCCCGAGAGATCGTATTTGTTAAGGTTTTAGCGATTCTAACATGTTTCGGAAGCGAAGGTCTTTCATGCTATATCAGGGTTTCGACGCGTTCACCCGGAACTATCCAACTAGTATTTATTTTTTTCTTCTTCCTTTCCCTTTTCACTCTTACCGTAATTAACACGTACGATGAATGTACGTTTAATGCTCGGTAATGGGTGTCATTAAAGCCAAAATTAGCCTCGTGCCGAAATAACGCATATTGTTAACACATTCAAGCATTCGTTAGTCTATCTGTAATGGGCTTTCAGTGGCAGCTAATTGTATATTCGTCATTGTGGCACTTTTCTACATAATCGAAGCGAGTGAATTGTTCAGTATGGTGATACATTACGCCTATAAACGACTCATTGTTCAGCAATATTAGTGAATTTCGTGACAATTATCAAAGGTATTAGCATACGAATACCGCTCACATGTGAAAGACAGGAACTGGTCGATTGTTAATTTGGTTCCTGGTTAAGTGTTTCTGTTGTATATTGTTGCTGCTGGAGGGTGTTAGAGGTATATTATTTTTGTTTTGTTTTTTTGTTTGATCTCTCTTTTTCTCTCTCGCTCGCTCGCTCTCGCTTTCTCTCTCTCTCTCTCTCTCTCTCTCTCTCTCTCTCTCTCTCTCTCTCTCTCTCTCTCTCTCTCTCTCTCTCTCTCTCTCTCTCTCTCTCTCCATCTCTCTCACTCATCAACCCTGGCTTTCTTTCTCTTTCCCTTTCTTTCTCGATTTGCCCCTTCCCCTCCCCCCTTCCCTCCCTCCCTCCCGCATTTTATATCATTCTTTTACGGTAACTACAATGCTACATTTCCTCGTATGACGTCACACAGAATACTTCCCAAATCGCAGGTGCTCATCAACGAAATAACTATTCTCGCCGTAGCGTTAACTTCGGTACGGTACGGCTGACGAATATATATATATACTTGCATATCTCTATGTGAATATTTCCATGCATCACTCTCTGAATTTAAGAAAAAAAAAGTAATAAAAATAAAAAAAAATCGGGAAATTGTCGGTTCTTTCCGATTAGATTAGCGGTACAGAAGAAGAGAAAAAAAAACGAAACGAAAGAAAAAGAAAATGATAATCCAAAACCGCCCTCGGGAGAGTCAGCCAAAAATTTGGGTTTGTCCACAATTTGAACGTATTTATGTACTGTAGACGTCCTCTGACTGGCTGCACATATTACCCCCCGAATCATGCATTATTATTCGTAACGCGTCATCACGATGCTCTATTAAAGACTATAAATTATACACAAGCTCCAATTTATATTCACATCATACGGGAACAGCCTCATTGGCGGAGAATATTACCAACAACTTAAAAATTATCAAAACGACACGATTCAGGTTTTTTTCTTTTCAGAATTCGAACGATGTTTTCCGTTTGTATTTCGACAGTAAGAATGAATAAATAGAGAGAAAGAGGGAATATAAAATAGGAGGTAGAAGATGAATTTTTATTTCACTTTTGAGATTTGTATTTACATGAATACATATATGCAAAAGTATTTAATTTTCATACAGACACACACAAGCACGCACGCGCGCGCGCGCACACACCTACATACACACAGACACACATACATATATATATATATATATATATATATATATATATATATATATATATGTATATATATATATGTGTGTGTGTGTATATAATTATATATATATATTTGTATTTATACAAATATATATGTACATATATATACATATACATATTTACATACACATGCATATACATATATACATATGTAGATATATATGTATATATATTTATGTATATATATATATATATATATATATATATATATATATATATATATATATATATATATATACATATTACACATATACATATACTGCATACTTAAATGAATATATGCATACATATATATATATATATATATATATATATATATATATATATATATATATATATAAATATATGTATGTATATAAATATAAATACATACATATACAAATATGTCTGTATGCATGCATATATATATATATATTATATATATATATATATATATATATATATATATATATGCATACAGACATATTTGTA
>NW_028234416.1:31726129-31728629 GCF_977035675.1 Penaeus japonicus | reverse complement strand
ACACACCTCTACTCTACCTAGAAGTGAACTCTATTTTTTCCTTACTCTCTAATCAATAATGTGCACACTATTACCTCGTATCTGCTAAACACATCTCCGCTAATTAATTAAAAAGTCAAGTATTTCTCAAAGACGGGAGAAAGAAACCTAATTATCAGCAAGACAGAATATACAGCATGTCTTTTCATCATACCATTAGTATAAAAAAAAACTAGACGATTTATATATAATATGCAAAGAAGCAAAGCACCCGGTCCCCTCCAGTTTTAATTATACTAGCCAGCCTGCGTCCATTAGCCAAACTAGCGAATTATCATCTTCCCGAGATAAGCACCGCCTCCCAGCCATTAGCCTATCAGAGGCTCTCATTAGTGTGACGTCATACGCAACAGGCGCGGCCACATATCACCTGTTTGCAACGTTGCCACGTCTCAAGGCTAATTGTTAATTGCTGCGCGAGATGACATCCCTTGATTGTCTCGTCTGCCTGCACTTATTTTATTGTTGGCGCCGCGCCTCTGAGGTCTCTGTTACACGAGTGTCGAACCCTGTTCAGGAGGAGACGCCGACGGAGTGCTATGCTTTGCGCTTCTGCTACTCCTACTCCTTCTTCTTCTTCGCCTTCGCCTTCGTCTTTAACTTCGTCTTCGTCTTCGTCTTCTTCTTCTTCTTCTTCTTCTTCTCCTCCTTCTCTTTCCTCTCCTCCTCAATAAACTCGTCAAAGTCAAAAAGTCTCCTTCCTCTTACTCCTTCTTCTTCCTCTTACTCCTCCTCCTCCTTCACCTTCTTCCTCTTACTCCTTCTTCCTCTTACTCCTCCTCTTATTCCTCTTCTTCTTCCTCTTCTGCTTCTACGATTAAACGCGACTCGAGCTTAAACGGTAGACTGATAAAATGACGTTTGTGGCTCTGAATAAACACGCCGTCTTGAGCTAGATTTATATGCGTCGGCGGGGAAAAATGCGGTATGTTTCCTCCGATCGTAAGGTCGAGTGTCCGTTGGCCAACCGAGGCAAATCGACCCTAACTAACGTTTCTTCCTTATTATCGTCTCCTTCCAACGGCCTGATTAATTTCCCCTGGCGAAGAAAGAGCTAACCAACGATAAAACACAAGGGTCAAAATCTCGTTAAATGGCCGTGCAACTTGAGACATATGGTAACCCAGAAAAGGCCTGCCATTGGTTGAGACGATTGATGCGTCTGGATCGATGGAGTTTAATGTTATCCTCAAAGTTATAACAAAATTGAATCTCATATACACGTTCATAGGAAAATATTCCCCATCAACATGCAAGGGCTTCGAGATTGGGAAACACAGCATTAGCTTGATTCACTTTGCATACTACCGTTTTGTTTTGTTTTTCCTTTATTTTTTTTATTTATTATTATATATATATATATTGGTCTTTTTTCATCGTTATGTATTTATTATGTGTAACAATTCTCTCTGGATTTGATTGACATTACTTCTTATCATCACTTTCTCAAAGAACATGAAGTTTTCAAAGAAAATAAGGCTTCTATCTTAAAGCAAATACATCAATGCTTTATTTACTGCGGTCTTTTCCAAATCCCCAAAGATACTGCGGTCCTGTTGTTTTTATGTTCTTGTGATTTGGTCGACAAAAACAAAGCAAAAACACTGGGCACAGTGCCTAAGTCTTGTGTGTATTGCTGTCATTGTTATCTTCGTTTTTGTTATTCGAGTTTGTTTGTTTTTCGTTGTTATCATTCCTGTCACTGGTAACTCTTCTCTGTTACTAATTTTTTTTTTTTTTTGCTATTGCTATCATTATAATTGCTATTATCATTATTATCATCACTATTACTGTTATTAGTATTGTTATTATTATTATCATTATTTTCATTATCATATTCACTATTATAACTATTACAATTATTGTTAGAATTATTACCTTAATATTATCACTACTTCTATATAACCGTATATATACTATTATTACTGCTATCGTTGCTAATATCAGTGTAATAATTAAATTTACTCATATCAGTGGCCCTATATTTCAATTCAGTTTCGACGAAGTCTTTGTCACCCCATCATTTGCCATTAAACTGAAAAAACAAAAACAAAGTTGTCTATCATTGCTTATCTTGAATACGACCCCCAGAACTGGCCGTCTAATCGCTAACACGGCAGACATTAACCTTGATGAGGCAATTAACAGGTGAGACAGGTAGAGCATCTCTAGACGCGAGTCCTTCACGATCCAGTCATACCAGATGTGCAATTAAGTAATCGGCAAACACTTTTCCTCATCTGCGATTGGCTATTCATCTCAGTTACAATTGGTGGTTAGGAGACACATAATTAAGTTGAACCTCTCTCCTCCACCCCCATCCCCCCACCCTCACCCCTGTAACCTCTATCCCCGAATACGTAAACATGCCCCACCACCCACCCAACCCCCTCTCGCCTTCGTCAATTCCGACACACATACACACAAACATAAACAAACAAATACACACACAGACACGAAC
>NW_028234416.1:31716129-31718629 GCF_977035675.1 Penaeus japonicus | reverse complement strand
CTTCACCACCACCACCATCTCCACGTTTACCTCTATCTCCACTTCCATCACCTCTTCATATGTCTCCACTACTACCACCTCCTCCTCCACCTCCAGCACCACGACCTCCTCCTCCACTTCTACCACCTCCGCCTCCACCCTCCACCTCTTCCTCCCCCTCCTCCCCTCCACCTCCACCCTCCACCACCACGACCTCCAGATCCACCTCCACCCTCCATCTCCACCGTGACCTCCACCTCCACCACCACCTCCACCATCACCACGACCTCCACCATCACCACGACCTCCACCATCACCACGACCTCCACCTCCTCCTCCTCCTCCTCTTCCTCTTCCTGCTCCTCCTCCTCCACCTCCACCTCCACCTCCTCCTCCACCTCCACCTCCCGATCGGTCAGTCCTCGCGTTTCGACTGCATTTGGAAAGCCTTCGAGGGACGGCGGTCGGGGTTAATGTCTCTCGGTCTTTTTTATGTGTTTTATCTCCGCCTTTTTTTCTTTTTTTTCTGAGAGAGAAAGAGGGGTAAGAGAGAGAGAGAGAGAAAGAGGGGTAGGAGAGAGAGAAAGAGGGGAAAGAGAGAGAGAGAAAGAGGGGTAGGAGAGAGAGAGAAAGGGGGGTAAGAGAGAGAGAAAAAGAGGGGTAGGAGAGAGAGAGAGAAAGAGGGGTAAGTGAGAGAGAGAAAGAGGGGTAAGTGAGAGAGAGAAAGAGGGGTAGGAGAGAGAGAGAAAGAGGGGTAAGAGAGCGAGAGAGAGAGAGCGAGAGAGAGAGAGAGAGACGTGAGAAATACGAAAAACAGAGAGGAGAGAAGAGGCAAAGGAGACGAGCGGACACAAGACTCACACAGAGAAAGTCAAAAGAGATATGTGAAAGTGTGTGTGAAATGAAAAAAAACGAAAAAGAAAAAAAAGAGAGAGCAAAAACGATAAGAATAAAAAAGCAAAAACAACAATAGCAACATATTTCAACTTTTTTATAACCTTTTTTTCATAATCATTTATTGTCAGAATGTGTAAAAAATAAAAAAAAAAAAAATTCCATTACGGGAAATTCAGAATTAGTCCAAATCAATCCATCCTCCCAACCTGCGTACCGGAAAAAAATAAACAAAAAACCTAAATATAATCTAGCCTGATTGATGATAAAAATTAAATAAAAAAAAAAAAAAAAAAAAAAAAAATGACCCTAGGTCGCTAAGGAACTTGATGCCAATTGTCTAGCAAATAGCTCTCAATAGCCCGATCCCACCGAATCCCCCAAAGGAACAAGTTGCAAACTATGCAAATGTAAAAGAAGAAAGAAAGAAAAAAAAAAAAAAAGAAAAAAGAAAAAAAAAGAAATGGGATCACAGCTGTTCCTGGAAAATCTGAGGGGGGGGGAGGGGGAAAATGTGGGGGTGGGTGTGGGGGGGGGTGGGTGTGTGGGTTACTGGGGTGGGTACTTCACTTTTAGATTTTACATTCAAATGCAAATAAAAAAAAAAAAAAGAATACATTGGCCAGGTGACAAACACAATGAATCGAATTACTGTTCAAGTTGATCGATTGATTTTTTACAGAATTATGATGAATTTTGATATTCAAATCATATCATATACATTTCTATCATTTTTTATTTGTTTATTTATTCTTACAATAGTTAATTTTACTGGATGATATGAAGGCGGAAGTTTCGACCCTCATCCATCCCCGAAGTTGATAAATATGTTGAAGTTTAATGACCCAATGCAATATCATTCGGTTCATCTCGGCACAGATAGGAGGAGCTGCCTGCCTCTTGGAAATTTGCATGACTGAGTGGAATGCGGCGGGGAATATTCGCTACGGCGAGTTCATGACGGGAGATGTGACTCGGACTTTCTCCATCGCCAGGGAATAATAATGCTCGAAAATAGAGGATTTTAGAGAAGGAATTAAGACACACGAGAGAGATTGCTTGCTTGGAGGGGGCATACAGACACAGAGACGCGCACACGTATACACACACGCGCACACATACACACACACAAACAATCAAACACACACAAACAATCAAACACACACACAAACAATCAAACACACACACAAACAATCAAACACACACACAATCAAACAAACAAACAAAATAACAATCAAACACAGTCACACAATCAAACACACACACACTCAAACCTATAAAAGATGAAGTCTGTTGATACACTTAGTTTTCTATTTTAAGCTGAAGAAACGAAGATAATAGCCAAGAAAAGAAGGGAGTTTCCCGAATTCAATTTGAGAATGTTGAATTTATCTGTACTTTGGTTTTATTCGGTTGATGTGCTCACGTCAGCTTTAATTTCGCAAATATTCTATACGAGGTATCCGTGATAGAAGAGAAAGGATTGTGGTGCTTGTTTTTTTTTTACTGGATATACTCTAAAGTTGTTGTATATTATGAGTAGAATTAACTGGATGTCGCAAGGTATGTATTGCTCTTGATATTGTAAATTGTGTCTTTTTTTCTTGAAGATTATTTGTGCCAATAT
>NW_028234416.1:31693629-31708629 GCF_977035675.1 Penaeus japonicus | reverse complement strand
CCTCCGCCCCTTCCCATTTCCACTGCCCCCCACATCCCCCTCCCCTGTCCCCTATTTTCCTCCTCCTTCTTCCCCCCTCCCCTTCCCTATCCCTCACACACACGCTCATATTCCCCCCTCTCCTGACCTAACTTCCCCCTCCCCCCTCCCCCAGTCCTACACCACCCACCTCCCTCATCCCCCACCTCCTCCATCCCTTACTTCCCCCTACCCCCATCCCTCAACCCCCACCCCCTTTTCATCACCCACGGAATACTTAGAACGAACCCCCCTCCCTCCCGGCCGCCCGGACCCTCCCCCACTCCCCCCTCCCCTAGGCGCACACTCGGCCCGCCGGCGGAAATTCGCATTAGAAAAAGTCCATCCATCCCTCTCGCAGTCGCTCGAGCTCGGCCTCCGCGTCGTCATCCGTCACGTTCATCCGAATCCTCGTCATTATCCTCGTCCCCTAAACAACCTTGTCCGGCATGGACCCCCCCATCCCCCCCACCTCACCTCCCCCCGGACAGCGCCGTGAAATTGTGCAAATGACATCTCTGCCTCTCTCTCTCTCTCTCTTTCTTTCTCTCTGCCTGTCTCTCTCTCTCTCTCTCTCTCTGCCTCTCTATCTCTTTCTTTCTCTCTTTCTCGCTCTCTCTCTCTTTATCTCTCTCTTCTCCCTCCCCCACTCAACCTCCTTCCCTCAAGCCCTCCCTACACTTCTTACCCACTCACCTACCCCTCTCACTCCCCCACTCCTTACTCCCTCCCTCCCCCCACTCCTCCAATCCGTCCCCCTACCCCCCTTCCCCTTCTGTAATAACCTCTGACCTTGCTATAACCCACAGTCTGACCCAGACATCCGGAGAGGAGAGAAAAATTAAGCTTCTGTTTTGCCGCATTAATTCCTCCGCCCAAAAAATAAGGGTCTCACCGACTAACCCAAAATTCCATCTCGCTGTGAATGCTTCAGCAGCTTCAGAAAACACCGAGCTAGAACAGCGCAAACTTCTCTTGTAACTGGGCATTCGAATAGCGTTTCATCATCAGTTTATATTTAGCCGTTGAAGAAAGAAGACACAAATCTTCCCTTTCTTTGTTTATTGGCCTTAGGCACCGGCGCTGTATTTACGAGCAGTACGAGTGAAAGAGAGAGGGGGGGACCAGAGAGATAGAGAGAAAGAGAACCAGAGAGAGAGAGAGAGAGAGAAAGAACCAGAGAGAGAGAGACAGACACAGAGAAAGAACCAGAGAGAGAGAGACATACACGGATAAAGAACCAGAGAGAGAGAGACAGGCACAGAGAAAGAATGAGAGAGAGAGAGAGACAGGCAAAGAGAAAGAACCAGAGAGAGAGAGAGAGAGAGAGACAGGCAAAGAGAAAGAACCAGAGAGAGAGAGAGAGAGAGAGTCAGAAAAAGCAAGTCGCTTCCGGTAGACCCACTCATTTCCCTGCTAAGTTGTCACCCACGTCATTAAGCAGCAAAATATCGTCACACTTATCCGAATACTCACCTCCACAAAGAGGTACCTCGTTAGCCTTTATACTTTAAAGGTAACACTCCTTCCGCAGAGAAGTGTTTCTCTAGCCAAAGGAAGGGACGCGATGGCAGGTATGATAGGAAATTCTTTTCCTTCTGGAAGAGAATGGATACGCGTATGAATGAATATTCTCCAGAATGGTTCATGGTCAGATTCCTCATTTCCAGACAAAGAAACGAGGTACAGCACAGTAATTGTACATTTCCAGGTATTATCCCATTAGTAGCAAGAGCAGGCCCTATTAATTTCCAAATGATACAAAGCATTAATCATTAATATTCTAAAATATAACAAACACAGTAATCCATCTACAAAATTCAGGACTCTTTATTTCCTACAGTTACATCCTTCTCCCCAACAGTAACACATCACAGAGTCCAGTAATATCTTACCTCCAACATTAACTCTATAATACCCAGTAACATCCCATCCCGCTTCCAACGGTAACGCCCCTCCTGTGACAGTAACATTCTCGACAACAGTAACGCTTCACAGCCCTTGATAACAGTTTATCTCCAACAATAACACTTCACGGGCACCAGGACCACTTAACTTTCAACAATAACACTCCAACTGCCTCAGAAACACCCTGCCTCCAACGAAGAACATAATCCGCAGGCCCCAGTAACACCTCCTCTCCAACAATAACATTTCACAAGCCCCCATAACACCCCGCAACAAAAGCACCCATTCGCCAACAAAATTCCTCTGGCATCAACAACAACATCCCCAGCGCCACCAATCGGCCGGCAGCGCGTTCCCCAGGCACCGTCGACTGCCTCAGCCTCTTCATCTCCTTCAACTCTCTTTTCTTAAGGCAGCCTCTCGTTTCATTTTCTTAGAATCGTAAGAACAAAAAAGTCGACTTCCTTAAGATATTCACGGGCCGGGATGAAAGGCCGCAGGTAATTAGTCCCGGAAGCGCAGAGAGTGACAAGCCACAGGCCGAGCCAAGGACGGAATTACGAGCGGCCCGACCCGAGAGGAGAGACCTAAGGCGCCCCGGACTATCGCACTGACCTAGCCCGAGTTTCTTGAAGGAGGTCGGGGGCAATAGGCGAGAAAGCGACACGGACCCTGTGAGGCGGTTTTCCTGCAGCTCGGGTCGTGTGTTTCGAACCTGATGGTTGATTTGTGTTGCGCGCTGACGGCCGGGCTCCCTCGCTGCACCCGAGGATTTCACAGATTTTGGACACGTTCTACCACGGTTTGGACAACCATTGGGGGTTTAAATGCCCGCCGAATTCATTTTTCTCCCTGCACGTACGGTGATCTATGTCCACCAGGCCGTGCAACGCGGCACGTGAGGTCCATCGCCGGCAAGAGGAGATTTCATGCTTGGCCCTGTCTGGCTTGTCACGTGCAGTGTTTGGTGTAGAAAAAGACGATGCATTATCCAAAAGGGAAATCTTCTGAAAGCAGACACAGTATCAACATAGTCTCGAAATCAGCGCAACCAATGTTTACTTTCGCATCTCGACTCCAGACGGGCGTTACGCTCCTCCTTTCCTCTTTTTTTTCACCCTTTTGCGAATCTCGCGAAGATTTACGTGCCGAGCAACAGCGCCGCATAAATTGCACAGTCCGGGTTGCGCTGGGCTGGTACGACCTTATCCTTCCCAGGGACAGATCTTTCGAATTAAACAAACACATCTCCTGGTGCTAGACTCTCTCGCCCCCTTGACCTTGGCAGCGCTGTCTTAGGCCAGGTAGACGGCTGGGTCCGAAGGAGAGGAAAGTACTCGGGAGGAAGACGGGGGAAAAACATGCCTCTTGACCTTGTTATGCAACATTTCATTGCACTCCCGCCGGTTTCGGACGTCCTGTCGAGCTGATTCATTAAACATGTGATTCGGTTGTTCGATGCAAGTTGTGTGCTCTGATGAAGTGGGATTATTGTGGGATTCATTTTGGGATTGAGGGAATGCCGGAATGTCGTTGCAGAAGGTGGGGGGAGGGGGGGGGATAAGACCCATTGACTCGTGTGGTTTGCAGTAAAGGGGGAGATGTATTGATATATTGAAGTGAAGTCATGTCATTCATCCGCTGACGATAAGAAAAAAAAACAAAGACGATTTTCTCTCGTATGTTGGTCTTATTTGCATCTCTCGACCATCATTTTTACGGCAATTAGCGGCAAGTTGAGGGGGAAACGAGAGAGAGGGGAGGGAAAGGGAAGAGGGGAGGGGGGGTGCTCTTCTTTAAACACACACACACACACACACACACACACACACACACGCATATACACATCGCCTCCTTCACCATCTTGTACTAATATTTGGAATCCTATCTCCCCCCGCCAACCCTCCCCCTCCCCCTTCTCCCCCCACCACTCCCACACAACCCCCTCCAAGCTCCCGGAAATATAAAGATGTCCGCGCCTCCGGTCCTACGGAACTTCACGAAGCTCTTACGCAGCTCTTACGAATCTCTTACGAATCTCTTACGAATACTTCCTACTTCGCTCCCTTAGTCTTGGCCGATTGCGTTACAGACGGAGAGCTCTCGGGGTGAGGTGGGTGGTCGGGGGTGGGGGTGGGGGGGTAAGTGGGTTGGGGGTGGTGGGTATTGAGAGGGGGGTGGGGGGTTGGGGGGGAGTTTATCAAGCCGCATCGGTGTTCTTCGCTGCTTAATGATGCATGTCTTCATTTACAACTGGATCATTATCATTGTTGGAACAAAGCAAATCAATTGCAAAACACACGAGGCGAACGGGTTGAGAAGTTATCCGTGTACACTGTACGTGGATAGTATGTATTATATCTTACCTGGTTAGTATGTATTTAACTCCTAACTGGCTAGTATGCTTTAAATTGAACTGACGAGTTTGCAGTTTATCAAACTAGCAATTACTATTACACATTAACTCTTAACTGGCTAGTATATTTAGCTTATTTAACTAATTTAGGTGTATTAATGTTTATTTTTTGTTAGTAAATACAAATTCACATCATTACACATCTACTTGTCTGCAAGTGTATTTGGTTTAATGTATTCTAAAGTGTGTTTTTGTTTGTTTGTTTTGTTTGCTGCAGACTATTTTCTGTTGTCCATTGTCTGTGTTCCCTAGCTTTGTTCGCATTAATTGTCTCAAGGTTTGTTTGTTTGCATAGCGCCTTTTTGTTATGTGTGGAGTCCATTGTTTTTCATGTTGTTCTGGTAACGCTGGGATCTGTTGGTTTGCTTCGTATAAACTTGCCTTTTCCTGGACCCGTGCTTATAGAATTTTGTTGGACTTTGTGTGCGTATATTTTTTGCTTGATGGTTTGTGAGTTTTGGGATATAGTTAGATAAATAAAAGTGGTGTAGTCCAGTCACTAAATAGGTAAAAAAAGAAAGAAAAAAAAAACGAGAATGAATAAAACACTATAAAATCCTCTTATATGTAAACTGATATGTTAATAAACGTTCACTTAACTATGAGCATTTGCCTTATCTTCAATTTATCCGTACACGAATTGGTACGTAGAAGGAAAAAAAAAGAAAAGTAGGCCTATATATATACTGAATAATAAATAACCGAAATCTCGTGGTTGAAACAAGCTTCCCTTTGCAACTCCTTCAACTGCCTCGAGCTTTCACCTTGGATGAAGTATCAATCATAATGCCAATGTGACATATATGCTGATCATAAGGGAAGCGTTTGGGGGTAGTGGGGCTGCGGGGGAGGAGGGGTCTTATCGCCTGGCCAAGAATAAACAACCTGGCTTGGGTTCAGAGGTGTCCTAACACTGTCGGTTTCAAAACATGGGCGCAAGCATGTCTCAAGCTCGGTGATTCTGCCCTTTTGATGAATTAGTGAAATGGTTAACCCGAGAAGAGATTCCGTTGGTTGTGTCTGTTTTCGTTCGTTTGCTCTTTCTCTCTCTCTCTCACTCTCTCTCTCTCTCACTCTCTCTCTCTCTCTCTCTCTCTCTCTCTCTCTCTCTCTCTCTCTCTCTCACCTCCCTCCTTCCCTCCTTCCCTCCTTCCCTTCCTCCCTTCCCCCCTCTTTGCCTTCCTACCTCCCCCCCTTCCTCCCTCCCACTAAAAACAGTTACCTGCTCACCCAGAATTCCTCATCCGACAAATAGGAAACACTAGAACAAGTAAATTTCATGTTGCAATTGACTTCCTCGACTGCAATGCTTAGTCATATTAACCCCATGCTGGTGAATATCAACATTGCAGACCCTGCAGGAACATGCACTCTAATGACTAATTATACCAACCACGCTGACGCCCTGCACATCAGCGTTGCCAATCCCTTGATACCAAGACGCAAGACGCTCCACGTGGTTGAAAGCCGTTGGTAACGCTCGTACTTTTTTCTTTGTGTCTTTACGATATGAATTTCTTCAACGAAACTTAAAAAAAAAAAAGATATATTTATTATGACACTTGTTTTTCTTGAGTGGGATTTGAGGAGGAGGAGGACTTTTTCAAAGCATCCTTGTGCTTGTAAAAAGGTATTAAAGTACTTTTCCCCGAGATTAGGATGTTGCATGTGCATCAAAGATCACGACTCTTAACCGTTATCTAACTGTGTATATGTATGTGATTATGCAAAAATGCTGATGGAAAGATAAATACAAGGTAATTTCCAGTAATAGTCTTATAAGTATGTGTGTGTTAGCGTGTATAAACACACATGTATGTGTATATGAATTTTTCTCTCACTATCTATCTATCTATCTATATATGTACACACACACACACACACATATATATATATATATATATATATATATATATATATATATATATATATATGTGTGTGTGTGTGTGTGTGTGTGTGTGTGTATGTATATATGTACACTTACATATATATATACATACATGTATATATGTATATATGAATGTGTATATATATGTATAGACATATATATATATATATATATATATATATATATATATATATATATATATATATATATATATTGTGTGTGTGTGTGTGTGTATGTATGTATGTATGTATGTATGTATATGTATGTATATATGTATATATGTATATGCACACACACATACACACACACAGTTTCACTTAGCGCTTTCGATAACAAAGCCCTCACCCACTCGAAGGTGCCGACGCGAAGCAGAACAAAAACGAAAACAATAACAAAATTCTCAAACAAAGAAATAACGTAGTGTTGGCAGGCTGCCGCTTACTCGGCAAGTTAATACACTGGCGATAACTCTAATTGATAACGAGATATCAGGGGCTGACACTTTAATGCGCAAACTGCTTGTTCAGTCTTTGCGATCTGCCATAACATTTCAGGGCCACGTCGAGGGTTGATAAGGGCGGCCGGCCCCCGCACGCGGCGCCGCTAATTCATGAACAGAACCCGCCCGGTTTGCTCGCATCTCTTGGGCGGCAGCAAGGAAGGTGGGTGTGGGTGTGTGGGTGTGCGTGTGCGTGTGCGTGTGCGTGTGCGTGTGCGTGTGCGTGTGCGTGTGCGTGTGCGTGGGTGTGGGTGTGCGTGTGCGCGTGCATACACATTCATATGTGTCTTTACAGTACAGTATACATACGCGTACATAGATCAAATACATACACACACACATATAGATAGATAGATAGATATAGATATGTATATATACACATATGGATATACATGTTTATTCATAATATATTGCACTGTGTTTGAACGCGCACTCGGCATTTTTTAACCGATAGCTTTGACAGTTAATGACTGAACACTCGCTGACTAAACTGACTGTCTCGTACTCCAAGTCCCAGCCGGTCAATGAACCAGTCGAGGCTGAAATGGGCGTTCCGGTTCATTATCAACCGAGTCATTTGAACCAGGTCCTGAACCGTATCCTAACTCGACGAATCTCTAATCTGGCAGTATTTTGGTGGGCCAAATTCTGAATCATTTTCCGGTCGCATGTCTTGCAAATCTCGCGTAAGTTAAAGAATTACAGAATCACATGTTGTGGTTGACAGAATCCCAAACGCGGTAAAAAGAAAAAAAAAATCTTGTTCTTTGTCTTTTTTTCTTGTTTCATTGGCATTTTCCACACTTGCCCCGGTGTTATGCTGGTGTTAGATTTGGTAATATGTATATAAATAAAAAGTCGGATTCACGTTTTGTTTTTTGTGTGTCAATATCTGATTTTTCATTACCTTTTTTTCTTCTTCAAAAACCATGTAACTTTCCCCCCAATAAAAGGAGAACAGATACATCCAATTAACACGACCAACAGCCAAACCAATCACCAGTATTCGACTAAACATTCGAAGAAACCCACCTCGTGCTCAAGGGTTCACCGAATGCTTTTCGAATCGACGTCGAGCAGTCAAGAGAAATCATCGGCCGGGAACACGTCAGGGGCATCAAACACAAGCCAAAAGTAATGGTTCGTGTCGACACAAACATAAAACAAGGTGTGATGCAGGTAAATCGGCCGCTCCCGAGTCGTGTCCCGTATTTGTATCCTCATTCCATCATTCTAGATCATTCTGCTGACGTGTTTTCTTGCTTGAGCCTTGTGGTCGGTTGGCGAGGCTGGTGTCGTCGTCGGCCGATGTTGCTTGCGCTCTTGCGAGTTTCAATTGCAAACGACTTTTCTTTTCTCGGTTTTCCTTTTCTTTCTTTTTTTTCTTTTTCTTCCTTCCTCGTCTGCTCGTTTTTTTTGTATTTTTTTTTTCTTATCTTGTCTTCCTTCCTCTACTTTCTTCTTTTGTATTAATTTTCATTTCCCCCTCTATATTACCTTCGTGTAATTGTTTGCCTCAAGTACCCTGCATTGTCGCCGTAACATCGAGACAGAAGATTATTATCTTGATGTTTACTTGGACAGAAATTTGACTCGAAGAAAAGGGCGTTTGACTTTCAGAGGCTGTTTCGAAGGCGGAAGAAATAATAGAAAGAAGAAAAAGACAAACAAACAAGTGATGCATAAGAAGCCGAGCAGTTGGCGATGCGCATTCCCCTCCCCTCCCCCCACCCCCCCACTTTTACCGCGGCAGCATGACTGTTCGTGGAAATAAAACCGATATGACTATCATCACCATCGCCATGACGAATCAAAAACTTACGGTGTGAGTGTTGTCACCTGAGCGCTTAAGGGCTGCGGCCAAGACGGTTCGCGCAGGTGCGTTCGAATCAGTCCCGAGATCTCGCCAGCGCACGGTGTTATTTAGTCGCACAGCTAACATTAACACCAAAATCCACGCCGGGTCCGACATGGGTTCTGTGTACCGTAGCTAGCATGCAGATACAGAAAAGATCGGGTATCATAACCATCTAGCAGGGTCCGCTCATTTGCAGCGAAAATGCAGCGTGGGCTCTTCTCCTTTGCAACGAGTGCCCGTCCTCTTTCGTGTTGCTTTGAATGACTCGTGTGCGTGCGTTTCTCCCGGGATTATAATTACGAAGAGGAAATGTATGATGTTTTTGGGTAAATATACCTCAAAACAATTGACAGCTGGTGCCAGAGTTGGTGTGAATGATCCGCTGGTGTCGTGCCAGGATGACTGATGACTGGTAATTGTTTTTGCTTGTGTAACCTGTGCAAACGATCTATCCATGTGGTCACGTTTACTCGCCTGCTTGCGCTAATTGCAGGCATTAACGCGGAGCAAACACTTCTTCGGAAGAAATAAACCTGAAATCTAGAAGCATTTTTACTGTCAACCTTCGGTGATTCGGGGGTTCATGTAGCCATGTTTCACGAAGCTTCGAAACCTCCCCGCGTGCGCGCTTTGACAAAACACACGAACCGGTGTTGTAAATAATCCAAAGACTATTCGCGGTTACAAAAATAAACAAAATGAGATGGAGAGAGAGAGAGGACATTATAGATATTCATGGCGAATAACACTGTCCAGAAATTAATATACATCATGCAAAATTCGCATCTACAATCATTCGTCTAAACAATTTGTAAGTTTGGACGTTTTCGAAGCAAAACAAACTAACACGGGTTGCCATGGTACCTTCACACCCATCTCTACCCTAGCAACATTTTACTACTGAAATTATGTAATACTTTGAAAATTAACCTTTTTCTCCTTTTTGTTACGTCTTTGATGTTTCATAAATTATTAGTGCTTGTTTTCTTTAAAACAAAACACAATTATTTAAATTAAAAAACTTTAACATGTTGACAATGCTTGGCCAGCCATGCAATATTCTTATTTTGAGTTACTAAGTTACACTATTAATGATTAGTTTCCTTTCTTTCCAATTATTACATATTTTGACCTTTCTCTAAAACACGTTAACAGGCTATTCAGAAAGAAAAAAAAATCACTGGAAATTTATATCCTTATCCTCTCATTTCTTCAACATTTATATACAATCCTCACCTAACAACATCTACAAAAGAAAAGAAAACAAAGAAAAGAACCACAAAGGCACCTAGCAGGCCTAACATAAACCATACAACCTAAAACAATAAGAAAAATCCAGCCGGCACTATTTTACACGAGCACCCCCTCTCCCGGTGACATAGAGGGTCACAGAATTAGAAAACGAGTACCACATATAATAACTCCAGCTGGTCTCTATTGGCGTGTAACCCCCTCCAAATGGGAGTCTGTAATAACCACAAGTGTCAGTGGCCAGTGGACTCGGATCTTGGGTGCTTAAGACTGAAATAAGTATCATGAGATTTTTCTGTTTTTCTTTTTTTTTTCTTCCTGAAATGAGGTTTTCTTAGTTCTTGAGTGTGCAGTGTGTGTGTGTGTGTGTGTGTGTGTGTGTGTGTGTGTGTGTGTGTGTGTGTGTGTGTGTGTGTGTGTGTGTGTGTGTATGGTAAACTTTATTTATCTAAATATTGTTCATATACTGGACTATAAGTACTAACCATTATATATAACATATAATATATATATATATATATATATATATGTTTTAGAGATGGTAAGTTTGTTTCTATGCATACGGTGATATATGAGGATAATATAGTTACTATCTAAATATTATATATATATGTATAATATAAGTATAATATATTTCATATTTATATATATATGTATATATAGTAATGTATATATATATGTATCCTATGTATCTCAATATTGTATATATAATATGTATATATATGTATATATTATATATATGTATATATATATATAATGTATATATATATATATATATGTATATATATGTATATATACAAATATATGTATATATAATATATATATTTATATATATATGTATATATATATTATATACATATGTATATATATATATACATATATATACACAAACATATAGATAAATAAATGCAAATAGGTCTGAACCCATTTTGTTGTTGCTCACCACGAATAAGAAACATTAACAAACCCCACTCGCCCCACCTGCGTTCCAATATATCCTAGAATGAATCACATTAGTTTTAAGAATGTCGATCATACGGACTTCCAATAACAAACATCAGGCAAATGACCAATTTACAGGTTGGGGAGAGTCATTTGGACGAGGCCGGACTATCTGGCCGATGATTGGTTCCTGGAGTACAGGAGGACGCCCGCTGAGTGGTCAATTTACATTATGATGGTCAGACTTTGTTTACAATCAGCAGGTGTCGAGGGTCTTCTTATTACCTGGACACATGGAGTGCATTTATCACCTAATATTTTAGGGTGAGGAAAAAAAAAAAGATGTGAGGCTATTGAGAAAGGTGGGTTTTTTTTCTTGGGTTTTAACTAAAGAGAGTTGATTTGTATTTTGAAGTGTGTGGATATGTATATGCTTGTTGGAAATCAATGAATTGATTGTAGTAATATTTATTGTATTTTAGATTCGTGTAATTAATCGCTTTCGTGTCTCTATCGCTTTCGTCTCTCCTCTCTCTCTCTCTCTCTCTCTCTCTCTCTCTCTCTCTCTCTCTCTCTCTCTCTCTCTCTCTCTCTCTCTCTCTCTCTCTCTCTCTCTCTCTCTCTCTCTCTCTCCCTCCCCCTCCCCCTCCCCCTCCCCCTCCCCCTCCCTCCCTACGTCGAAAATACCAGAAAAAATAGATTGTTGATACAAAAAAAATAAAAATAAAACACTAACAACCCCAGACGAGCCGAGAGCTTCGAACGAAAAACCGAACCTCGAACGAACCCCAAAGGCCTCACTTATTCGGACAATCTCAAAATGGACTGAAACTCCGACATTTTCGCCCAGCAAAAGCAGGAAAACATCGAGACAACTGTTTCGAACGGATGGGTTTTACGGGTGTTTGCTTTTGACAACTAATAGCAGTAACACTGACATGCTTGCTCGGTTAGAAAGGGTTAAATGTTCGGGACAAAAACACAAAACAAGGGTAACGGGGAAGAATTTAATGCAAATTGGGGGGTGGGGAGTGTTAATTGAATCAGCTGGATGTAGAAAATTATATTTAAAAAAAATCGCATCCATATATAGACAAAAATGAAAGCAAAACAACGCAACAGAATAAACAGATGGAACAAACCAAAGAAAAAACAAAGTGTGAAAGAAAGAACGCGGATGAATAAAATAAGAGCGAATAAATGAGACAGATTGCAGTAATGGCTCAACAAAGCAAATCCATCTCCACGAATCCCACCTCCCTTTCAACCCTCTTAGCCTGAACTAAGACCACGTCCTTTTAACACTAACAAGACCCAGGCCCACTTTTATCTGTGAATCTGTAATGTCTTGCCTCTCTACATTGGGCGTGAAATAGTGGTCTTCTGCAGCCACGGGGGGTTTAAGGGGGCAGGGGGTAGGGGTTGGAGGGGTTGGTCGACACTTAAGGGGAATGGGAAGGGGGAGTGAAGGAAAAACGAGAGAGAGAGGGAAGGAGGGACTGATAGAGTGAGGGGAAGAGAAAGAGAGAGTGACTGATAGAGTGAGAGAGAGAGAGAATAGGAAAAATGACTAAAAAGAGAGGAAGAACAAAGGAAATATAGAGAAGCGAAAAGGAGAGAAAATGAAGGATAGCATCGAGGGAAAAAGGAAGGGGACAAGTGGGTATTACCAAACATTATTGTCAGGGATTGTTGCTGTTTTGGGTAGAGGCTGTATGTAGGTGTGGCGATGAGAGGGGGTGGGGGGTGTTGGAGGGAGGTTGGCGTCTGTAGCCTTGTCTCTCATGATAGCATTTTTACTTACTGATTCTTGTGTTAGTGGTGTTAGAATCTGTGTTCTGTGGGTGTCTGGAGTGGGGTGCTGTCTTTTGGAAACGGGAAATGGGGATTGTAAATGACACTTAGTGTAGTATTCGTGAAACTTCGGCCATTGTTCGACGTATAACAGTTTATGGTAGATAAGTTTCATTTCCTGTACTGGGGTGGCTCCATATCATGATGAATTTAAAGCCATTATCGATAGATGTTTTACGTCCCTTTCTCCTATGGGTTTCAAGAAGGGTTGCTAGAGTGAATTCTAATTAAGATTCTGTTCTATTAATGAGGTTCTGTTAGGTTGTGGGCATTTTAAAAAAATATATATATGATGTTTCTCGGGATTTTGAATGTTTATAAGTTTAATCTCTGGCATTTCTTACATTTCCGGTAGGAAAGTTAGAGACAAACGACTTTCAAGAACATATTTATGCGGTTAGATCTAAACAGAATTTCGAAAATAATAAACCTTCGTCACACTACACGCTGACATTCCTAAAACTTGTGAGGCCATTTGAAGTCACACTCAACGCATCCGGACGTGACACTCGGCCTCGACTTTGAGAACCATGATATCAGCGTTACCAAATGATGCCTCACAAACATCCCTCTTGGCCTCTTGCGCTATGCTTCGCAGGCATGTCCTTACAAGGCACCCTTTCGTGGCCGGCCTCCCTCTGTCTCTCACATGCCGTCCCTTTCCTTCCTCTGAAGCTCTCTCTCTTTCTCTTTCTGTTTGTTTGATTATTTATCTCTGTCTGTCTGGTTGTCTGTCTCTGTTTTCATCTGAATCTCTCTGTCTGTCTGTCTGTCTCTCTCTCTCTCTCTCTCTCTCTCTCTCTCTCTCTCTCTCTCTCTCTCTCTCTCTCTCTCTCTCTCTCTCTCTCTCTCTCTCTCTCAAACACCAGTATGTAGAGATGTGCGGATCCTAATCTCTCCCAATCTCTCTCTCTTCCTGTCTCTCTCGCTCGCTCTCTCTTTCTTTCTCTTTCTCTCTCTCTTTCCTCCGTCTGCTATGGGTGTGGGCGGCACGTCGTGCTAAATAATTAATTATAATTATGTAATGTTCCTGTAGCCTGTCCTCCGCGTCAGTGCACACATGCAAGCGGACGTCGTGTGCGTGTCGGTCCGTCGTGACTTGTGTACGTGACGCGTGTGCACGTTGGTATAGTGTACGGATAATGAGTACCCTGTAAGTGTGTCGTGTTTACCCTCAGATACTCTCGGTACACATATGTATACCCATACATATGTATATCACGTTCGCCCGATGTGCGTACGCGTCCAAAAAAAAATATATGCGCGCTTCGAAGAGCTGTGTGAAAACGCGTGTACACATTATCCCACACGGCGTGCACACGAGGGCGGCACCAGCTGAGAGTGTAGGTGTGAAAATCAAGCTGGAAATATCACCTCCAGGTAGTCGAGGAGTGGCTTGGTGACCAGCCTGGTGCGACGGAATCCTCCCCGTGTGCGTTTATGTGTGCGCGTGTACACTTGTGTGTGAAGGGGAGTAATTAATGGCCGTGTACTGAGGTGAGAATGCTCATGTTCTCTGTTCGCCTTCGCGCCATTAGCATAGACATCACGTTGGAAGAGCTCAGCGTTGCCAGCGGCGGCGGGGCGGCGGGGCGGCGCGCACAGCTGGGGAACTTTGCTGACGCCTTGGCTCTTCCTTCTGCGGTATTGCAAGGGCCCGGGGGATGAGTCTTCGCGGGACGGGGTGCCGGCTGCTCCTCCGTCGTGTAGGCTGGAGTTGGAGTGCTCTCGAGAGCGGCAGAAGGGATGGCGAAAGGCGCACTCGTAGGTCCGTCGCTGTCTCTTGGCGGCGCTGCACCTGTATGACCAGCCCGGCCAGATATTACAACCGTAACTGTATATCACGCGCGTGGATGATGTAACCGAGGTAAAGATCATTAACTGTAACTCTAGACGCTCGGACATACACTCCCCCCCCATATCCCCATCTTGTCTTCCAAAAATCCGAAAAAACGAATCGATCCGAACTGCCCCTTCTCTTTCAAAATCTGGTGGAAAGCAAATGAAATATTATGAAAAACAAGTGGCGACCCCAGTCCTCGCCGGGGAAAAAATACTGTTCAAATAGAAACAGGCGTAAGTCGAACATAGATATTTTGTAATAGTCTCGGTTTGAAGACCTTCTTTGTCAGGGCAGTCAAAGGGAATTTGCTATGGTAGGTAAATATCGCACGCACTTGAGCAATTATCAGGATATTTGAGTGGATGAGACAATCAAAGCGGAGAGGCGACTTTGATACCATCCTCACAAAGTACGTGCCTTGTTTATGCACAAAATTGGGTACACAATGTTTCATAGAAAACACACTCGCACAGACGAAATACTTTCTCGTTGAGTTTTGTTTTCTCTCTCTCTCTCCCTCCCC
>NW_028234416.1:31673629-31681129 GCF_977035675.1 Penaeus japonicus | reverse complement strand
TTTTTTTTTTCAGGGGGATCCTTGAAGTAAGTAAAAAAAAAAGAAAGAATAAGAGGAAGGGGGGGGAGACAAGAAGTTTCTTTGCTTAATGTTGCTGAGGTGTTGTTAGGTATTGTTTATAAGTATATTTGTTTTTATTTGCTAATTCATATATATATATTTTTTTATAGATTCACTCCACTTGTTTTCAAAATATATTCTTTGTTTTTTTTTTCTTGTGTCATTATGTTTCTTGATAAGATGCTATCGGCGGTACAACTTTTTTGTTCATCTTTTCATTAAGTGTTTCATTTTATAATTCTTTTGTTGCAATTGTTGTTGTTATTATTGTTTGGGTTAGGGAAATTGACTATTGTTATTATCATTATCATTATTGATATTATCACTATCATTAGTTTTGTTATTGTAACTTATCATTATCATTATTATTATTATTATTATTATTATTATTATTATCATCACCATCATCAAATATTTTTGTTTTCATCATTATCATTATCAGCATCATCGTACTATCATCATGTATATCCTCAATATACATTATTATTTTACTGCCTATAAACTTGCTTATCATTTTATAGATGTTAATCACATGTGGCATTATTATTTCATTACTGCCATCATTGTAGTTTTTATAGTGATTGATTCTGTTGCAATCGCTGTTAACATTAATATCAATATTGTTTGTTGCATTTTCTCTACTCCTATTGGTATTGTTGTTATCTTTGCTTATCACGGATGCGATCACCACACTGTTTATCATAATGGTTCTTGTTCTGTTTCATCATGATTGACATTAATGTTGCAATCACCATAATGATCACCATAGTCGTATTGTTTTTCCATCATTGTTTTGGTTCCTCTCTCTCTCTCTCTCAGTTTGGTTATCATTGCTGATCATGATTGCAACATTCATTGCATCGTAAGGAATCTCGGTCCGTCCTTGATTGCACTCAATAGTCCCCCTTTGTTCCGACCGCTTTTATTGAACAACAGGCGTTATAATCAGTGTAATTAGCATCATCCTTAACCCCCCCGCCCCCCTCTCCTCTCTTCCCCGAGGCCTTCCGCTCTGTGTGATTAATTAAACTCTCTCATTAAGCAGAGGCGGATTGAGGCAGTTAGCGAGGTAAGCGGTTGGTAGGAACAAAAGGCCTCTCACGACATCTAACACACACCTCCATGCACCCAAGGGAAACCGGGCTCCGGGCCACGCTGATTATTTTAGACTTGCTTTTCTTTTTTTCTCTCTCTCTTTCTCTGTGTCTTTATCTCTTTTGCTTTTTTTTCTGTCTGTTTTTTTTCTCTCTCTCTTCCTAAGCTTCTTTATTTCTCTTTCTTTTCCTTCCCTTTTTTCTCGCTCTGTCTTTGTCTTTCTTTCTCTCTCTCTCTCTCTCTCTCTCTCTCTCTCTCTCTCTCTCTCTCTCTCTCTCTCTCTCTCTTTCTTCCTCCTTCCCTCCTTCCCTCCCTCCCTCCCTCCCTCCCTTCCTCTTCCCCCCATCCCTCCCTCCCTCCCTCCCTTCCTCTTCCCCCCATCCCTTCCTAACCCTCCCTCTTTCACAACAATCCTCCCTCCCTTCCTCCTCCTCCCCCCACTTCTCTCTCTCTCTCTCTCTCTCTCCTTACTGCACCCGCCCTTTGTTTTTTGTTTAATTAATTGAATCTTAGTGGGAGCATTTATACACACCGGCTCGCCAGCGGGGTCTTGTTGATGGCGCAAGGAAGTGTATTTACTCCCGCGTGCGCTTGTTTGAGGAGCAAGAGAAACAAATTAGGTGCGAGGTGCGCAGTCCTCACAGGAACCAAGGACCCTCTTGTTTTGACTAATTTTTTTCATACTTTCACAACTCATTACTGGACAGCTGTGTGCGGGGCGGAGTTGTAGAAGATAATTATGTGTTATTAATTCCAGGCACGAATACAGGCTAGTGATTTATACATGAGTATAGCAATGAATGACGGGAGCCTTCCGTAATCATAACAATGAGTTCTGCACCTTTTTTTTTTTCTTCTTTGGTCACAATTAAGTTCGCGTGTTTCCCTAAGCTGGTTCGTTAGTTTATTTTCGGATTTATTTTAATGATCTAGTATTTGCTTTATTTGGAAATTCCTCGTGATTCATTCGGATTTGTTTTCTGTTCCGATTTCCCCTCACTTCATCATCCTTCAGGACTCATACTCCCTCCCCCCCCTCACCTACTCCCCACGGGTCTCCCCACCTTCCTTATCCTTTTCCCATACCCTACACCCCTTTCTCCCTCTCCCTCCACCACCATACACCCCCCACGATGACCAACACCATACCCAAGACACAATGACTAGGGTACGCTGACTCTGATAATGAACATCGGCCACATTATCATATTCCTGAACCCCGATATCCTACTCGTCGGGTTTGATAGCGAGTGGCTAGCGCGACACCCCTCCCCCCCCTCTTTCCCCCCCTCCCTCCATCTCCCCCTCCCGTTCGATGAATTCCAATCATCTTTAACTTGGGAGAGTTAATGAATAATGGGGTCCGTTGTCTGGTCTGCCGGACGAAGGAAGGGGAGGAGGAGGAAGAAGAAGGAGATGAGGTGGAAGAGGAGGAAGGAGAAGGAGATGAGGAGGAGGAGGAATAGTAGGTGGAAGAAGAAGAAGAGGAGGGAAAGGAGGAGGAAGATGATGAAAAGAAGAAGAGGAGGAAGAGAAGGAGGAATCGCCTCTTTGGCAGAGGTTCGATCTAGCGGGGTCGAAGGCGCTCTCGACATTATCATCTTCTAGCTTAGGTCACCCGAAAGAGTTGCCAAAGCGGGAGTTTCACCTCGCCGAGAGAGAGAGAGAGAGAGAAGAAAAAAAAATCGGATAATGACCCCTTGTTAATTACTTAGTGACTCGCCGCGACGGCTACGTAGCCTTCGTCAATATTGATCGTGTGTTATCATCCTTGGCGACCTTAAGAAAAGGCAAGGAGGCGAGGAAGAGGCGCTGCGCTGCCCCTCGACCCGTCCTGCTGCTGGACGTCACTAAGACCAGGTACAGGTATTGTGTTTTATTGCTCGGAGTCTTTCTGAGGCGAGGGTGGAAATTTGCATTATATCCTGGTGTTCCCGGTCGTCCCCGCGGAGCAGTACAAGGACGTGGTGTCTTTGTTGCGATTTTGGGAGAAAAAAGAAAAAAAAAAACAATTAGCTTGTTCTTTGATGCTTAGGGGGGGGGGGGATCCGATGGTTTTTGAGGTGTTGTGGCAAAGAATGGTTTGCAAGATATGATATTAGGAATGGGATCTAACACAGATTGGCATACATTCGGATTTTTTTCTCTTTCTCTCTCTCTCTCTCTCTTTCTATTTTCCTCTCTCTCTCTCTTCCCCCCCCCCTCTCTCTCTCTCTCTCTCTCTCTCTCTCTCTCTCTCTCTCTCTCTCTCTCTCTCTCTCTCTCTCTCTCTCTCTCTCTCTCTCTCCTCTCTTCTCTCTCTCTCTCTCTCTCTCTCTCTCTCTCTCTCTCTCTCTCTCTCTCTCTCTCTCTCTCTCTCTCTCTCTCTCTCTCTCTCTCTCTCTCTCTCTCTCTCTCTCTCTCTCTCTTTCCCTCTTCCTCCCTCCCTCTCTGTCCCTGACATATACATATATATCTTGTTGTTTTGTAAAACTAGGTCATGCATCTTATCCCTCTGTTGATAAACCCCACAAGACGGATTCGAACGTACACACTCTAAGACTTTTTACAGCCAGCGAAAATGTGAATTTCTCTCGTTAATTGGACCAATGTTCCTTTGGGCTGAAGTTATCGAAATGATAATGCAAGTAGATAGGAGGGGCTTTGCGAACGAGGCCTTCATCTATTGGTAGTTCAGGCCGTTGTGGGCGGGGCTTATGGCGATGTCCTGGCGGGAATTGCTGTGACGGTCGAAATAAAAGCGAAATTTGAATTCGAATCTAAACCGTAGATGGGATTGCAATGGCGTGAGACCAAGACAAACATGATATCCCTGCATTGTATGAAGGTCTATATTGTGCCGTTGAAAGAAACTTATGATGTTAGAATATACACTTCCCAGGGGTAAGTAATCGCTTAGATATCGTTGTTTACGGCGAATAATAAAACTAACGACAGAATGTGGAAGAAAAGGGTGATTTTGTGTTTTGGGAATATATACATTTGTTGCACGATTAGTTTGAAATAAGGCTGGGATAATGTTGACCATCATTTTCTATAGGTGAAAAACAAAGTTGTTATTATGATCTTTTCTCTTGTTATTCAGCCTCCAGTTATTACTAATAAAACAGCCCTTTCCAAAATTATATGCCAACCCTAGCTTCCCAGTGAGAATATATAGTTCTGTTA
Source organism: Penaeus japonicus (assembly GCF_977035675.1). Lineage (NCBI taxonomy): Eukaryota > Metazoa > Arthropoda > Malacostraca > Decapoda > Penaeidae > Penaeus > Penaeus japonicus. The sequence continues at coordinate 31,676,806 of NW_028234416.1, read as the reverse complement.
TTGATCACTACCTATCTAATATTAGCCAATCACTTAACCTAACCTAACCTAACCTAGTTTGAAGACTTACACAAGAAGGCGTATAATAATCATCAATAAGAGTGCATCTCATCCACAACCTGGAAATAAAAGCGCCTCTTAGTTCCAGGAACAGCAAGCTCATTCTTCAGGATATTATAGGCGTTTTCTTAGCCTTTGGAAAACACTGAAAGAGAAGGAGAGAGAGAACACGCATACAGAAATCGAGGTTGCATAAAAGTGAAATCTGAGAACGTTATATAAGAGTGGAGATTATGATGGATCAAGCATAAAGATTGGTCTTAGGGATGGAGTGAAGATCAAGGTGACATAAGAGTGAATGTCAGAGTGACGTAGCGTTGAAGTGACCTTACGCCGTGACCTTACTCGGCGTGGTAAAAAGGGGGGTGGGGGGAGGGAGAGGAGAGAAAGAGAGAGAGGGGTGGGGGGGGGGGCACTCAACTGCAAAGAGAGGAATTGTGATAAAAAGAATATCTTGATGATCATCGTTGAGTGGGTTATTTAAGCTTCTATTGGGGCCTAGGAGGGGAGGGGAGAGGAAGGGAGGGGGGTTAAAACACGTTGTTGCCTCGTCTTCGGAGGTGCTTAGGAGATGAGGTCATAAGGGTGAATATAGGGCATCATCCCCAGGGAATAGCACTGTCTGCAAGGGTGTTCGGGTGATTTATGCCCATCAGCCGTGATACGGGATGGGGGTGTTGGGCATAGGGGAAGGGGCAGGCGGGGGGGAGGGTGAGAGAGGGGGGGTGGGGGCATCACCCGGTGTCAGTGGAACACCGCCATTGCTAATCCAACTACCCATTAGTCATACCCAAAGTGGTGGTGGCGGGATGGAATGGTAATGAGTGGCATGAGAGATAGGGGAGGGAGAGAGGAATAAGAGGGCAAGTTTTATCTTTCGTGCGTGAATCGGTATGTATCTGAACTTTGCTTTTTTTTTTGTAAGTTATTGAAGAAAAAATATCGAAAGCGTAAAAGACAAAAAAAATCAAACACATTCCTTAATAAATCTCATCTTTATAATAATAGTATCACCCTCTGACCTATATATATATATAATTTCTCGCCCCCCACCCCCTTCCATCCCTCATAACTTTACACGAGTCCCCCCTCTCCTCCCCTCCCTTCAGCTAGCCTAAAAATCCCTCGTGGGATACCGTCACTTAACCTTCCCATTTTCTCTCTCCTAAACCCACCAAATCCAAGCTTAAACTCCGCCACTCCTTCTTCATCCTTAAGCCAAGGGCGCGTACTCCGTCGCCATGCATCCGTCCTTCGACAATGGCTTCCTATAATCATCCTAGACCCGCCCTCGCAGCACAATCCCTGCCTATCCTTCCCGTCCACATATCTGTTCATCTTGGAAATATCTGTTATATCTCTGCCGGACCCCCCACTGTCTCGGGCCCTCCGTCGCTGTCTCGCTCTTTCTCTTTCTCTTCTCTGTCTCTCTCTCTCTCTCTTTTGCTGTCTCTCTTTCCCTCTCTCTCTTTTTCTTTCCCCCTCTCTCTTTCTCACTCACCCCCTTCTCTTTCTCTCTCTCTCTATTTTGCTATCTCTCTTTCTCTCCCTCTCTCTTTCTTTCTATCTATCTCTCCCTCTCCCTCTCCCTCTCCCTCCCCCTCTCCCTCCCCCTCTCTCTCTTTCTCTCTCTCTCTCTCCTTCCTCCAACGCCTCCTCCCCTCGATTACTTCCTTACTATTCCTCCCGCTCCCTTCCCCTTCTCCCTCTCCCCCATCCCCCATCCCCCATTCTGACACCTTAATCCCCCCCCCCTCTATTTCTTACCCCACCTTTATAACAATATGAGCTTAGGCAAACAGGTTCCCTCCCCCCCCCCTCCCTGTCGGTCCCCCACCCCACCCCCGCCTACGAGTCCGATTCGTGATTTCGCGCTCTCGGGACCAATTCTTTTTTTTTCTCTCTTCCTCTTTAATTTAAAATAGTTTTTTTTTATTCGGCTTATCTGTTAGGCTACGACTCTACCTCGCAATTGCACAGGAAATCTCAACAGAGAATTTAAACGTTCCGTGATTTTAAAAAGGCTCTCGCAACGTGGCAGATCGAAACCCCGAACCTCCGAACCCCCTGCGCGAACTTTTCTTCCGGCCAATTCCCGCTCTTGGATGATGGACAGGAGAAGATTTTTGTGGTGTTCGACGTGTCATTCCGAACACTATGGGACCGACCGACGCCGTGCGCGCTCTCTCTCTCTCACCTGTTCACATTTAACCGCGTTTCAAAATGTAGCGGACATGTAGGTTTTTACAGTTAAAGTAATCCCTCTTGATAAGCAATCTGGATAAGAAGACCGAATGAGTTAGGGTGCTTCGGTACTTCGAACTGTCCGAATCACCTCGTTCGACTTTAACGAAGGGAAGACTATTTTTTTTTTCTCTTTGGTTTTGGTTTTGTCTTCGGCTTGGGGAATAAACGGTCGTTAGTTAGTTAGTCGATTGGTTTTGATAACGATCGATGACTTAGCTGTTACTAAAGTCTACTAGAAGAGGTTTCGAGAAGGGGGTTTGTGAATGACTTATGGCCCGTATTCATGAAGCGGACTCCAACATTTCACCATTAAAAAGGCACATTCACGACGCTTTTAATCTGACCACTTCAACTCGATGGTGAATTAATGTGATTCACATCAATTTGTTTGTGTTTCCTTTACGAGTCGTTACGTTCCTTCCCACGACTTAGGGCAGTTGGTGTTTACAAATGCAAGAAGAAATCAGGCGGTTCTTTGAGGTATTTTGTTTGTACTTGTTTTCTCTTAATTCCAAGATCGCATTAAATCTCGAGAACGGCTATTCAATAATGAGAGGAAATGATGATGGTTGTATTAAATGTTTTTGATGCTTTGATTTTTTTCTCTCTCCCCTCTCTCGCTCTCTCTCTCTCTCTCTCTCTCTCTCTCTCTCTCTCTCTCTCTCTCTCTCTCATATCTATTATATATATATATATATATATATATATATATATATATATATATGTATGTATGTATGTATCTATGTATGTATGCATGCATTACATACATAAATATTTATATATACATATATATATATATATATATATATATATATATATATATATATATATATATATATATCCATTCACGCACAAAGACACACAAACACA
>NW_028234416.1:31661129-31668629 GCF_977035675.1 Penaeus japonicus | reverse complement strand
GGGTAGGGGTAGGGGTAGGGGAGGAGGGGGTAGGGGGTGGCATCAATATCGTAGTCTACTTGCATGATCTTTTTTTTTTCTATTGTGCATGCCTGCAAGTGTTTTATTTGAAGTTACATTGGTTTGTGAATGCGATCTTTTTTTTTTGCGTCTGTAAGTGAGTGAATAACAGAGATGAATAGATATTATGATCTTTTTTTTTATTCTAACTATTGTTATCACCATTGCTCTTGTTATAGTTTTTATTGCTATTATTTTTAGTCTAGTCTAGTCTAGTGTTGTTGCTGTCTTTATTGTTAAAAGTAGCATGATAGTGTTGGATTAACGTGACTATTAGTGATAGATATTGTGATAATATTTTTATCATTATCATTATTGTTACCATCATCATCATCAATTGCCACCGTTATTTCTTAAATCATTGCCATTATCGTCAATTGTACTATTACCATTTCCCTTTTTATTCTCCTCTCTATCATTATCGATATAATATCACCATCTTGCGGCTCATCATTTTCTCCCTCATTATGATTGCCAGTATCAGCAACAGCATTAATAAAAAGCAAATATAACCAATACCTCACGGACTCCCACGTCACATAATGCAAACAGAAAATAGTCAAATTCGATAGCTTTTCTTTGATTAACGTAACCTAATCTTTTTCTTGCTGTTAGAGTCTGACCTTCGCCACCCGTCTCGTCGCTGTGCCTAATCCGTCGTAAGGTTGGAGATGCGTGTGAGACCAGAGGGAATCTGAGCCTTCCCGACGTGTGCCTCTTGGGTTCATGATGTCTCCTTGCAACGTCTGTTACTGATTGAGCTTCGGTTCACCTGGTTGTTTTTTTTCCCGGTTCTCTTATCACCCTCATGCCACATTGTGCCGTTTTCATGGTACCATAAAGATTTATATATGCAACTGATAAGTAAACACTGATCAGTGCCCTAACCCCCCCCCCCCTCAAAAAAAAACTGAAAAAAACTGGGGCATATTTTTCATGGGGTAGGAGTTGGTACAGGGGTGGGGTGGGGGTCGGGGTGGGGGTTTGAGAGGGGTTGAGGGGGTTTACAGGAAATGGAATCGGGAATAATAGAGCATAATTTGACCGTCTCGGCATTTTTTATGTGTGTGCTCTTATCGGCGCAAGACAACATCGCACGATTTATGAAAGATCTGCCCGTTTGTTTGTTGCTTTGTGTACGAAAGTGAAACCCTTCCCCCTCTCCCCCTTCCCTCCCCTCCCCCGTGACCATAGCAAGGAAGGAGGGGGGAGGGGTGGGGGGAGGGATAGGGCGTCGGAGTTTCTCGTAAATTGAACGTGATTTTGCGAGATTCGGTGTGAGCTCTTAAGAGAACAATCAATGGTTGTCCTCTCTCCGTGATTGTACCCGGGGCACTGATTAGCTCTTAGCAAAAGGTGTATACTCTTAAGGTTCTAGTAAAGTGTGACAATCTTGGATCTTACTGTCACTGCCTCTCTTGTCTAGGAAGAGCTTAGAAGTAACAATTTCTGCAAATGATATGCATTTGCTTAGATTTCTTTTAGGCGAAAGAGAAGAACCTGTTTCGTTTTAGCTAATGCACTGGAAACACACACACACATATATATATATATATATAAATATATATATATATATATATATATATATATATGCATGCATATAAATATATATATATATATATATATATATATATATATATGTATATATATGTATATATGTATATACATGCATGCATATATATATATATATATATATATATATATATATATATATATATATATATATATATATATATATATGTATACAAATATATATATATATATATATATATATATGTATTTATATATATATATATATATGCATGCATATATATATATATATATATATATATATATATATATATATATATTATATATATGCATGCATATATATATATATATATATATATATATATATATATATATATATATATATATATATATATATATATATATATGCATGCATATATATATATATATATATATATATATATATATATATATAATATATATATATATATATATATATATATATATATATATATATATATATATATATATATATATATATTATATATATATATATATATATATATATATATATATAAATATATATATGCATGCATATATATATATATATATATATATATATATATATATACATATATATATGTATATATGTGTGTGTGTGTGTATGTATGTATGTATGTATGTACGTACATGTACATTATTGATTGATTTAATTACCTATCAATTCATGTACTTAAACATGTATGCATGTATAAACAGACTATATCTGTATGAGCGTATGTATAAGCGGAAACATGAACTCGTTCGTGTCCGTTTGCATGTAAACGAGTAAATGTAACGACATGTGTACATGGGAGCATGTGTGTGTATACGTGAGTGTTCCTGTGTTGATAGTGCACACGCCCGCACATCCTTTGTGTAGCAGGCACTTGTTTTCATTAGAATCTTCATATCATCTGTCTGACAGTGTGTGTGATTGGTCCCTCAACAAAGGCGCTCTATTGGTGATGCAGATTGTACCGAATTTATTGGCAAGAAAACTATCCATTTGCATACTGTGTCCTTTGTTGACTTGGTGACTCGGGTAAACACTAGGGCAGAGCCACCCTGCCGCCCTGCCACCCCTACCACCCTTCCACCACCACTACCACCATCTCTGTTTGTTGGTGGTGGTGGGGGTGGGGATGGGGAGGGGGTGGGTGGGTGGTGTTGGTGACGATGATTGGATAATTGACTCACTGCAACACACACATACGCACAAACATTCCATAAACAGTTTGTAAATCTGCGTGTACGAGTCTATGTGTACCTATGAATCTAACCTATAAACGTAAGCAATTTGACGCGCCTTCAAATATCTAGATCTTAAACTTGTATCGTAGTCACTGTTCGTTGCCATGACCCCCCCCCCCTTTTTTTTTCTCCCTCTCCCTCTACTTCTCTTTCTCTTTCTCTTTCTCTCATTCCTTCAGTTTAGTACGCACCTACAGTTTTGCTCTCGTCACGTCTCTCTCTCTTCTTCATCTTCTTCCTGTTCTTTTCCTTTCTTCTTCCTCTCATTTTTCGTCTCCTCTCTCTCTCTCTCTCTTTCTCTATCTTTCTTGACCTGATTCTTTACCAATATACCTCCCGCCATCCCATTCATCTATTTTCCTTTTATTAAATCATTTCCTCTAATTCCCCTCTTCTCTCTTTCTTTCCCCCTTTTTTTTATCACGGTATCTCTATCACAAAGTAAAATATAAAGTCAAGACAGCGGCGCCCTGATTTTGGAGCTATTGATGCTACGCTATTATCTCCCAGGCTCACAAAGAGGCTGGTTCACATCTTGCTCGCCCAGAGAACAATGCTTCTTAATTTCCATCTTTTTTGAAGGTTCAGACGCGGCTCTTCCCCCCCCCCCCCTCTCCTCTCCTCTCCCACCCTCCCTCCTCCTTTCCCACCATCTATCCCGCCCCTCTCTCTCTCTATTTCTTTTTCTCGTCTGCCCCTTCCTGTTGCTGAGCCTCCTCCTCCTTCCTCTCCTTTTTCCTTTTTCCTCTTCATCTTCCTACTCTTCTTCCTCCTTATCATCATCATCATCATTCTCCGTTTCCGTCTACTTCTTCTTCCCCCACCCCCCACCCCTCCTTTTCTCCTTCCCTTCCTCATCATTCCCCTGCCGTCCTTGTCCTTATTATCCCCCTCTTTTCCCCTCTCTATTTCCCCCTCGTTTACTTCCCGCCTCTCCTTTCGTACACTTAGCCCCTGATTTCAATGATTACCTTTAAAGATACAAGATTCTTCGCCAGTCTTAGGTTTCCCATACGTCCTAAGCTTACTACGTCTGTACTTCGTATGAAAATTAATTCCAAGAAAACCTTTTTTCCCTTCGTTTCCGCGTTGCAAGGGAATCTCAATCTTACGGCGTGACGCAAAGGCCTCTCTTTCTCACACACGTCAGTCTACCCGGAAATATGGCGCAATATGACATACGTCTCGGTGGTAATGAAAATGAATTTCATTCACTCTTTGCCTTCGGTGGTCTGGGCGTTGTGTGACGGTCGCCGGGGAATCTTGGGGGCTTGTGTAAAGAAAACGGAGATTGAAGAAAAAAACGGGAAGATAGAAAACGTTTTGGTGATGGAGGCTCGAGGTTTGGGGAATGGGGTTGAATGTTTTGGTTTTTGAGACTTTGAGAGTGATGATACTGAGTGATGTAATGTTTGTATACACGATCCGGCTTCGTTAACCAACTTGATTCTCGGTTTTTCTCTCTCTCTCCCTCTTCCTCTCCCTCTCCCTCTCCGTTTATCCCCTCTCTACTTCAGTGTCCCCTTCCATGCCCTCTCATTTCCACAGTGTGACTACGACCTCCCATTACAGAAACTATTATCGTAACTCCCATAATAAACATACAAAACTTAGCTTAGAATGCGGCTGTAAGAGAGATGTTGACGTCATCTCTTTATGCCTGTTCTCTCCTTTCTGTTTTCCACGAATCCAATTTCCAATGTTCTCTGTCTTTCGTTTCCTTTCCCTTTCTCGCTTTCTCTCTCTCTCTATCTATCTATCTATCTATCTATCTCTCTCTCATTTGTTTATCTTCCTCTTACCTCTCTATATCCTCCTTTACTGTCCTTGCCTATTTCCTCCTTCTCCTCTCCTTCTCTTCCTCCTCCATTTCCTTCTCCCCTTTCTCCTATTGTTTTTGCTTCCTCCCTCCTACATTTTCCTCCTTCCATATTCTTCTCCCTCTTCCTCTCTCTCTCACATCTCTCTCCCTCCTCCCTTCTCCTTCCCCCTCCCTGCCTTCCTTCTCCCCCCTTCCCTCCCTCTCTCACAGCTCTCCTCACCCTCTTCCTCTCCAAAATTTCCCCCCAACCTCCCTCTCTCACAATCTTCCTTCCTCATCCCTTCCTCCCTCTTGTTTTTACCTCCTCCTTCCTACATTATCCTCCTTCCATATTCTTCTCCCTCTTCTTCTCTCTCTCACATCTCTCTCCCTCCTCCCTTCTCCTTCCCCCCTCCCTCCCTCCCTCCTCCCCTCCTTCCCTCCAACCACCCTCTCTCACAACCTTCCTCCCTCTTCCCTTCTCTCATTCTATCTCCCGCCCTCTCTTCTCCATCCTTCCCCCCTTCACCCCCTTTTCTCCCCCCCCTCCCACCCTCCCTGTCCACCTGTAGTCCAGGTCGTGTTGTGAATGTTCCGATAAGCCGTAAGTATCTCCCATCGATTACAAATACCAACATACAATTTCAGAATGAGAGATGAGGGAGTTTCTTTCGTACCCATTACCTCATCGACATCCACCACATCTCGCCTCTATGTCACCCCGGTAATGTTATTTTGTCATGTCACTTTATTACACGTCACGCCATCTACCTTTCCGAGGTTTTCACCCTAACCGTTCTCGGGGCCGACATGTTGTTCGATGACGTCACGCCACATCACTTGATCAGGTCGCCCTCATGTTTAATCAGTGGTACCTGCTCATGTTTTTTTTTTTTTTTTTTTTTACGTTTTTTTACGTTTTTGGGTGTATTGTTTATCTGGTTTTACGTTGTTGTTTTTTACATGTTATTTATGCATTTTAATTTTTTTTTTACAACTGCCTTTTTTTTTTACATTTAAAAAAAAATTATGCACTGCCATGTGTCCTTGTATCATGTTACATGTTATTTATCTCTGCTTTTTGCAGCTTTTATTGTTTTCTGTTTTTCATTATTCCCGTTTGTATTCTTCATCTCTACTATCCTTCGTCTATCTCTTATTATCATATCCTTCCATCCTATCCCTCTTTTATTCTACATCCTTTTCCCTTCCTATAAACTTACCTTTCCATTACTCCATCTTCCCTCTTCTATCGCTCATTCTACCTTCCCCCTCCCCCAATACCCTTTCTTTCTATCATTTCATCCTCCCTTCCCCCTCCCTTCCATCCCTCCTTCGCCCCCATCCTCCTCTCTTTCTTCTCCCCTTCCTCCATCCCCTATCTTTTCCCTCCCCTCTACCCTTCATTCTCCTTCCATCCCTCCCCCGTCCCCCTCCTCCTCCCTTTCTTCTCCCCCCTCCTCCACCCCCTATCTCTCCCCTCCCCCACCCGTACCCCCTTTCTTCTTCCCTTCTCCCCCTTCCCCCCTCCCCTCCCCACCCCCACCCGTACCCCCTTTCTTCTTCCCCCCTCCCCCTCCCCCCCTTCCTCCCCCACCCGTACCCCCTTTCTTCTTCCCCTCCTCCCCCCTTCCTCCCTTCCCCCTCCCCCCTCCCTTCCCCCTCCCCCCTTCCTTCCATCATCCCTCTCCATCAGATAACGACAGCGTCACTGTTGCCAGACCGAGTCCTCATCATATATTCCGAAGTGGACTGTACAACTCCCAGCGTCCGTCCGGCGAGGAGCCTCACTTAGGTGTCATTGGAGCCATTTTGTTTTATTCCTTGTACTTGAGAACACTTCCAGACGTCTTCCCAGGTGGAGAAAATTTGAGGCTAATGTCTCCTCCCCTCGAAGTGGCTCTCCAGGCTCAATATTTGGGGGATTTTTTTTTTTTTTTTCGTTCTTTGGTCTCAGTTTTTTTCTCTTTTCGTTCGTATATATATATTTTTTTAGTTATACTTTGAGGGAGATATAGTGGAGTGAGGTGGAAGCGTGGGGGGAAGGGGAGGGGATCTGCTCGTTAGTATATCAGTCATGTTAGTCAAAAGTGTTTCGTGTATTCATAGTGAAGATAAACCCCCTACTCCCACCCCTACTCCTACTCCCACCCCACTCCCATTCCCCAAGACTTGCGGAGTCTCCTATGCAATGATATTGGCGATGTGACAAGGAAGATAGCAGGGAGTGGGGAGAGGAGGGGGGCGTGGTTAGAGTAAGTAGAGATCAGGGAGTGAAGATGGGGTGGAGTGGGGGGTGAAGGTGGAGGAAGAAGGTTGGGGGTTGGGGAGAAAAGAGTCATGGAAGAGGGGTGTAAGTAAGATTGGGGTGAGGGAGAGGTGTTGGGATGGAAGCACTGACCCGTGACGGTGAGTGGAATGTTGATTACTCTTGCCATCTACACCTCGATAACCGGAGGTGCTGGCGAATGTCGTCCATTTATATCTTGAGTTGAAGTACAAGCATTTTGTGGCCGTAATCCTTGCTTGGCCTTTCGTGCTCTCCCTCTCTCCCGCTTTCTTTCTCTGGGTGTGCCTTCTCGTCTCGTCTGAAATTCTCGTCTCGTCTCGTCTTTTTTTCTTCTCATCTTCTTTTATCTTCGTTTACCTCTCTCTGTCTCTGTCTCTCTCTCTCTCTCTCTCTCTTTCTCTCTTTCTCTCTCTCTCTCTTTCTCTCTCTCTCTCTCTCTCTCTCTCTCTCTCTCTCTCTTCTCTCTCTCTCTCTCTCTCTCTCTCTCTCTCTCTCTCTCTCTCTCTCTCTCTCTCTCTCTCTCTCTCTCTCTCTCTCTCTCTCTCTC